>NC_138376.1:23688066-23719199 GCF_054177405.1 Leptonychotes weddellii | reverse complement strand
TTATTACAGTCTTTGGTTTAAAATCTAATTTGTCTGATATAAGGATTGCCACCCCAGCTTTCTTTTGGTGTCCATTAGCATGGTAAATGGTTTTCCACCCCCTCACTTTCAATCTGGGGGTGTCTTTGGGTCTAAAATGAGTCAGTCCCCTCACTTTCAGTCAGCAGGTGTCTTTTGGTCTAAAACGAGTTTCTTGTAGGCAGCAGATAGATAGGTCTTTTGTGTATTTGTGTGTGTTTATCCATTATGATGCCCTATGCCTTTTGATTGGAGCATTTGGTCTATTTACAGTTGGACTGATTACTGATAGATATTAATCTAGTGCCATTGTGTTACCTCTAAAGTTGGTGTTTTTGGTGATGTTCTCTGTTCCTTTCTAGTCTTTTTTGCTTTTGTTCTTTTTTTTTTTTTTCCACTCAAAGAGTCCCCTTCAATATTTCTTGCAGGGCTGCTTAGTGGTCAAGATCTCCTTTAGTTTTTGCTTCTCTGGGAAACTCTTTATCTCTCCTTCTATTCTCAATGACAGCCTTGCTGGATAAAGAATTCTTGGTTGCATATTTTTCCCATTCAGCACTTTGAATATATCATTCTACTTTCTTCTGACCTGTCAAGTTTCTGTGGACAGATCTGTTGCAAATGTGATTTATCTTGCTTTGTAGCTTAGGGGCTTTTTTCTCCTTGCTTCTTTCAGGATTATTTTCTTGTGTGTCTGTAAATTTGACTATGTGTCTTGGTGTAGGCCAGCATTTGTTGAATATGATGGGAATTCTCTGTACCTTTTGGGTTTTGATGTATATTTCCTTCCCCAGATTAGAGAAGTTTTCAACTATAATCTGCTCAAATTAAAATTCTGTCCCTTTTCCCACTCTTCTTCTTCTGGGACACCTATGATATGACTATTATTATGTGTTAAGGAGTCACTGAGGTTCTTAAGTATACATTCATGATACAATAAGTTTCTTTCCCTCTTCTTTTCAGCCTCATTATTTTCCATATTTTGATCTTCTTTATCACTGATTCATTCCCCAGTTTCATCCTTCCTTGTTGTTGTTGCATCCAGTCAGTTTTACATCTCAGTTGTAGCATTTTTTATTTTGGCCTAACTAGTTTTTAGTTATTTTATCTCCGCAGTAAGGGATCCTTTAGTTTCTTCTATGCTTTTCAAATCCAGCTAGTATCCTTATGATTGTTGTTTTAAGTTCTGGTTCAGGCATCGTACTTATATTGATTTTGATTCTATCTCTGGCCATGACTTCTTCCTATTCTTTCTTTTGACATGAATTCCTCCATCTTGTCATTTTGTCCAAGTCACTGTTTTGTGTGTGTGTGTGTGTGCGTGTGTGTGTGTGTGTGATTGTTAGGAAAGTCTGTTATATTCCTACTCCTGAGAGTAATGGTTATATTAAGAGGTGCTATACTGTCTTGAGCCTGGTGCTTCTGGAGGTGTTTCAGAATGTGCACTCTGCTATTGTATTTTGGCTGCTGTTTCCCTCAGGTCAGTCTGCTGCAGAGTTTCTCCTTGCCTGCTATGGGGGTTGTTTGAAACTTCTCCTCTGTGTGGCAAGTTTTAACTAGGTATTTTTGGTCTGCTTGTTAGAAGAAGCTACATTCTTTTCCCCCTACAGCTGAAGCATTGCAGCAGTCTATGATCAGTAGACTTGGTGCATGTGCTGGGTTTGTGTTGGTCTTCCGAGGGAGGGGCCTGCTGTGCTAATTCTTAGGCAGCCTTGCCCTAGTAGAGATGCACCTAAAGGGTGTAGGGGGGTGGGGCTTGGTGTAAGCAGCCCCAGCCTTCCCTGGGGATGCTGTGTTGCTCACTGAAGTTGTTCAGTGCTGATGGGCCAGGAAGAAATGGCATCACCACGGTCTCTTGTCCCCATAGCAGGGACTTCACACCTGCCACTCTTCAGGAAGCCCTCACCAAAGAGCAGACCATCTCCTCTCTTGTGTCACTAGCTTCCTTCAGATCCCTGCCTTCACCCTGTCTGTGTCCAAGCTGTCTGCCTATTGGGCAGCACAGTACTCCTCTGCTTTATCTCAGTAGTGCACCTGGGTTTCACAACTCCAAATTTTAGGGACCTGGTGCAACATGGACCTACAATGATCCTCTGGGGGAGGATCTTGCTGCAATGTGGCAGGTGATGGTTTGTCCCAGAAAGGCAGTCTAGTGAGTATGCAGTTGTTCAGAGTTTATGGTAAAACATAGCAGAAAGCTGACAGAATGGTTTGCTGCCCACAGCTGGCATCTCTGTTCTTATGCTAGTGACCAGGGCAGCATATTGGTGCCTGCCAATAATTTGTCCCTTGAGAGGCTATGCCAACACTCCTAAATGCACTCGAATAATTAGAACTGTTTCTTGCCCTGCAACCCAGGCGATCCTCAGACCATGCTGCCTGCTCCTGGGCTTCTGCCTGCCTTCCTCTTAGGAGCATCAGTAAGCCCAACAGGAATGACCCTGGTGAAGTCCCAGATTTTAAAAACTCAGACTTGGAGCTCCACTTCTTATAAAAACTTTCAGTAGTCAGCCCCTCTCATTTCCCAGTCAATGGTTTTGGGGAAGAATTTTTCTTGTGCAGTCCCCTGCACACTGCTTTCACAGTCTCTTTCTCCTCTCTCCAAGATCAGGGATCCCTCCCTTGCAGCACCTGCAATTTTTTTTCTCCCCCAAATCAACTCTGCAGCTCCTACCTTCCAAAGTGTGGCCATTTTTCTACTTTTAGATGTGCAGTTTGTTCTCTCAGTCCTCAGATTGATTTCTTGGGTGTTCAGAATGATTTGATATTTATATAGCTATGTTCAAAGGATGAGGCAAGCTTAGAGTCCTATTCCTCCATCATCTCAACTCCTCCTTTTTAAAATTTTTTTTTTTACTTCTAATTATGGCCTTTTCCACCTAAAGATTCCCCTAAACATTTCTTGTAAGGTTGGTTAGTCGTTATGTAATCCTTTAACTTTTGCTTGTTTACAAACACTCTGAGAAACTCTTTAACTCTCCTTCTATTCTGAATGATAAAGGTGCTGGGTAGAATATTCTTGTTTTTTTCCTTTCAGCAGTCCTGGCCTGTTAGTTTTGTTTTTTTGTTTTTGTTTTTTAATTAGCTTATAGCCTTATGGGGTTTCCCTTGTTGGAAACTGCTTCATTTTCCCTTGCAGATTTTTAAATTCTGTATTATTTCTTTCTGCCATTCTCATTATTATGTGTCTTTTTGTGAACATGTTTGGATTCCTCTTGTTCAGGGGCCTCTGTGCTTCCTGGGCCTGGATGTCTTGTTTCCTTCCCCAGATTAGGGAAGTTTTCAGCTATTATGCTTTTAGATAACTTCTCTTCCCCCTTCTTTCTCCTTCTGAAATCCTTATAATGTAAATAATATGCTTGATGATGTCATAGAATTCCCTGAAACTTTTCTTATTTTTTATTATTCTTTTTTTCTTCAGTTTTGTTCCTTTCCATTTCCTTGTATTCCAGATTGCTGATCTGTTCTTCTGCATCCTCTACTTGGCTGTTGCTTCCCTCTAGCATATTTTTGTTTCAGTTATTGAATTCTCCAGTTCTGACTGGTTCTTTTTTATATCTTTGTTGAAGTTCTCACTGAGTTCATTCACTCTTTTCTCAAGTCCACTGAGTTTCTTTATGACCATTACGTTGAATTCTTTATCAGGAATATTGCTTATCTCAGTTTTATTTAACTCATTTACTGTGATTTTGTCTTATACTTTGATTAGGGACATGTTCCTGTCTCCTCATTTTGCCTAATTCTCTGTGCTTGTTTTTATGTATTAGGAATGACAGGTATGTCTACAGGTCTTGACAGTAGTAGCCCTGTGTGGAGAAGTTCCTGTGGTGCCCTGAAGAGTAACCCTCCTCGGTCACCAGAACTAAGCATTCCAGGGTTATTCCCTGTGTAGGCTGCATGTACCCTCCTGTTTCAGCTGACAACCATTGCCTTTAGCCCAGCTGGTTGCAATGACCTTCTTTGTGGGTGCACTGGGTAGGATTTGATCTCTGCACTGTTGAGAGTACTTGCTTAGTCTGCTGTGAGATGTTGGTGGGTGTGGCTGGAAGTCAGCCAGCCTACCTATTTGTACTTAGCCTCTCTGCCATAGCTGCAGGCACATCAAAGGGCAGGGATTGCTCCCTGCATGGCCAGCTAAAGGCTTGGCTTCAAGAACTGTGGGTGCTCATGTGCCAGGTTATCTCCTCTCTTCCCCAGGGCAAGAGTTACTTTGTAGTGGTGGTGGTCTTTGCTGGGGCTCCTGGCTTGGTGTGGCAGGTCACTAGATGCTTTAGAGGGATGCCTGCCAAAGTGGGTGGGTCGGAAAGGGTGTGTCTGCATGGGATGCGAGGGTGAGGCTTATGGTGCCAGCAAGGTAGATAGAGAGGGTTAACAGGGGCTCCCACAAGTGCCTGATTACCTAGGTTGGGGGAGGGGGAGAAAAAATAACACAAGTTCTTTTGTTTCCTGAGAAATCTTCTGCAGATCCCTGTCCCTCCAGAACACTTTATAAGTTTAGTCAATAAATCTCCTTCAGCTATACCCCAGATATCCTTCTAATTGCTGTGTCTCTTGCTGAGTTATTTAGTATGGTTGCTCTTTGAGGGCAGTAACTTGGTTTCCTATTGGCCTACAGCTCTCCCAGGGTTAAGCCTGATGATTTTTAAAGCTCCAGGGGTTAAATTCTGCTGGTTTTCAAAGCCGGATGTTACAGGGACTCATCTTCCCAGTGTGGGTCCCAGGGCAATGTGTGCCCAGTGTGGGGTCAGATCTCAGTTTTCTGTGCTTCTGATGTTCCTTTAGTTTATGGTTAGTCAGGCTGGGGATTTGGTTCCCAACCAGATCTCTCCACCATTTTTTTTACTTTTCTGGATGTGGCCTTGTCTCTACAATTAGCTGTGAGAGATCTGTTCTGCCAGTTCCCGGATCATTCTCAGAGTTGCATAGATGTAGATGTTACCTGAGTGTGTCATGGGATGAGGTGAGCTCAGGGTCCTCCTACTATGTCATCTTCCTTGGGTCTTAGTTTAAATTTTTTGAGGATCTTCTATACTGTTTTATTTTTCATATGGCCGTACCAATTTATAACCCCACCAACACAAGACAACAACTGTTGGTGAGAATGTGGAGAAAAAGTTAGTTTTTAGTCTATTGATTGTTTGCTTTATCAGTTGTAACATCTTCTTCAATTTTATTCATTTAAGTCTTCTCCCATTTTTCTAAGGTGGTGTAAATAAAATCTGTCCATTTTGTTTATCTTTCCAAAAACCAACTTTCAGTTTCATTGATCTTTTCTATTGTTTTTTGGCTTTTATTACATTTATATTTTTATTATTTCTTTCACTTACTAACTTTGGGTTTAGTTCATTCTTGCATTTCCTTGAGGTTTCAAGTTAGTTGTTTATTTAAGATCTTTCTTCTTTCTTAGTGTAGGATTGATCACTATAAATTTTCCTCTTATAACTGTTTTGCTATTTCCCTTATGGTTCTGTATGTTGTGATTCTATTTTAATATATCTCAAGATATTTTTTTATTTCCCTTTTGTTTTCTTCTTTGACCAATTGGGTTTTCAGAACATGTTGTTTAATCTCATTGTATTTGTGAATTTGTTACCTTCCCTCCAGTTATTGACCTGTAGTTTCACATCACTTTGACCAAAAAAATATATACTTGATATGATGCCAATTTTCATAAATTTGTCAAGACTTGTTTTGTGATCTAACATATGACCTATCCTGGAGAAGGTCCCTTGTGCACTTGAGAAGAATGTTCATTTGGGTACTGTTGAATGGGATGATCTGTATATCTGTTAGGTCCATTTGATATAAAGTGTCGTTCAAATCCAATATTTCCTTATTGATTTTATGTCTGGATGATGTATTCATTGGTGAAAGTGGGGCACTGAAGTCCCCACCATTATTGTTTATTTCTCCCTGGATTTTTTTTTTTTAAATCTCCATAACGTGGATGATTTCTTCCAGAGTGCAAACAGCAGAGTTGTTTTACAAATACCTCTGCTCCTTCAATTAATTTATTCCCTTCTTTTTCTTTCTTCATTCTCATCTTTCCTCTCAACTTTCATTCTTATTTTCTCCTTCTCACTACTTTACTTCAATATGATAATAATAATCATCATGATGTGGTGAAGGCAAAGTTTGGAGACACAGGAACAATTGAGGATAAGGAATTGGAAGGAAGGCAGAAAGAGAACAGAAGGATGAAGTGAGAGAAGGAAGAACAAAATTATGACAGTATCATTTACCTTTAAACATTTTTTCCACTTAAATACTCAGAATTCTTAAATTCTTTAGTGATTTTTTTGACCAAATAATTATTTGTGAGGAATTAACTGACAAACCAATTGGATACTCTTGCAGTATTTTCTGAAGCAAAAAAAAGTGAAAGTGACCAGAGCTGAGAAAAGATTTGTATGCATTCATTGGAATTATTCACTTTCTAACTTCTCATGATGAACTCCAAAATCATACACCAAAAGTTGACAAATGAATACTACTTGTTGCTATGTATCTGTATATATATAGTCTATGTATTACATATATATGTATAACGTATGTTCATATGAATAAGCATATAATTGGTGAGATTATATTTGTATATATATATACACATATACACATATATGTGTATATATATATAACATCTCTCTATATATATGTGTGCGTGCATGCGTGATATATAAAGATAGAGGCAGATATAGAAAGAGTTAAAAAACCTATTAGGGTAAGAAAGAATGAGAACATTATAAAAAGATATCCATAAAATGTAACCACCAGAAATAACATTCCTCATTTATTCTCTAATTCAGTAAAATCATCACTCTTTCCCTTTCCCTTTTTATTTTCTGGAGAGCATTAAGTAAATCAAAATGAGCTCTCCTGCTACCACTGGGATGTCTGTGTGTGTGTGTGTGTGTGTGTGTGTGGGTGGGTGGGTGGGTGGGTGTCTGTGCACAGCATCTTGTTAGTTTTAACTTACATTCTTATTTTTTAACAAATTTTAATTTTCATTTACGTTCACTTTGATATTTACATTAATATCACATTAATCTTTTTGTTTTGTTTTTCAGAAGAACTTCAGAAAAGGGATGGTAAATATTCTGACAACCCTTTAGTCCTGCACTATGATGCCTTTCACCACTGACGTTTCCTGCCTCTTCACTTGCATGCCATCCCTTTGCTCTCCCTTTTGAATGTCTGCTCTCCCTCATTATTTGGTTTCTGTACTTTTCTCATATTGTTTCCTTCACTTCCATTTTCTATCCTTTCCCATACCTCTTTTCTTCATCCTATGCCTTGCCAGTGTGTAAAAATTATGAAGTTGGTGAAATAAAGGAATTTAGCTAACAGGCACATGGTTTCCATTCAATTACATTTATTGACAACTCTTTACTTAGGTCCCCTATCATCTATTCCAGAAAGGGTGCTCATTACTATATACATGATACTACCTCAATCTTTAAGACATGGGAGAGCACTCCAAATTTACTGAGTTAAATCCTTTATCCATTTTCCTTTCAAACACCTGTAAATTCTGATGTTATTCATTGGTCAAGAATGAGACTGAGGCTCACTCTTCCATTGCCATTAATCATTAGTCAAGTGTTCTCTTGTATGTAAGTACTTTTAGATTATTGTACCTGTTTTTTTTTTCCCCAGCCATTGTAGTTATACTTTTTCTTTACATTTTAATTCACTCAATGATTAAATCTGCAAAGTGGTCTTCCTTTTGAATCTTTGTACATAGGTTTTATTTCTCAAGGAAATTTCATTGATATTTCTCAATCTGATTTTTTAAATGTTAGTGACATGAGAAGCTATTGTCCAAGATGTTCCTATAAAGTTCTCTTAAAAGACCCTAAAGTAGTCATAAAGTTTAATAACCCATCTTAGCTAGATGATTTTTTTTTCAATTTTACTTATGTTTTCACAGGGATTAGAATCTAAGAATATATCACCTTAATTTATGTAGCAAACATGCTATGAGCAATGCTAAAGATTCAATTATTGGTGGCTGAGTGTCAATACTGTGTGCTTACTTATCACTTTTGGAGAACCTATCTCATGTATATATGTTGTGCTTTATTTTCAAAATGGTAGAAGGCCAGTGCAAGATGAATAATTTGGCATTGGCTATCTCATAGAAAGCCCTATTCCACTTCTCTGGGTCTCATTTTCTTAAAATAAGTGCTAAAACGTACTTTTTACACAACTGGGAGTTACAAACCAAAATTACCTATTGTTGGTGAAAATGCCTTTGAAGCTTAATGTTTCTAGTTCTCAAAAATGTAAGTCAGTTCACACCAGAAGAAAACCATAGAAGTATTTCAAGTTTTTCCCTCCTCCCTTCCTAATATTAGTCTTTCTTTCTTCATGAATTGGTTCCTCCTCTGTTTTTAGATAAGTGGGTAAAAAGCAAATTTAATTGACTTATTATTCTGTGTATGTCTTTGTTTTATCTGATTCTTGTCCATTTGTCTTCAACTCTCCATCATCATCTTTTTCAACACGAAGATACATGTATTTTTCTATGATTTTGCCTCATTATTTTATCTTTCCAGCTGAAGTTTGCAGTCTTATTTTATATTTCAACTTCTCTCATTATTATTTCTGCATCTTTTACATCCTTTGATTTATGTAGGCTAATCACTTCCGCCAGGTAAGTTTTATTAAAAATGTGTGTGTGAATGGTAGTATTTTTGTTTGGCAGATGTATAAGTGTCACCCTAAGGTAGGTCATTAGTTTTAAACCTAATTCACATCATATAATGCTTTATTTTCCTTCCTTTTAAGTTATTTAGTTTAGAAATATTAGATTTTCTTTCCAGCAATGGATAGAGGTGCTAACAACCTCATTTTTCATATGAGGAAAATTAGACCAGAAGGTACATAACTGAAGAATATCTAAAACTTGGGAAATAGAAATGAGGACTAATAGGTGGAGTGAGGATCTAAACAATGCAAGAAAGATGGAAAAAGAGCCAGGCAGAGGGATTAACACCAAAAACAGAGTGGAGGTTGAAGGATTATGCACATGAGAGTGCCTTTCCCAACTTCCACTCTTGTATTTTATATACACCATGCTCAATTTAAAAATACATGAAGGTGCATTTCTATAGCACTCAGGATATTTATAGAATTCCTATACTACCATTAACACATATTTTATTTCCCCCAAATAATTTCAGCATCAATTTTAATCCTCTTATTTTCTTCTTTGCTTACAAGAGACACAGGTGCTTAGCAAGTGCATCCTTATATATGTTAGTAAGAATGGGAAAAATGGGTTAGAGCAATGTCACTCAATTCTTTGAATTTCTTCTGAGTTAAACTAAAAATCTCAGTGTTTACCAAAGCTAGTTCTAAAATTTCTATATATTGAAAATTAAGTTATAGCACATTTCTTAAACTCAAAGAATTAGAAACCACCAGAATTACAGAAAGATCTGTGTCCACACATTATATCCATTCATTTTCTCAATGATTTTAATATCTCCAAAAAAGACTTTCCCAGGATTTACAGGTAGATTACTACTTATACAAGTTGTGTTTTCACTTAAAGACAACTTGCTTAATCGTATACTTGTAAAAAAAAAAATTGACAAAATTTAAAAAATCATTTTAAAACACCATTACCAGAAAAATATTTTGTAAAATTATTTTATTTTATCAAATACATGTTTTGGTCCAAACCTTGAATTCCTTAAATACCTAAAGCCATCTATAAGAAAATATGTGTGGGATAATATTCTAGGTGGTCTTTCTGATACTTCTTCAACATTTGCCTATCACATAGTCATTTGAGAAAACTCACTCATTTTCCTCCCTTTCTGAGGATAAGCATGTGTTCTTTTGCCAATTTTTCAGTTTTTGTGTGTTTTCTGCTTTTTTCTCATATTCATCCTACCAATTTACATTGCATTGGCAATTTTCAATTCATCTTACTTGTCCATATTTATTTTCTCCATTTTCTTTTTCAGAAGACCTTCAGGAAAAAAATGGTAATTTTTTTCAGACTCACATTCCTTTGGTGATGCGTTTCATTGCAATAATTTGTTACCCTGCACTGGCAATTTTCTGATCACCTTACTTTTCCATGTTTACTTCCCTTTAAATATAAATTTCCCTTTAAATTTACAAAGTGTTCTCCATTTCTTTTTCAGAAGAACTTCAGGGAAAAAATGGTAATTTTTTTCAGACTCATTCCTTTGGTGATGCATTGCATAGAAATGATTTTTTTCTTGTCATTTCCTGATTCTTTAACTCATTATCCAGCCTTATCTTTGTCCTTTGTTTTCTTCAATTTTTAATTATTCTATCCACTTTATTTTTGCTTCCTGAAATTCTCCCATTGTCCCTTCTCATTCTATCTCCCAAGGTTTTCATTTCCTCTCCTTTATTTGCCATATATTCTTCATCTTCTCTATCTTCCAGATGCTTATCATAATTTTGTTTTAAGGTTGGTAAGATGCAGAAGATTAAGTTAGGAAGAATGTGCTTGTTTCCATGCAAGATATGTTCTAGAAAATATCCTTTCACTTGGGTTTTCCCACATGTTCTTTGAATTGGAGTGTCCTTTACTGTGAACAGGAAAATATTCTAAATCTGAAAGGAAGGGATCAGATTCCAAAGTTTCTGAATTAAGTTTTTTCTTCTATTGGCCTCTTAAACACTCTGAACATACTGTAATCAAGTATAATCTTGAGAATTGCTATTCAACTTCCCTTGACCATATGCTCAAGTGATCGAACCTATATAAATATTTTTTACATGACTATGACTGGTTATTTTCTCATTCCAACCATACTTATTACTCTTCTTTCATTTGTAGTTTTATCTATTCAATTAGTAATTCAACAAATTGTTTTTTGGGGGGGATCTTTATACATATATTTTTTTAAAGATTTATTTATTTATCAGAGAGAGAGAGGAGTGAGGGGCAGAGGGAGAGGGAGAGAGAGAATCCTCGCAGATCCTCCACTGAGTATGGAGCCTGATGTGGGGCTCAATCCCAGAACCCTGACATCATGACCTCCAAAATCAAGAATTGGACACCTAACTGACTGAGCCACCCATGTGCCCCATACATACATTTTTCATTCAATTAATCTCATTGATACTATATCTCTGAAGTCTAAGGCTATGTTCTAAGATATTTCTACACCAACTTTAGTACCTCACCACAAAAATTATTTAAATCTTCATGTCCCTACATCACATGGTATTCAATGAGATGATGTCAATGGAATGGATTTCAGAGATGTAATTCCTTAATTATGGAATGGACATGACTTGGTCAATTACCAAAAACAACCATTAGCAGATGTAGGACCTTAGTTGTATCTTCTTTCTAATGTTTAGAAAACCTGTCTCATGATGTACTGTATGGTGACTAACATAACATAATAAAAGAAAAAAAAAAGAAAACCCATCTCATATATGTGTCTCTATATATTTTCTCTCAGATAGGAGGAAGGCATAGCATAACTCTGGTAAGAAACAGAATCTTTCTCAGAGAACCCTATTCATTTCTCTGTCCTGGATTTTGCACCCATGTCATTTATTTAAGATAATCTTCATTCAGGCATGAGTTAATATAGAACTCAAATAAAATAAGGTTGTGAATTAATCAGTGGACAAAAATGTGAATAGAGGCACCTAGAAACCCGACCTTGCATTACTTAAGTGAGCAATACTTCAGTATCCCCTTGTACAGTATTTGTGGCAACTTTATACAATGTAGCTACTGCAATACTGCGATTTGACAAATATATTTAAAGTAGCCAATGACCACTCTAAAGCTAACACACTGAATAAACAGAAACCTAAATATTGTGAAATGGAGGAAGAATATTTTTATAAATTAAACAACCTGGGGCGCCTGGGTGGCTCAGTTGGTTAAGCGACTGCCTTCGGCTCAGGTCATGATCCTGGAGTCCCGGGATCAAGTCCCGCATCGGGCTCCCTGCTCGGCAGGGAGTCTGCTTCTCCCTCTGACCCTCCTCCCTCTCATGCTCTCTGTCTCTCATTCTCTCTGTTTCAAATAAAAAAATAAAATCTTTAAAAAAAAAATTAAACAACCTGAACTATATTCCTAAATTTTTTGTCAATTTATTAAATTAACTCTATTCTCCCCTCCTTTACTTACTGGTGAATATCTCTAGAAAATAGTGTTCTCTGCACAGTTTTGTGTGCCTATGTGAGTGTTCACCTGAAATCTGATAGGGTTATTTTAAATATGAATTTTTCAGTCAATTTGAATTTTCTCTGTAGTTATCTCCCCTGATTTTTACATTGATCTTTCCATTTTTGCTTTTGTTTTTTCAGTAGGACTTCAGGGAAAAAATATTAATTTCTGATATCCATTACTTTTTTTTATTATGTTATGTTAATCACCATACATTACATCATTAGTTTTTGATGTAGTGTTCCAGGATTCATTGTTTGCATATAATACCCAGTGCTCCATGCAATACATGCCCTCTTTAATACCCATCACCAGGCTAACCCATCCCCCCACCACCCTCCCCTCTAGAACCCTCAGTTTGTTTCTCAGAGTCCATAGTCTCTCATGGTTCATCTCTCCCTCCGATTCACCCCCTTCATTTTTCCCTTCCTACTATCTTCTTTTTGAATTCCTCATATCAGTGAGATCATATGATACATGTCTTTCTCTGACTGACTTATATTGCTTACCATAATACCCTTTAGTTCCATCCACATTGTTTCAAATGACAAGATTTCACTCCTTTTGATGGCTGCATAATATTTCATTGTATATCTACAGCACATCTTCTTTATCCATTCATCTGTCGATGGACATCTTGGCTCTTTCCATAGTTTGGCTATTGTGGACATTGCTGCTATAAACATCGGGGTGCACATACCCCTTCGGATCCCTACATTTGTATCTTTGGGGTAAGTACCCAGTAGTGCAATTGCTGGGTCCTAGGGTAGCTCTATTTTCAACTTTTTGAGGAACCTCCATACTTGTTTCCAGAGTGGCTGCACCAGCCTACATTCCCACCAACAGTGTAGGAGGGTTCCCCTTTCTCCACATCCTCACCAATATCTGTCATTTCTTGACTTGTTAATTTTTGCCATTCTCACTGGTGTGAGCTGGTATCTCATTGAGGTTTTGATTTGGATTTCCCTGATGCCAAGCGATGTTGAGATATTTGCAAATGACATATCCCATTAGTTTTGCTCTCCTTCAGAATGACTGGCTTCTTGCTGTCTGTAACATTTATGGCATTGTAATCTATATGCCCTCCATTACCACCCTTCTCCTTGATGTATATTATTCCCATGCCAACATACAGATGACACATGGCCAACAGACACATGAAAAGATGCTCAACATTAATTACCATCAGGGAAATATAAATGAAAACTACAGTGAGATACAACCTCATACTTGTCAGAATGGCTAATAATTAACACAGGAAATATCAGATTTTCACAAGGATGCAGGGAAAAGAGAATCTATTACACTGTTTGGGGGAATAAAATTCATGCAGTCTGGAAAACAATATGGAGGTTCCTCAAAAAGTTAAAAATAGAACTACCCTGTGACCCAGGCAATTGCACTAGTAGGTATTAACCCAAAGGATGTAAAAATACTCGTTCTTTTTTTTTTAAAGATTTTATTTATTTATTTGACAGAGAGAGACAGCAAGAGAGGGAACACAAGCAGGGGGAATGGGAGAGGGAGAAGCAGGCTTCCCGCTGAGTAGGGAGCCCAATGTGAGGCTCGATCCCAGGACCCTGGGATCATTACCTGAGCCGAAGGCAGACGCTTAAGGACTGAGCCACCCAGGCGCCCCCAAAATACTGTTTCAAAGGAACACATGTACCCTGATGTTTATAGCATATTATTATCAAAAGAGCCAGATTATGGAAAGAGCCCAAATATCCATTGATTGATGAATGAATAAAAAATCGTGGTATATATTTACAGTGGAATATTGGTCAGCCATAAAAAGGAATGAAATCTTTCCATTTGTAATGATAAAGATGTAGCTAGAGAGTATTATGCTAAGTAAAGTAAGTCAATCAGAGAAAGACAAGTATGATTTCACACATGTGGAATTTAAGAAACAGACAGATTAACATGGGGGGATAAAAAAGACAGAGAGAGGCAATCAAGAAACAGACTGCTAAATATAGATAACAAACTGATGGTTACCAGAGGGGAGGTGGGTCTGGGGATGAGCTAAATAGGTGATGGGGATTAAGGAATGCACTTGTTGTGATGAGCACCTGGTGTTGTATGGAAGTGTTGAATCACTAAAGTATACATCTAAAACTAATATTACACTGTATATTAACTAATCAAAATTTAAATAAACACTTTAAAAAAAGAACGTAGGACAACTAAAAGTATGCATTGTACATAAAAACTTGAATCGTATAAATTGTAGGGATTTTCAAATACTGGTTTAAAAAAAAAGATTTTATTTATTTATGTGTGAGAGAGAGCACAGGCAGGGGAAGCAGCAGGCAGAGGGAGAAGCAGACTCCCTGCTGAGCAAGGAGCCCCATGTGGGACTCGATCCCAGGACCCCAGGATCATGACCTGAGCTGAAGGCAGGCGCTTAACTGACTGAGCCACCCAGGTGTCCCTCAAATATTGCTTTCTACAAAATGTCAACTTAATAAATGAGCTAATCTTTTGAAATTTCCATGAAAGTTTTCTAAGAGACTTCATTAAAGCATAGAGCCACATTTTAGGGAAAAGATAAAATGAATGTTTAAAGCACACTCTTCTAACATTTTGCTTATGCAATCATAGTATTCGTTTTCCTCTGTAACTCATTTTAAAAATTATATTTCCCCCAAATACATAAGTCAGTAATCAAAATCAATTTTATTTTCTGTTTGTTTTTAAGAGATTTATATTCTGAGAAATTCTCTACTTATATGTAAGTTACTAGGAATAGAATGATTTTAGTTAGAGCCTTGTCACTTACTTCTTTGACCTTCTAAAGTAAATGACAAAATCCAAGAGGACAAATTTTTCAAGCTAATTTGGAAAGTCCTATAAATTGACAACTAAATTAAATTTTATTAAAAGCAAAGAATTAGATATCAACAGAATTGCAAATGATTATACCCAGGCCCAGAGTCATTCACTTTACCAATGATTGTGAAATCTTCTAGAAACATCATTTCAGGATTTATACATATGTTTACCACTAATTATACAAATAATGTCTTCACTAAAGGCATCTTATTTAGTCTGACATAGTCACAAAAGTTTTCAAAATTAATAATCTATTTCAATAAGCTACTAACAAGATAACATCTCTTAGAAAATTATTTTATTAAATTTATATTTTGGTCTAAATCTTGAATTACTTATATCCTCAAAACTGTCTATAAGACAAATATACTGGATAAAATTCTAGTTATCTCCTTCCACATCTTCACCATTCTTCTTTTATTCAGTAAGTTGTTAAAATCCATACCCTGTTCTCACTTTTCTAAGATAAAAATGTGCTTTCTTGCTATTTTTTCACTTTCTATTCTTGGGTTTTGTTTATTTTTTCTGATTGCATTTATCTTACCAATATTCTGTGCACTGAAAATTTTCAACTCATTTTCATTTTCTGTGTTGGTTTTCCTTGACATTTACTGACCTTTATTATGAGTTTTTTCCTTTTTACTTTTCAGAAAGACTTCAACAGGAAATTGGTAACTTTTTTCTGGCATTCTTTTTACTGATGTATTTCTTAGGAATATTTTTTCTTTGTTCCTTTTCATTCCTTTGATTTATTCTTAGGCTTCTGTCTTCCAGATGATTGCCATAATTTCATTATAAGCTTGGTGAGGGGAGGGGACTAGGCTAAGAAGAAGTGGTTTTCTCCAACTAATAGAAAGCTGTTCTTTAAATTGAGTTCTCCAACATGTCTTCTGAGACAAAGTGCCCATTGTTTTGTACATAATATTGTCCCAGTTCTTAATGGATGGGCTCAGACTCCAAAGCTGCCAAGTGAGAGAAGTTTCTCCTTTTGGTGGCCTTTTACACACTTTGCGTATTACTGATGTCAAGTGCAACCTTGACATATGAGAGTCTCCTTTTCTTGACCATATTTCCAGTGATCCAAGGTATATAAATATTTTTGCATGCTTTGCCTGCTTACCTTTCCAAACATAGTTATTACTCCTCTTTCATTTTTACTTGAATCCATTTACTTATTAATTCAAGAAGTGGCTCTTCCTTCATGGTCTTTCATACATTCATTTTTTTCACTCAAAGTTCATTGATAATATATCTCTAAAGTCTAAGGCTATCTTCTAAGATATTCCTATGCTATTTTTAGTATCACATAAGAATTATTTAAATCTTCATGTCCTACATTGTATCGTATAGAAATTGTATTCTGCAAATTGTAGTAAAGTTTTTATATGGGATGGACTTCAGAGATTCCTTTTATTACTTTTGAAATGGGCTTTACTTGGCCAATATGCAGACACAAACATTGGCAAATATATGTTTTTAATTATATCTTCCTTATGCTGTTAAGAAAATCTGCCTCATACATGCGTGTTTGTGTATTTTCTTTCAACTTGGAGGAAGGCTCAATACAAGTCTGGTGAGTAATGCTTATCTCTCAGAAAGCTCCATTCTTCCATCTTTTGGGTCCTGCCCTAAAGTTGTAAGACAATATGCAGAAATACAAAAAAAAAAAGTCTATGGTTGGCAGAGAAGCATTAGCTTTCTAAATTTAAAGAGTTTCAGTAAAGTCTCTCAGAAGTGCAAACCTCAAGTGATTCAGTATTTCTTCCTCCACTCCTCCATCCTTGTCTTGATTTTATGTTCTCTTTCCTGCTCCTCTGTCTGTCCTACTTTGTCTTGCTTCTATATTTTACCTACCCTAGTTGTGATCTTTTTTATCATGATATTTGAAAAAAGGAAGTATGAAAATAATACAGAATTAAAAGAGGAAATCCAAGAATTTCAGAAGAAGAAATGGGACAAAGACAGGGAGAAATGGAAAAGACAATGAGAAAAAATAAGTAAAAATATTCCTTTTTTTTTTTCTTTTTTTCCAGACTGGAAGAAGGCACTATTATGTGCTGGTGAGTGATATGAACTCTGATGAAGAAAATCTTATTATCAAAGATATTTTAAATCAATACTTACTGTGTACAAAACAATGTGCTAAAAATCAAAGCAATTCCAAAGCATACATTCCACGAACTCAGTAGAGCTCAGAGAGCATAAGGATGTGTCAGATCTTCAAGTCAAACACAATTTAGCAAAAGGTAAATAGATATTTAAGGATATGAAAGAGTATTTCCTTTGGTTGCTGTTGTTCCTGAATTAATCCTAGGGAATTTATACTCATAGTAGTCTGGTGAGAAAGGCAGCTATGTTTCAGAGGGTGGGTTCTCATTTACACTTGTTTCTTGTAGATTGGAGGAAAGAAGAATTCCAGGCTGGTAAGTCTATGATGATGCAGGAGGGACCCTGTGCCTTAGGGGTAGTCTCAGGAAAAGATGGGTGGAGGTGAGTTAGATTTACCCAGGGTAAGAGAAACCCTCACAAATTGGGGGACCCTCTGGCCCAGGCCTACTTGATCCTTCCCAGAAAAATAACAGTCCATCTGTCTGCAGTAAATGTGACCCTGGATGCAGCCACTGCCCATCCTTCCCTCCTCCTGTCTGAAAACAGGAGACAAGTGACCTGGCAAGAAAGGCATCAAGATCTACCCAGCTCCACCCAGAGATTCAACTCCCTCCCCTGTGTGTTGGGTCAGCTGCACATCAGCTCGGGGAGATCCTTCTGGGAGGTTAAGGTTGAGGATGCACCTTCTTGGGACCTGGGAATTTGTTGGAATAATATAACAAAGAAGGGGAGGGTCACAGTGTCCCCACAGAATGGTTTCTGGGCCATCAGGCTCTATAATGGGGAGTACTGGGCCCTCACCTCCCCAGAAACCTGTCTTACTATAAGAGAAATACCCCATAGTGTGGGGAGATTTCTGGATTACGAGGCTGGAGATGTATCTTTCTATAATATGACAGATGGATCCCACATTTTCTCCTTTCCTCAGAACACATTTAGTGGTGCTCTAAGACCACTTTTCAGGCTTTGGTCCTCTGCCTCAGGCCCCCTAACCATCTGTCCAGGTAGAGAAGAACAGACTGATGCTGTAATTAATATGCCTGTATAAGAGAAATAATTATTTTGGGCCCCAATGATGATTATAATTCTCCCCTAAGGAGATGCAAATTGATTTTTTCCTTCTTCTTACAAGTCATTCTTAAGATGATGCTCTGAGACACAAATTGATAATTCCTCCTCATATCAATTTTCCCTTCTTCCTTAATTATAATGTTTTCATACTATTACCCTGTCTTATGACAACCTCTTATAAACATTAGATTTCTTAGCTTCCCCTTCTGCATGTGACTAATTGATGGCCAGTGTGTTATAAACTGAATTATTCTGTATGATTCCTGGAATGTGTCCTTAAAGAGAAATTGTATCCTTTTTTTCTTTACCTTTTCTGCTGGCCGAATGTATTACAGTGAATGGAACTGAAAGAACATCTATGACTATGTAAAATGACATGCATGGCAGAAAAATTAGAATAGACTTGGGTTTTTTGGCAACTTTATGGAACTACTCTATTATGTAACTTCAGAATTCTTTTCTGTGAGAAATAAACTTTCATATCTTTAAGCCATTTGTTTATTGGATATTTGTCATTTGTGATTGAATCTATCCCTGACTGATGCACTCTTCCTTTAAACATGGCAGCAGATGACATCCACAACTGAATATTTAGATGGAACAGGAAATATAAAGTCCAATAGTTGATTACTTAGATACTCATACTCCTCCAGTGTGTCAGTCTCATTTAGGTCCCTCAATTTTTCTGATGCATCAGTTACTCCTGACTTTACTTCTTACCCTTCCCTAATTTAGTCCCATGGTTAATAATTTCTAGTGTTCTCTTACTGATAAATGAAAATCCCTGGCATCATTGTCTTTCTGTTATGTTGTCTTGGCAAAACTTAAAATATGGACCAACCTAATTATCCATTTCTCATACTGGCAGCTTAATATGCTATAACATTCCACACATATGAGGAGATTGGTTCCTCTATACATGCATAGTCACCTATAAGAACTTGAACACCAACACTATCCAATAATCCTCCCATGTGTCTCCAGCCATTTGCATTTCCTTACTTTTGCAGTCAGTTTCATTAATAATTCCACCTTCTTAGGGGTACCTGTGTGGTTCAGTTAAGCATCTGACTCTTGATCTCAGCTCAGGTGTTGATCTCAGAGTTGTGTGGGCCTGCATGCAGGGCATGGAGCCAACTTAAAAAAAAAATCCACCTTCTTTAAATTTCCAAGTCTACTGCCCCCTTAATCTCAGTGTATGACTGTATTCTCACTTTGGTTTCTTTTTAATTTACATTCAGTTAATTAAAAAATAATGTATTATTTGTTTCAGGTATACAGGGAGGGGATTCATCAGGCTTATATAATACCCAGTGCTCATTACAACACATACCCTCCCCAATTTCCATCACCCAGTTACTCCATCCCTCTATCCCCCTCTGCTCCAGTAACCCTCAGTTTGTTTCCTATGATTAAGAGTCTCTTAAGCCTTGTCCCCCTCTCTGGTTTCATCTTGTTTCATTTTTTCCTCTCTTCCCCTATGATCCTCTGCCTTGTTTCTTAAATTCCATATATCAGTGAGATCATAATGATAATTGTCTTTCTCTGATTGACTTATTTTGCTTAACATAATACATGCTAGTTCCATCCACGTTGTTGCAAATGGCAAGATTTAATTACTTTGATGGCTGCATAATATTCCATTGTATATATGTATACCAAATTTTTATCCACTCATATGTCGATGGACATCTGGGATCTTTCCATAGTTTGGCTATTGTGGACATTGCTGCTATAAACATTGGACTACAGGCGCCCCTTTGGATCACTATATTTGTATCCTTTGGGTAAATACTCAGTAGTGCCATTGCTGGGTCATAGGGTAGCTCTATTTTCAACTTTTTGAGGAACCTCCATACTGTTTTCCAAAGTGGCTGCACCAGCTTGCATTCCCACCAACAGTGTAAGAGGGTAACCCTTTCCCCACATCCTTGCCAACATCTGTCATTTCCTGACGTGTTAATTTTACCCATTCTGACTGGTGTGAGGTGGTATCTCATCGTGGTTTTGATTTGTATTACCCTGATGCCAACTGATGTTGAGCAATTTTTCATGCGTCTGTTGGCCATTTGGATGTCTTCTTTGGAGAAATGTCTGTTCATGTCTTCTGCCCATTTCTTGATTGGATCATTTGCTCTTTGGGTGTTGAGTTTGATAAGTTCTTTATAGATTTTGGATACTAGCCCTTTATCCGATAACGTCATTTGCAAATATCTTCTCCCATTCTGACGGTTGTCTTTTGGTTTTGTTGACTGTTTCCTTTGCTGTGCAAAAGCTTTTTATCTTGATGAAGTCCCAATAGTTCATTTTTGCCTTTGTTTCCCTTGGCTTTGGAGATGTGTCTAGCAAGAAGTTGCTGCAGACAAGGTTAAAGATGTTGCTACCTGTGTTCTCCTCTAGGATTTTGATGGAGTCCTGTCTCATATTAGGTCTTTCATCCATTTTGAGTCTATTTTTGTGTGTGGTGTAAGGAAATGGTCCAGTTTCATTCTTCTGCATGTGGTTGTGCAAATTTCCCAACACCATTTGTCAAAGAGACTGTCTTTTTTCCACTGGATATTCTTTCCTGTTTTGTCGGAGATTAGTTGACCATAGAGTTCAAGGTCCATTTCTGGGTTCTCTATTCTGTTCCATTGATCTATATGTTTTTCTGTCAGTACCATACTGTCTTGATGATGAGAGCTTTGTAATAGAGCTTGAAGTCAGGAATTGTGATACCACCCATTTTGGTTTTCTTTTTCAACATTCCTTTGGCTATTTGGGGTCTTTTCTGGTTCCATACAAATTTTAGGAATATTTGTTTCAGTTCCATGAAAAAAGTTGATGGTATTTTGATAGCAATTGCCATGAATGTGTAGATTGCTGTAGGCAGCATAGACATTTTAACAATATTTGTTCTTCCAATTCATGAGCATGGAACATTTTTCCATTTCTTTGTGTCTGCCTCAATTTCTTTCATTAGTATTCTATAGTTCTCTGAGTACAGATCCTTGCCTCTGCTTAGATTTATTCCTAGGTATCTTATGGTTTTGGGTGCAATTGTAGATTGGATCAACTCCTTAATTTCTCTTACTTCTGTCTCATTGTTGGTATATACAAATGCAACTGAATTCTGTGCATTGATTTTATATCCTGCTACTTTACTGAATTCCTGTATGAGTTCTAGCAGTTTTGGGGTGGAGTCTTTGGGGTTTTCCACATAAAGTATCATATCATCTGCAAAGAGTGAGAGTTTGACTTCTTCTTTGCCGATTTGGATGCCTTTGATTTCTTTTTGTTGTCTGATTGCTGCGGCTAGGACTTCCAATACTATGTTGAACAGCAGTGGTGATAGTGGACATCCCTGCCGCGTTCCTGACCTTAGGGGGAAAGCTCTCAGTTTTTCCCCATTGAGAAGGATACTCGCTGTAGGTTTTTCATAGATGGCTTTTATGATATTGAGGTATGTACCCCCTATGCCTATACTCTGAAGAGTTTTGATCAAGAAAGGATGCTGTACTTTGTCATATGCTTTTTCTGCATCTATTGAGAGGATCATATGATTCTTGTTCTTTCTTTTGTTAATGTATTGTATCACGTTGATTGATTTGCGGATGTTGAACCACCCTTGCAGGCCAGGAACAAATCCCACTTGGTCGTGGTGAATAATCCTTTTTATGTACTGTTGGATCCTATTGGCTAGTATTTTGGTGAGAATTTTTGCATCCATGTTCATCATGGATATTGGTCTGTAATTCTCCTTTTTGATGAGATCTTTGGTTTTGGGATCAAGGTAATCCTAGCCTCATAGAAGGATCTCACTGCAATGGACAGATCATCTAATGGAACTTCTAATGGAAGTTTTCCTTCCATTTTGATTTTTTGAAACAGCTTCAGAAGAATAGGTATTAATTCTTCTTTAATGCTTGGTAGAATTACCCTACGAAGCCATCTGGCCCTGGGCTCTTGTTTGTTGGGAGATTTTTGCATACTGCTTCAATTTCCTTGCTGGTTATGGGTCTGTTCAGGTTTTCTATTTCTTCCTGGTTCAGTTTTGGTAGTTTATACTTCTCTAGGAATGCGTCCGTTTCTTCCAGATTGTCTAATTTGTTGGCATATAGTTGCTCATAATATGTTCTTATAATTGTTTGTATTTCTTCAGTGTTGGTTATGGTCTCTCCTCTTTCATTCATGATTTTATTTATTTGAGTCCTTTCTCTTTTCTTTTTGAGAAGTCTGGCCAGAGGTTTATCAATCTTATTAATTCTCTCAAAGAACCAGCTCCTAGTCTTGTTGATCTGTTCTACTGTCCTTTTGGTTTCTATATCATTTATTTCTGCTCTAATCTTTATTATTTCTCTTCTCCTGCTGGGTTTAAGCTTTCTTTGCTGTTCTTTCTCCAACTCCTTTAGTTGTAGGTTTAGGTTGTGTGTTTAAGACTTTTCTTGTTTCTTGTGAAAGGTTTGTAGTGCTATATACTTCTCTGTTAGGACTGCCTTTCCTGCATCCCAAAGATTTTGAACAGTTGCATTTTCATTCACATTTGTTTCCATGATTTTTTTAAAATTCCTCTTTCATTTCCTGGTTGACCCATTCATTGTTTAGTAGGATGCTCTTTAGCCTCCATGTATTTGAGTTCTTTCCAACTTTCCTCTTGTGTTTGAGTTCCAGTTTCAAAGCTTTGTGGTCCAAAAATACACAGGGAATGATCCCAATCTTTTGGTACCGGTTGAGACCTGATTTCTGACCCAGGATGTGATCTATTCTGGAGAAAGTTCCATGTGCACTTGAGAAGAGTGTGTATCTGTTGCTTTGGGATTTGATATTCTGAATATGTCTGTGAAGTCCATCTGGTCCAGTGTGTCATTTAAAGCCCTTATTTCCTTGTTGATCTTCTGCTTAGATGATCTGTCCATTGCAGTGAGATCCCCTGCTATTATTGTATTATTATCAATGTGTTTCTTTGATTTTGTTATTAATTGGCTTATATAATTGGCTGCTCCCATGTTAGGGGCATAAATATTTATAATTGTTATATCTTCTTGTTGGATAGATGCTGTAAGTATGATACAGTGTCCTTTCTCATCTCTTATTTCAGTCTTTGGTTTAAAATCTAATTTGTCTGATATAAGATTTGCCACCCCTGCTTTCTTTTGATGTCCATTAGCAATATAAATGGTTTTCCACCCCCTCACTTTAAATCTGAAGGTGTCTTTGGGTTTAAAATGAGTCTCTTACAGACAGCATATTGATGGCTCTTGCTTTTTGATCCAATCTGATAGCCTTTGTCTTTTGATTGGGGCATTTAGCTTATTTACATTCAGGGTAACTATGGAAAGATATAAATTTTGTGCCGTTGCATTGCCTGTAAAGTGACGTTACTGTATATTGTCTCTGTTCCTTTCTTTTCTGTTACTTTTGGGCTCTCTCTTTGCTTAGAGGACCCCCTTTGCTATTTCTTATAGGCCTAGTTTGGTGATCACAAATTCTTTTAGTTTCTGTTTGTCCTGGAAGCTTTTTATCACTCCTTCTATTTTAAATGATATCCTAGCTGGATAAAGTATTCTTGGCTGCATGTTTTTCTGGTTTAGCCCCCAGAATATATCCTGCCAGTCTTTTCTAGGCCTGCCAGATCTCTGTGGATAGGTCTACTGCCAATCTAATGTTTCTACCCTTGTAGGTTACAGATCTCTTGTCCTGCAGGCTTTCAGGACTTTCTGTTTGTCTCTGAGATTTGTAAGTTTCACTATTATATGTCAGGGTGTTGACTCATTTTATTGATTTTGTCCTCTGTACCTCCTAGATCTTGATGCCTGTTTCTCTCCCCAGATCAGTGAAGTTCTCCACTATAATTTGCTCCAATATACCTTCTGCCCATCTCTCTCTTTCCTCTTCTTCTGGGATCCCAATTATTCTAATATTATTTCACTTTATGGTATCACTTATCTCTTGAATTCTCCCCTCATGATCCAGTAGTTGTTTATCTTTTTCTCAACTTCTCTATTCTCTATTGTTTGGTCTTCTATATCACTAATTCTCTCTTCTGCCTCATTTATCCTAACACTTAGAGCCTCCATTTTTTATTGCATCTCATTAATAGCCTTTTTTATTTCAACTTGGTTAGATTTTAGTTCTTGTATATCTCCAGAAAGGGATTCTCTAGTGTCTTCTATGCTTTTTTCAGGCCCAGCTAGTATCTTTTAATTGTTATTCTGAACTCCAGTTCCAACATCTTATTAATGTCCTAATAGATTAGGTCCTTGGCAGTCAGTACTGCCTCTTGTTCTCTTTTTTTTTTTTTTTTTTTTTTGTTCTCTTTTTTGAGGTGAGTTTTTCTGTCTTGTCATTCTGTCCAGAGAAGAATAGATGAATGAGATAAAATACTAAAAGGGAGAAATGTACACTAAATAAATCAGAAAAGACCCAAAATCTGGGGAAAAAAATATATATATAATCAGACAGGTGAGCAGAATAGAGCAATATGCTCTATGTGTATTTTGGTCTGTTTTTTAGAAAACTAGATTCCAAAGTTGTAAAGAATGAAAAATTTGTATATGTACAAAAATAAAATTAAATACAATGAAAGGATAGAATGTAATTGTAAAAATAGAAATTAAAAAACAAGATAAAACAAAAGAGAAAGGAAAAAAATAACAACAAAAAGGAAGAGATATAAACAGACAAGTAAACAGAACAGAGCAATACACTATCTCCTCAGTGTATTTTGGTCAGTTTGTTGGGAGAAACTACATCTCAAAATTGTAAGGAAAATTAAAAATATATATATTTAAAAATTAAAATTAAATACATTGAGAGGATATAATGTAACTGTAAAGGTGAAAATTAATAAAGACTTTAACAAAACAAAAAAAAAGAAGAAGAAGGAAAAAACAACAATAAAACAGAATATGATCAGGCAGGTGAATAGAACAGAGCCATACACTAGATTCTGGTTGTATTTTAGTCTGTTAGAGGAAACTGTATCCCAAAATTTTAAAGAAAGAAAAACTGATGTATCTACAAAAATAAGTTTAAGTACAGTGAAGGGATAGAATGTGACTGTAAAAATGAAAATTAAAAAAGATTTTTAAAAAGGAGGAGAAAAATTTTTTAAAAAAGAAAATTTAAAAATTAAAGTTGAAAGACTAAAGAATCATGGGGGAAAAGCCTTGAGTTCTATGTGCTGTATTCCCTGAGCACTGGAGTTTTGCAGTTCTCATTGATCAGTAAACTTGGTCTTGGCTGGATGTTTTTGCTGATTTTCTGGTGGAGAGGCCTGTTGCATTGGTTCTCAAATGTCTTTGCCCCAGATGGAATTGCACCACCTTTGCCAGGAGGCCAGGATAAGTAATCTTCTCGGGTTTGCTCTCTGTGGCTTTTGTTCCCTGAAGGCTTCCTCCACAGCTTCAGAGGATGAGAATGAAAATGGTAGTCTCCAAATCTCCAGCCCTGGAGCCGAAACTCAGGGCCCTGCCTCAGTGAGCCCTCAGAGAAAAGCAGTAAATCACTCCTGTCTCCCTGGTCTCCAGCCACACTCCATGCTCACCCAGCCTGGTAACAGCATTTCTAGCTCAGGCACACGACCCCATTTCGAGTCTCCAAACCCTGCAGACTCCTGTGGCACACTCCCATGCCACTCCTCCCAGGAGAGGAAGGGAGATCTCGCCCATTCTGCTGCTTGTTGGGCCCCTGTTCAGAGAGCAGTCATTGACTGTGCTACAGTTCAAGGTTTATGGCAACCCCCAGCTGAGAGCCCACTCCTGGGCTCACAGATTGCAGCCAGCTTCCCTACTCTGATATCTGGGAGCTCTGCCACACTCAGGCACCCTTGATCTTTTTGTGACCCTGAGGATCCTGAGAGCACACTGTCCCAGTGAGAGTTCCACCCCAGCCCCACCCCCCACCCCCATCCATGCTTAGTCGCCTGAGTGATGTCCCTCACCAGAGCACTTCTAAAATTTCCAATTTTGTATTCCTCTGCTCTATCACTTGCTGGTAGCTGGCTGACAGAGGTTCCCTCTCCCCATTGTCTATCTTCCATATATTGCCTTGGATGCACTCTCCACACCTCCTACCTTGCAGAAAGCGGTCGCTTTTCCATTTGCAGATTTGCAGCTATTCTTTTTTATCTTTTCTATTCTTTTCTATCTCTGGTTGAGTTTTCAGGTATTCAGAATGGTTTGATAGCTATCTAGCTGAAGTCCTGCGACCAGATGAAATTAAGGTTTCCTACTCCTCCACCATCTTGGACTCCTCTATTGTTTCTATTTCATTTCTGATTTTATTTATTTGGGTCCTTCCTCTTTTATTCTTGATAAGTCTGGCTAAAGGTTTATCAATTTTGCTTATCTTTTGAAAGAACCAGCTCTTAGTTTCATTGATCTTTTCTATATTTTCTTTTTTTCTTCTTCATTTTTTAGTCTCCATGTCACTTATTTTTGCTCTAATTTTATTATTTCCTTCCTTCTACTCACCTTGGCTTTTATCTGTTCTTTTTCTAGTTCCTTTAGGTATTAGGTTAGATTGTTTGAGTTTTTTCTTGTTTCCTGAAGTAGTTCTATAGTATTTGCATTTTCATTTGTCTCTGTGTATTTTTTTTTAAATTTCTTCTTTGATTTTGTCATTGACCCATTGGTTGTTTAGTAGCATGTTGGTTAACCTCCATGTGTGTTTTTTCTAGTTTTTTTCTTGTGATTTATTTCATGTTTCATAATGTTGTGGTCACAAATGTATGATATGATTTGAACCTTCTTAAATTCATTGAGACTTCTTTTGTCACCTAACATGATCTATCCTGGAGAATGTTCCATGTTCACTTACAAAGAATGTATTCTGTTGGTTTGGGATTTCTTCAAATTAGTTTTCTACCTTTTTCTCTCTCTTTTCCTTCTGAGACCACTATAATGTAAATGTTTGTTCATTTGATGTCATCTAAGACATTCCTTAACTTATCCTTATTTTTTAAACTTCTTTTTTTCTTTTGCTGTCCAGCTTGGGTGCTTTACATTACCCTGTCTTCCATATCACTGACCTGTTCTTCTGCATCCACTAATCTTCTATTGATTGCCTCTAGTGTGTTTTTCACTTCAGTTATTGTATTCTTCAACTCTGATTGGTTCTTTTTCATATTGTCTCTCTTTGTTGAAGTTCTGAGTTCTTTTGTTCTTCTCTCCAGTTTGGTGAGAATGATCTTTAAACTCTTTTGTCAGGCATACTGCTGATGTCCATTTCATTTAGTTCTTTTTCTGAGTTTTGTCTTGTTCTTTCATTTGAAGCATATTCCTCTGTCTCCTCATTTTGCTTAACTTTCTGTGTTTGGTTCTATGAACTAAATGGAATAGTTATTTCTCTTAAACTTGAGGGAATGGTCTCTGTATAGTCATCCCCTGTGTGAACTATGTGTGCCTAGTGATTTTTGCTGACTGGCTGGAGTTGTGGCTGGCATGGGCTGGGGGTCACTGGGCGGCCCATAATGGGGCTGCCTTGGTGGGATGGCTGAAGCTGAAGTGAACATGGTCTGGGGCAGTCCTTCAGCTTTGGTGGGATGGCTGAAGCTGAAGTGAACATGGTCTCAGACACCCTGCACCGAGGGTGACCTGTCAGGACAGTTGAACTGAAGTGTGTGCAAGCCTGGAGGTCCCAGAGGTCTCCACCCAGTGATTGTTCTGGCAAGATACCTGAAGATGAAGTGGACGCAAGGTAGGAGGACCAAGGTCTTGTCATTCAGAAGGTGCCCTAGCAGGGTAGCTGAAGCTGAAGTGGGTGCAAGCTAAGGGATCCCATGGCTCTATGCATTGAAGGCATCTTGGCAGGATAGACGAAATGAAATGAGTATAATCTAGGATGTTCCAGGGCTCTCCCACAGAGGATGCTCTGGTGGGGTAGCTGGAACTGAAGCAGGTGTGGGCTGGGAGGTTTAAGGCTCTCCATGCAGGGGGCACCTTGGCAGGACAGCTAAAGCGGAAGTGGGTGCAAGCCAGTGTAGTCCTTGTGCTCTCTGTGCACAGCATGCCCTGGAAGGATATTTGAAGCTAAAGTGGGTGCAAGCTGCGGGGAGAGGGGGTCCTAGGGCTCTATGCACAGAGAGGTCCTGGGCAGGATAGCTGGAGTTGAAGTGGGTGTAAATCAAGGTGTTCCAGGACTCTCCACAGAGATGATGTCCTAGTGGGGTGGCTAGAGCCAAGGTGGGGCACAGGCTGGGGAGTGCCAGGGCACTCCACACAGGGCATGACAGCTGTAGCTGAAGTGGGTGCAAGCTGGGGGTTCCTGGGGTGCTCAGCTCAGGGGTGTGGTGGAGCAGCTGGACAAGGCAGGGTGTAGTCCAGGGGGTTCCAAGGTGCTCCATGTGGGGAGCACCTGTGGGGCAGCCAGAGCCAAAGCAGACATTAGCTGGGAGGTCTCAGAGCACTCTACACTAGGAGTACCCTAACAAGCCATCTGAAGCCAAAGTGGTGCAGGCCTGGAGTACTCCAGGGTGATTTATACCTGTATCACCTTGGTGCAATGGTTGGAGCTATAGTGAGTGCTGACCAGGCATGTCCCAGTATGCACCGCCCTGGAAACTCCTTGGTGGGATGGCTAGGGCTGGTATGGACTAGGGGCCCAGGGCTCACTGACATGGTAGGCTGGCTATGGTGTCAAGATCCTGCTCCCATCTACACTATCAAGGTGGAGGGGGAGCATAAACTGGTGGTCACCAGCCCCTCTGACCCAGGAAGAGTTTCATTAGCTCCCTCGCAATTTGGCAGGGCTTTGGGGCTAGTTCCTTTACATTATAGTTGCTCTTTTAAACTGTGGCTTTTTTCTGACCCAGGACATACAGGCCTGGTGTGGGCTAGGGGCCCAGTGTTCACTGAAGTGGCATGTCATCTATAACCCTCAGAACCCTGTTCTCATCTAAACTATCAAGGTGGAGAAGGAATGTGGCTCTCACCAGCCCCCTGACCCAAAGAGAGTTCCAGCAGCTCCACTGCTATTTTGCAGTGTTTTGGGGCTGGATCTTTTACATACTAGTCCTTATGTAAACTGCAGGGTTTTTTTTTCTGTACCCCAGAGTTAGATGAATCTGTTTGTTGGTTTTGTTTGAGTTTGGGTTCAGGTTTTATGATGATGGTAGTAGTTATGATGGTAATATAGAATTATTGTGTTTCCCCCATTAGAATTTTGTTGCCAGTTTACATTTTGTGTACAGAGGGAGAGCTGTAATTCAGAAACCAGGCTGAGGTACTAATCTATTTTTCAAAATGGCATGAAATTAAATCCTAAAAATTCTATTATGGAATGCTATTAACATATCAAAATTATATAAAATTAATTATTATAATATTGGATTGCAATGGTCTAATAATCTTGTAAGAAGAATGAACTTGTGTCAATAGATGAGTCCTAACTGAATTAAAATATGGAACGCTTATTAAAATGTTGGTAATTTAAATTTGTACATGTAAAATTTTAAATGAGTGCTCCTTCATCAACCTATACCATAAAAATAGGTTAAATAAATCTCAACCATCAAAGTTGATTTTAAAAATCAAACACAATGGTCCAAAATCTTTGGTCCAAAACTTTTGGCAGCAAAAGTGGTTCTAAGAGGGAATTTTATAGCAATACAGGCCCACCTGAAGTAGAAACAAAAATCTCAAATATATAGCCTAAACTTACACCTAAAGGAGCTAGAAAAAGAACAGATAAAATCCAAACCCAGCAAAATGAAGGAAATAATAAAGATTAGAGCAGAAATAAATTAAATGAAAACTAATAAATAAATAAATAAATAACAGAACGATCAATGAAACTAGGAACTAGCTCTTTGAAGAAAAAATCAGCAAAATTGATAAACCTCTAACCAGACTCATCAAAAGAGAGAGAGAGAGAGAGGACCCAAATAAAATATCTCATAACACCACCAAAGAAATACTAACAATTGTAACAGAATATTATGAAAACCTATATGCCAACAAATTTGACAACTTAGAAGTGGATAAATTCCTAGAAGCATATAACCTACCAAAATTGAAGCATAAAAAAAATAGAAAATTTGAATAAGCCAATTACCAGAAATGAAATGGAATCAGTAATCAAAAAACTACCAAAAAACAAGACCAGACTGCTTCACAGGGAAATTCTACCAAAAATTTAAAGAAAAGTTAATATCTATTTTTCCCAAACTATTTCAAAAAATAGAAGAGGAAGAAAAACTTCTTATGAGGTCAATATCACCTTGACATCAAAAACAGATAAAGATACAACAAAAAAGAGAACTACAGGCCAATATCTCTGATGACTATAAATGCAAAAATTATCAACAAAACATTCAGCCAACAACATATTAAAAAATCATACACCACAATCAAGTGGGATTTATTCCCATTATGTAAGGGTGGTTCAATATTCACAAAGCCATCAAAGTGATATGCCACAACAATAAGAGAAAGGATAAGAACCATATGATCATTTCAATAGATGCAGAAAAAGCATTTCACAAAGTACAACATCTATTTATGATCAAAATCCTCTGCAAAAGAAAAGGGAACTTCCTACACTGTTGGTGGGAATGCAAGCTGGTGCAGCCACTCTGGAAAACAGTATGGAGGTTCCTCAAAAAGTTGAAAATAGAGCTACCCTATGACCCAGCAATTGCACTACTGGGTATTTACCCCAAAGATACAAATGTAGTGATCCAAAGGGGTACGTGCACCTCGATGTTTATAGCAGCAATGTCCACAATAGCCAAACTGTGGAAAGAGCCAAGATGTCCATCGACAGATGAATGGATAAAGAAGATGTGGTATATATATATACAATGGAATATTATTCAGCCATCAAAAGGAATGAAATCTTGCCATTTGCAACGATGTGGATGGAACTGGAGGGTATTATGCTGAGCGAAATAAGTCAATCAGAGAAAGACATGTATCATATGATCTCACTGATAAGA
>NC_138376.1:23672203-23687566 GCF_054177405.1 Leptonychotes weddellii | reverse complement strand
TACCCCTTCGGATCACTACATTTGTATCTTTGGGGTAAATACCCAGTGGTGCAATTGCTGGGTCATAGGGTAGCTCTATTTTCAACTTTTTGAGGAACCTCCATACTGTTTAAGGAGAGAGAATCTTAAGCAGGCTCCAAACTCAGCCCAACATGAGGCTTGATCTCAGGATCCTAAGAATGTGACCTGAGCCAAAATTAAAGAGTTGGACACTTAACCATCTGAGCCACCCAGGTGCCCCTAGCCTTGGATCTTTAACCTCAAGACTATTTGTACCGCACATGTGGGGAGGAGGGAATGGGATTGCCTACACTTCTTGCTCTCTGAAAGTCTAAATCTAGATGAGATTATATTTGTCAATTTTTTTTGCTTAAACAACATTTATCTCTCATAGTTCTTGTCATTTTTCATCATAGGTGATGCAAAAGCCCTCAGAGGAACTTCAGAAACTTTATGTAAGTTTCTCCTACTTTTCAACTCAGTTTTGTTTTGTTTTTTAATCTTCTACGAAGTGCCTGCTTTGGGAGGGGGCCCTGGAGTGGGGGTTAAGTAGGCACATAAAGGAAGAGGAAAGGAGACAACTCACTGTTTTACTGTTCTCCTTTTCCTTTACCAGTGTGAGGAATTTGAGGCTGATTTCAGGATCCCTCTACGTGACAATTTTCTTAATTAGCAAAGTGGAAACTCTGCTATTAAAATTAATTCATAGGTGAAAGGAAAAATCCTTTGGTTGGATGAAGTTGTTTACCAAAAATAAACAGAAACTTTTAGAAGGATTTGACCATAGGAAGATAGTAAAAATTAAGAACAAGAAAAATAATTGCAGGAAATATGATCTTAAGAGTCTCCTAAGGAAAAAAGGGGGGGAATGAAGACTTACCTTCTTACTGCTTTCCATGTAAATGTAATAATGTAGTAAATGCTTGACCTGAAGCTCCCTGAAATGTACATCCTTCAGTCATACTCTCTCCAGACTTACCTGTTTGTGTTTATATTTTAGCTGGCACTGCAGGACCCATAAGTAAGTTTCTTTCTTGTTCTGTAATTCCCATGTGCTTTGCTTTACTACACTGTTAGAATATGTAAGACTCTCCTATTCGTGGATGTTTTTATTTCCTCCTGCACAAATTGTCAATTATTTTCTCCTTCTTTATTCCCTATTCTTACTTTAATAAGCTGGGAGCCTCCTGAGGAAGTACTATCACTTTTAAATTTCTCAAAGTCCTGAGATTCAATGGCCAAGGAAAAAGTGTTAAGAATAAAAGTGTTAAAAGATAGGAAGTTCCCTTACTAGAAATCCCAGTCACACTCAGCTCACTGATAGAGGGTCCCCTGCTATTAACAAAGAGTAAGTCTGCAAGAAGTGTCCAGATAGCATCTTAAATGACATTACAACGAACATGTCTGGCAGAAGCACTGGGAATGAGGGATGGGTGAGAGACAGTTGATACAGAAAAGAAAAAAAAGTGGTAAATGGAAACAGTGACCTATTCATGCTCTGAGATTTTACCAGTCTCTTAATGGCCTGCTGCTTAAAGTGGGTCCAGGGATCTGCATTAGCATCACCTTGGAGTTTCTTAGCAATGAAGAATCTCCACCTGGGCGCCTGGGTGGCTCAGTTGGTTAAGCAACTGCCTTCGGCTCAGGTCATGATCCTGGAGTCCCTGGATCGAGTCCCGCATCGGGCTCCCTGCTTGGCAGGGAGTCTGCTTCTCCCTCTGACCCTCCTCCCTCTCACGCTCTCTGTCTCTCATTCTCTCTGTCTCAAATAAATAAATAAAATCTTAAAAAAAAAAAAAAAGAATCTCCACCTAAAACCAAAACAGAATCTGCATTTTTAAGAAAATCCCCAGGTGGCTTAGAACCATTACTTACAGGGTTTCAATCCTCTATAGCTAGAAAAGAAATAAAAAGTTGAGTGCACTTGATCTAAGTTTAACCAGCTCCTCCATCCCTTCAGATTCTCCACAGCAAGAGTAGCCTTAAAGTCAATGACAAGAAAAATGAAACTCACCAAGGTTTCATTCATTTCTTAACGTATTTCTATCCATCACTGCTGAGGATGCTCAGAGCTTGAGCTCCTGGGGCAGGGCCAACACTAAAGAGGAAGAGTGATTTGCAGGTTAGAGCTGCTAACAAATCACATGCTGTATCTACTCCTCCTGGAGCATTTATACCCGTGAAACATGATTAAAATAATCAAAGTCAATCAAGAGTAAACACTGGGGAAGTGTCACTAAAGCACATGTAGCCCTAGAGGTAGAGAGAGGTGTCCGTGTGTATGGTGTTTGTAAAGGAGAAGGCTGTTATTGTTAAGCATGTGGGTCTAGTGCCTCAATCCCTTTACCAGCCAACTGCACTTAAAGTCTTGAGCCTTCTGAGAGTTCCTATTCCCTTTTATGCTAAGATATTGCAGGCCAAGTTACTCCAATGAGTAAGGGAGCTGAGGTCACCCACAGGAGACAGAAATTCCCACTGCCTCCTTCAGAAGATGAGGCCAGAGATTCTGGCTAAACAAGTTCCAATTAGCCCAGGTGGAAGAAAGGCAATGGCCTGTGGAATCTACTGAGTTACAATGACCCATCAGGGAAGGAACCCTGACCACTGCATCCCTGCAGCTCCAGCTGTCAGATCCCAGTAGTTACAGGGGTCCTCCACGGTGGGGAATGAAGAATAAAATTTATTTACTCTTCTGATGAAGTAGAAATTTTGTTCCCTGTGTCTGCATTTATGATGTTCTCCCAAAAATAATTTCAGTGCAAACTGTGTATTTTCTGTGCCAAAGAACCAATCTAATTAGTCTGTCTTGCTTTTCCCATATTTTAGCTGGAACCATTGGACCCATAAGTGAGTTCCTTTTCTGTTTCCTAATTCTGATACTCTTTGGTCTTCTGTGAGCTATGGGACCTCTCCTTACCCAAGCTCTTTCTATTTCCAGGCTTTCTCACCCACGCTTCTTGATTGCATGATTGCGTTTGAATTACTGACACCTCCTGATGCTCAAGACATCAGAAAAAAACACCCTGAACTGTCACTGAGTTTAAGACAAGGGAAAGCAAAATCATTCATATTTAAAATAATATGAAATATAAATAAATATTTAAAACCAGAAAAAAATTCTCTTTATTATGATAAAAATAATTAAAGTAACTACTGTGGACTTTTCCTAAACGGAGGGAAGCACTATAAGAACAGTTGGTTCTAGGAGAAGGGAAAAGAATAAGCATGATAAAGACAAAGGAGGAGGTGGTGATGAAAAAAAACCAACATAACTGATATCCCACCTACCCCTAGGAGTGTCAATCCTTTGAGAGAACTGAGTGTTGGGCAGGGCACAGAGGGAAAAAATGAGGGATGAATGTGAAGGAAAGATTGACAACCTTCAGCCCCAGTTTTATACGTTCCCCTCTGCCATAGATTTCTCATTTAAGATGAATACCAAATGACTTAATCTGCAGGGAGGGCTATTGGGCTTCTTTGCTAAAATTATCTACTGATATGCCTTAGTAATTCTCCCTCTGGTTGAGTTGCTTCACAGTTTCTTTAAAAAGAATATTGGAGGCATGAGCATTCTGTTAATATCAAACCTGCTGATTTTCCTCTTCTCTGTATTTCAGTGCAATTCACAGCACCAATTCGTAAGTATCAAATTTGTTTCTCCACTCTGGTTCCTTTAATTTCTCACCCACAGGGTCTTAAGTACTGATCTGCCCTGTTTTCTTGACGCCATGTTTCTCAACTTCTCTAGCATTCCTATTACATAGTTTCCAAAGAAGCTGTGCATGAAGTAGAGAGACTGCAAAGCCCATGGGCTAACATAAGAAAATAGAAAAGGACCCTCTTAATAGCAGTCATAATGCCCTGTCAGCAAGGGAAGTTCACTTTTCAAATAACAGTAAGTCCGTAATGGAATGAGAGAAAAAAAAGAGAAAAAAAATTTTTAAAGGAGACATTATGAATTAGTATGGAATGAGTCTATCCCAATCCTCTAAAGGTCACAAATATCACTGAAAAAAAAAGGGGGGGAGGCCCCCATTCCTGGAAGTCCCTATATTGTACAACACGGAGCCCGTCTGAGGATTGCCATGCAAGCAACCCTTGATGTTCCTAGGGTTTCTACTTATGACACTCCCTCTAGAGTGAGGGTTGAAGAATGGTTATTTCCCTCACAGTGATGAAGCCTACTGATTATCTCCCTCTCTCCCTCACCCCTCTCCCTCTTCCTCTCTTTTTCCCTCTCTGTTTCTCAGCAGGAGCTACGGGACCTATCAGTAAGTTTACTGCCTGATTCTCCACTGTAGAGAATTTTAATTTCCTGCAGTAATGTTGGGATTTCAGGGGTTTGGGGTGTTTTCTTGTACCTACCATTTCAGTAAGTCATTAATGATGTACATTCCAGTGCCAAACACAAACTATAAGGTTTTCAGTCACATCACACAAAGGACTTTTAAAAACAGAATGTGATGGACAGAAGTGAAATTATAGGGGAAAGGAAGAAAATTAAGTTTAAATGGAAAAGGATTTTTCCAATCCTCTACAGGGGTTTAAATGGGCCAAAAGGGTGACCTCTACTTAGTACCTTTGCTACTTAGCCTCTCAGTAGATCCATTAGATAAGGAGGCTCTTATATGGATTAGATTGTCTTAGCATCCATGAAGAAAGTCAACATCCTTGCTAACCCACTGTAGCTGAGCCCAAGTTTAGTGGCATAGATTACCAGGAAAAGCATGCAAATGAGAACTATGGGCTCCAGAGCCTGAGAGCAGCTACTGATTTCTTTTCTCTTTTCTTTTGTTTATTTTTCTAGAGCTCTCTCAAAAAACCATTGGTAAGTCACCTCTCAATTACAATGTCTTTTGGTCCTGTACAATGCTTAGAATGTCAGTTGATTTTTATTTCAAATGATTCATGCCCATAGACTCCAGGATCAAGTGTTTCTGCTGTCTCATTATTCCACTCAGAATTCCTAGAGGTTGGATTCACCCAGGTTCTGCAATAAAAAAGATATTAACTATGAAGCTGAAATACGAAGTGAAAAAATAACCCCCTAGGAGTGGTCTTTTCTAAGTTCTATAATCTAGCCTTTTAGAACCACCATGTAATAAAGATTTAGAACACAGCACCTAAACTTCTTGCTTTCCCTGCAAATAATTTTTTGTTATTGGGATTATGTTTGAAATAATGCAAATCCTGTTTTGTCTTCCAATCTAATTTCTCTGAAAAGTTCTCTCCAAGACAGTTAGGTTTTATTTTCGCCAACTTTTAGCAACTTACCTTATTGCATTTTTCCATAGAAACATTATAAATAATGGTTAGGTTCAAGATACAGTTGTCCATAATTACATATTTACAAACTAAGAGCAAATAATTATAGCTTCACACACTGGGTTATAGGATTCCTAACAAAAATTAGGAATTTTTGAAATTAGAAACCTAAAAAAAATTATGTTTGAGGTTTCCCATATTTGCCTGACAGAATGAATGTAAGTTCTGTATCTGTACCTAGTCATTCTTTGTGTGATTCCTTCATAAATTTGCATGTCATCCTTGAGCACAGGCCATGCTAATCTTCTCTGTATTGTTCCGATTTTAGTATATGTGCTGCTGAAATGAACATTCTTTGTATAATTCCTGTAATGGCTTACAGTTTTTCTAACTCTCCCATGCATTATTTTGTTGGGCCTACACAACATTTCAATGGTGGTGGGTAAAGCAGATATTATACCCATCTTGAGAGATGAAAAAATTGAGGTTCAGGAGCCATTCCTCAAAAAAATAAGGGAAGGAAGATAGTTAATGAAGTTAGAACTTTAGAAGTTGTGCTGACTCTTTTTTTTTAATGTGAGTTTCCACTACTATTTTGAGTGCTCTAAAAGGTTATTAGTTAGGAATACAATGAACTTAAAATATTAAAAATAGTGGACAAAAAGGCCTATGGGGAGAGGAAGTGAGAGAAAATGAAATACAAAGAGTAACAGACAGAAATAAAGATACAGGTTAAAAAGAGAAAAATTGAGAGAAATTTAAAAAGAACAAAAGTAGGAAGAAAGTTGAAGGCAAGAGATTGAGTTCAAGGCAGGAGAAGAAAAAAGAGTAAATGAATATAAATAAAGCTGAGAAAGAGAAGTAAAAGAAGTCTACAAAAGAGTCACAAATTAAAAAAGGAAAAATAGTAAGAAAATATAGGAAAACTAAGAAAACAAAATAATACTTGAAATGATTATCTGTCTAAAGATTTAGTGGCTTACACCACAGGGCAGGTATCCTAGGAATTCTACTCCAGGATCAAGGGCATTTTTTTTTTTATAGATATAGTCAAAGCAAACATTAAATTACTTTTGCAAAATACCTAAATTTCTAGCTTGTCTACAACTCATGGCCCAGGATAGCCACAACTGGTAATCCATCTTCTAGCTTTTTTACACAGAAAAAAAAAAATTCAGAGTTAAAGGTTTTGGGGCTTATGGGTTAGAACTGGGATATTTCTCATCATGAGTGCCATGAAGTAAGGAGCTATGGAGAAGAGAGACAACGCAATGCCCACTGAAAGGAAGAGTGGTCTTTTAAGATTCAATTAACTGTGCAGACTCAGATGATGATCCCAGCCTTCACCAGGCTACTCAGCAGGACGTAAGGCAGGAAGCACAGCTTGCCACTAGGGCAGCATCAACCATCCCTCTTCTGTGACAGTAGTCCTCGAAGTGGTCTATGCAGGTGTCTAAGGTGCCACCCAGGAACTATTCTCTTTGGCCTCCGATAGGCTACATACAGAAGCTGCTTGGAGTTAGAATCCCCAGGAGCCAAAATATCCTATAAGAACTCCACACACATAACCTGCAGGGATCCCATAAGGAACATGCCCAAATACATGGTCACTACATTCAGGGAAGCCCAAAGATAAGGCTTTCTAACAGGTATTTATAGTTCTCCCAGTTCACATGCAGTTTACCAACCAAGAATCATTCTTCCTTTCATTTTCTTATTTTTTAATTAATTAATTAATTATTTTAGAAAGAGAGGGAGTCCGTGGGGGAGGGGGAGAGGGAGAGAGTCTTAAGCAGACTCTGTTCTGAGCATGGAGCCCAATGCGGGGCTCGATTTCATGACCATGACATCATGACCAGAGCTAAAATCAAGAGTCAGACACAACTGACTGAACTACCCAGGCGCCCCAAGGATCATTCTTAAGTAAAAGGAATGTTGTCAAGTAAGATAGCAGGTTTAATCAGAACTAGAAAATCACCTGAAGGCCAAATTCTCATTAAAAACTGAAGGTCTTTTTTACTCTTTCCCAGAGACACTCAAGCTAATCAAAGCAGTAGTCAGTTAGCTGGAAACTGTAAGAAGACTATATCCTTACCTCCTACCTTCAAGCCTACCCTAGAGCATATTAGTTGGTCAGAAATATTTTAGTACAAGGGTGGGTCCTTTAAAAAAGCAGTATCTTCTGACAGGAAAGAAAAATATAAAGTTTAAACCTTTAATGTCTCTAACGTCTCCTAGGTTGACAATGATTCTAGAGAGATCCTCATCTCAGGCTGAATTGCAATATATGCTCAATATCTCTTTTGCTATACAGTTATCATACCTGGCTTAGTTCTCCCTAATGTTCTTATTACTGTTATCACTTCTTCTCCCTTACTCTACCTCCCAAAACCCCATCCCTATAATAAAATTAATGAAAAATGTATTCTTCATCCAAACACTCATACTAATATGCCAGTTTTGATTTCTTTTTAGTGCAAACTCCAGGACCTATTGGTAAGTTTCCTGTATATACACCAACTCATATATATTACTCAAATTCATAATAGGTAGCATAACATTTTTCTAATAAGAATTATAGTAGTTTGTCAGTATACATTAGAAGACTGTTCCAAAGCAAAGATGCAATAGAGAGAATCTGGGGGAGGACATAAGAAATGAATGAGAAAGAAAACAAAAGAAGGATGACCAAGAGGGTGAAAAAAAGTGACATGAGAGAAAAAAAGATGGGGACAATGAAGGAAAGGAATACAATAAAGATTTCACTTCAAACATCTGTTGTAGTAAAAGGCAAGCATGAAATGATTCTCCCTCCAACTAAAACAGGGTTACAAGTCTCCTAGGGGAAGATCTGATTCTCATGGCGAGGATACAGTCCAATAAAAATATTTAATCTTGAAGATTGGGATTTAGTAATTCTGGGAAGTTATTTAACTGTTCTCCTTTGGAAAACATCAGTGGTATGTGTGTTTACCATATTCAACAACCACAGTAATTTATGTTTGTTTCTATTTTTAGTGCAATATACTGGGCCCAGTGGTAAGTCACTTATCTATCTTTTTCCTCTGGTGTTCTTTGATCTTCTACAGTGTATAGAGGGCCTGTCCCTTGTCCCAAATGTTACCTATTACCATAAGGACAGTGGTTTTAGACATGTTTTCATGCATCTCAGTTTCCACTTGTTGAGAATTCTTTAAGGTTATTTCTTAAGAAAAACGTAAGAAAATGTCCCTAGTAATGATCATAATGGCTTCTATAATCATATAGAATTTTCTACAGTAACAGAGAAAGAATAAGTGTAGCTTTTCACTTCTGAAGTAATTTGTAGTTCATAAAGGGCCTACTCAAAGACAAGAGAGACAATGTAAAGAAAATGAAAAAAAAGGAAAGTAAATTTTAAAAATAAATGTAAAATAAGGAAAAAACAATCAAATTTAAATAGACTGAGATCTTACCAGTTTTTTTTCCCCCAGTTTCCTGGGAAAAGTGTACTAGGGAATACTACTAAGGATCTAGTCTATACTGAGTTCCCCAATCTTTTCTCCCAATGCTTTCTCTTTCCTCATGCCCTATCCTGCCCACTTGCCCCAAACACCCAACACACACACAGCTTCAGGGAACAGGATGTGATGGTAGGTGGGCTGCAATTATAGGAACTGGCAGATGCATCAGGCAACTATGAACTATAAGTGAAAGAGAGTGAAGGGTAAGCTAATATTGTGACTAGCGAGGGCAAAACTATTGTCAAATTCTAGAGTGTCAAAACAAACCAAACCTCAGGTCATTGTAAATTCTGAGTCTGAAATTAAGTAATAGCATTCCAAAGTTTAAGCCAAACAAGAGGACATTATCAGAAGGCAAGTCAGATGTACTCAAACATTCCTTCAACTAGCTGAGCTCTTATATCAGAAACTGAGCTGAGGCTTGGGGATAAAGTGATGAACACTATATCAAAAAACTTATGATGTACTATAGGCTGGCTAACTGAACATAATAAAAAATATACTTCCAAAATAAAGTCATGAATAAGAGAGAAAGATTTGGTTAATCTCTGATGCCATGGAGTTTATCATCCTACAAGATATCTTGGGGAAAGGAACTCAAAACATGGAGAGGGCAAGCAGTCTTCCACACAATCATACTATGATCACTAAAAGTGGATGCTGCCTGCCCTAAATGCTGGTTCTAAACACTTCCTTTGTGAATAAACATATGAGTCATCATTTGTAGACTGTTCTCCTAATTCAGGGCCTCCTTTCTCAGTACTCTTAATTATCACCAAGACTTACAGCTTGGAAGCTCTCATAATTCTTATAAGAGAGAAATCACAAACCAGCTCACCTCAGAGGATCTCACTGGGGCTAAAGGAAGGGTCTCATCTGGCCCAAAGGCCCCAAATAGCTACCATGTGCCTGAGAATCTATATGGGCACATGGATTCCCTTTCCCTTTCCTTTCCTGCTTAATTCCCTCTCCCCTATGTGTAAACACTTAAAAGATACAGTAATGTATAAATGGAAATTATACTGCTACATTTATTCCTTCCTAGCTTTCCCCTAAATTACAGGTAATTTGAAGAAAATACAAAATGCACTGATTATTTTTTTTTTAATAAAAATGAGTGCTCCAAATAGGACTAGTTAAAAAAAAAAAAAGGAATGGGAAGAAAACTTTCCAAATCAACTAAAAGTTTAGGTAGGGAAAAGAAATAAATGAAAATGAGAATGACAAACGTACATAGAAGTACACGTTTAAGATATTATGAACCTCTAGAAATTTCAAGCATTTACCACCAATGAAAGGAATGGAAAGGAGGACAGCCACGCTTCTGCCCCAGACCAGTAGAAGCAGGCCTGAGGATGCAAAACACAGGGGTGGGAGCTTAAGTCCAGATGTTACACTGAGCTAAAAGGCAGGTTTTAGAGCTCCCTGCATCCTCCTTGTAGTTACCCTTTTCAAGCCCATCATGGGATAACTGAGTTCTCTTCATTCTACATACTCTGATTTCTCCCTTTTCTTTCCCTTCCATTTTTCTGCCAGGTGAAACTTCAGAAATGACTAGTAAGTTCCATACTTGTTCTTACACAGTAGTTGCCTTTGGCTTCCTACAGGGTCTGCAATCTTTTGCTTCTGTCTTGTGGGTATAGACATTCATGTTTCTCCATCTCTTGCTTATTCTACTACCAGACTGCACCCCCACCCAAGGAATGGATGAATTGAGGGGAATACAAACCCCACTTATTAACCCAAAAAACTTAATATGGATACATTACATAAAAATATCAGAGGAAACTACCTGAAATTTATTGTAATCTGTCAACGGGGGGGGGGGACATTTGTATGAATGAATGAAAGCTTGCTCAGAATAGCAGAAACAGGGAGTAGAAAAGTAAAAGCAGCACAGTTTAAATTACCCAATCTCCTGTAGGATTTTAAGCAGTTACCACTCACTGCAAAAAGGGAAGAGATGAATCATCTCTCTTTCCCGAAGCCTCTCAGACTAAGCAGGAGGCAGAAGTGCACAACAGCTGTAAGGGTCCAGTGCTCGCTCCATGAACATTTCTGGCATTCCCTTAGAAAAACGAGCAAGAAAACTAACCCCCTTTTCACCAGTCTTTCCACACTGATTTCTCTCTTTGTTTTTCAGCTACAGGATCCTCTTGTAAGTATGACTATCTCCCTTCATGATGGAACTCAATTATCTCCAGCAGTGTCTTAACAGATCTACTTGAAAAAAAATTTATCCATCCATATTGGGATAGCAATACTTAAAGCTCCTATTTCCCTGACCCTTTTTTTTCCATTACTCAGAATTCCACTAGGTTATTAGTAAGTTTCTAAAATGTTCACCGAGTCGCATAAAAACTAAAGAGCAGAGAAAAAATTTCTCCATGTTTCTAAAGATTGGCAGGGACTTTCCATACAGAAGGAGAAAAAATGAACAGGAAAAACAAAGATACAGATAATATTTGTTTTCCAGCTGGGTCATCTATATGAGCAATTAGTAAGTTGTTTATTTGTTTCTTTGCTGTGTACTTATCAAAGTCCAGCAATGTCTATTGGAATTTGAGTTCCAGTACATGAACTTGAAACTTATTTTCTTAGCTTTTGCTTCTCCATTAACCTGAATTCCACCAGCTGATTATAAGTTTCCTAGAAAGTTCAAATACTCCTGATCAGAAAAACTTTTTGAACAGTTATACCACTAGAAAATTTACCAATAGAAAAAAACGAATAGGAGAGTAAATGAGCAGGGAGCAATAAGAAATCTCTCTGCTTATTTTTCAGTGGGATCAACTCCTCACACAAACAGTAAGTCTGCATATTCATTTAACTCTCTGCCACAGGCTTGATTGGTTCTTAGTGGGGTCCAAGAGTCTTTATCTAGCCATGTTGGTATGCAAAGGGCTTGAGGTACCTCATGGCCCCTTGCTATTTCATTATCAAAGTCTCTCTGGGTGATTCATGATGCAGTAGAAAGTTCTAACACTACTGATTTACATAAACAGGGGAGAAAAAGTTTTGCTTAGTTACAGAGACCACTAATGAGACTATCTACAGAAAAGGAAAAAATGATGGAAGAGAAAGGAGAGGATCAGAAGTTTCTAAAACAGTTTTTCATTTGGACCTCCTGCCCTACCCACTCTGTTTTTCCACATTTTGAATTCCAAGACACCTGAGGAAAATTTCCCTGGCCATTTGGGATTTTAGAGGCTTGAAGTTCCTATTTCATAGACATCCTGTATTCAAACTAATGATAATTCTCCTAGCTTTTTAATAATTTTATGGAAAAAATCAAATTCCATGATTTACATAAAAAATAAAGATCAGAGACAAAGGCTTTCCAGCAGTTGAAAATGACATGTTACAAGGGACAAAACAAACTGAATGGGGAAGAAAGGAAAAGGAGGTAACAATTTTCTCTGTTCTGTTTTCCAGCGGGATCAGTCCCACCTGCCCTCAGTAAGTCTTTCCATATTTCCTCTGCTGTGGAGTCCTATAACTTCTTTCCCTGGCTATGCTGGGATTTCTGGGCATGGGCACATACTTCCTTAACCACTTGCCTTCCCATGGCCAAATACCATGGGTATTCATGCTTTTTTGAAAGTTCAAATCCTGCTGATTTACACTGAAAGTAAATAAAGACCAAAGGGAACATTTTCCCTATTGTTACAATGACTTAATGAAAAAGAACTCTAAACTGAGAGGGGAAAAAGAGTGGAAGAGAAAAGACTTGCAAAAATACTTTTCTGTCTTTCAGCTGGTCCACCACCTTCAATGCCCAGAGGTAAGTTCAGTCTGTTTTGTTTTTTGGGTTTTTTTGTTTGTTTGTTTTTTACTGTTTTCTATTGTTGTTGTTCTCTACATGGCCTACAGAACTGTTTCTGCCCTGCTCATTTCTAACTCCTGTGCAACAGCCTGAGACTCATAGCTCTTACCTTTCTTTGCCTTCTGCTCATCCTGTGAAGTAAACTTACATTTATTTAATTTCAAACATTTGTTTACTTTGCATCTCCTCAGTGATAAGAACTATACAGGTGCTTTAACTATGTTATATCCCATTTAATCCTTGGAGTAAATCAATTGACCTCTTTCAAGGGCTAAGAAACCAAGGGCACATACTTGCCCAGGAACACAGTTCACTGATCCATAGTTTGAACCAAGAGCCATGTGACTACCAAGCTTCTTCCTCACACCAATACGCTTCCCTAGAAGGAAAGTTGTTCCTTTCAAACAATTATTCACTGATATCTATTTTTTTTTAAGGTGTGCCCCTGCCTCCCATAAGTAAGTATTATATCTCTTTCTCTACTATGGTTCTCTGGTCTTCAAAGTCTAAGGGACTTCGTTCTGTTAAAGTGATTTGAGTTTCTCATTGCTCTCTTGCTTCCCCTACATTATAGATAATTTAGGAATATACTGATTAAAACAAAAGAAGTAAAGTAGCATTTGTCAACAACAACAAAAAACCCTGAAAAATATAAATAACAGAGGTAGGCAAAATTTTTGAGAGACAAACAGGAAGTCCAAAATAATGTTTAAATAGAGAATTTTGAGTGTTCCCTCAAAGTAAGCTTTCTTCTTATGTCTACCCAAGTCCTCCCCTCAGAGACACCAATGGAAAATGTTAGATAATACTATGTTTTTTCTATTTAAGAAAAATTACATTGATTTCTTTTTCTTATTTTTTAGTGATTTCACAGAGAACCTCAAGTAAGTTCTTTACTTCTCAGCCTGTCAAATGTGAGACTTTTCCCAAGAACAGATATTCTATTTCTAAAGTGTACAAAAGATTGAGATTCATGTTTTTCATATTTGTTTGCTTTCACATTACCCAAGTCCTCCAGATTAGAACTGCCAGACAGTTCTTTTTGATTCATAACTGTAGGAGTTCCCATTACTTCAGTTCCTAACTCAATTTCCCAGGAAACAGACACAAAGAGTGACTCAATATTTAAATCAGATCAAGTACTGACAATAGTGATCTTTAACATAGAATTCATGAAACCACCTTTCACACTATGTCCAAATTTTCCATAATTCAAATCTGGTCCTCATACCTATGTTACAAATGATTTTTATGCAATACCAATATCCCTCGGGGTTCCTCAGATTGAAATTAAATTACATTACTATTAAAACCCAGAGTTCTTGTCAAGACTTTAAAAATTCAGATGCCAATGGAGCCCAGGAAGATAATATAAATGAGTAGGTGAAGCACATCACCTAGTAACAGTGGAAAGATCATGTACAGTCTAAAGAAGGTAGCTGCTGCTCAGCTCTAGCCAATTTCTCCATGCAAAAATGCAGATCTAGAATTGCCAAAACATCTAACTTAATCCAGATTTTAGATAAAATTTCCCAATTTTTAAAACAGGGATCACTCTAACAGATTGCAAACCTGCTTAGATACCCCTCTGTTTCCATCTAAACACATTCTGATTGTATTTTTATAATAACTTTTGAACAATTGCAATAGTATTAGGACACAAGGATTGGTATCTGAGGAGGGAGAATTGGAACTGTTAACATAGACATTGTACACGTTCTTTCTGAATCCTGAACAAGGAGACTGACTAGCTAAATAGTCTCACCACCATATGAAAATACTGAGTCAAAAGGGTCAATGGTGCAGACCCAAGGATGAAGTTGGAAACTTCAGATGTCCATGATTGGGAAGAGGCCCTATAATTGGGAATACCTGAGTTTAGCAAAAGGCACTAATGGTTTTGCAAGTGGAAATTATAATCCAGAACCTAAAGTGAAGAATTTAGTATCCTTTTCAGTGGAGGCACCAGAAAGGGTGGGAGGAAAGATTTTAAAATCCAAGACTTAAGGGATTGGGAAGAGATAAAAACATATGCCAAAGGCACTAGAGAATACACCACCTTCTTTCTGGCTGGCTTGGTTTTGCCTGTTATGTTTATTATTATTATTATTTATTATTATTATTAAAACTACACAACTGAGCTTAAGCATAAATAAAGAGGGTCTGGAGGGTAGAATGATTTTAGAACCCAACATGGTGAGAAATGGAATTGAGACTCCCTGAGCAAAGCTGGGAGCAGAAAATACCCTACCTATCTGCCCTAGCCATGAAAACAGAGTCACCTGCACAGGCCCAGACCTAATCTGCTCAGGGCTCAAAGCCCTACTGGAAGTGTGCCATCCATGCCGTACAGGAATCCCAAGCCAAAACAGTTGAGATCTGGTTTGGTAATGCTGTACCCTGATAGCTAAGGCAATAAAAACCACAAAACTCCCCACAAGAAGGGAACTGCAGCAGAATAATCACAGGATAAAACAGCCACAAAGATAATTCTCAAGGAATAAGAGACACCAAAAAAATTATGAAAATGCATGAGGAAATCCAGCACCACAAGTGACACTTCATAAGCCCCAACAAATTGGAGAATTTCAACCCAAAGAAATACAGCTGCAGCAATCTGAAGAGAACTAAAATAATAAACTTTATTTTTTTTTCTTTTTTTTAGAAAGCTTTATTTTCTTCCCATATTTTAGGACGTATTTTTATTCGCACATATTAAAGTTTTAGGATATTTTACATATGATTAACATATCATCAATCACACTAAAA
>NC_138376.1:23666891-23672103 GCF_054177405.1 Leptonychotes weddellii | reverse complement strand
CGATTAAGAATTCCTCATATCAGTGAGATCATATGATACATGTCTTTCTCTGTTTGACTTATTTCGCTCAACATAATACCCTCCAGTTCCATCCACGTCGTTGCAAATGGCAAGATCTCATTCCTTTTGATGGCTGCATAATATTCCAAGAACTAAAATAATAAACTTTAAATCTTCAAAGATACTAATGCATTTAACAAAAATATATTGGGTGCCTACTCTAGATACTGAGAATATAATAGGGGGAAAAAAGCCACTGCACTCAAATAGTTTACATTTTGAAATAAAAACAGGCAAATAATAACAAATTAACATATAATAACTTTCAGATAAATGCCATGAAGAAATTTAAGCAGAGTAACAGAAGAGACTAGAGAAAGATGGCATACAGAGGGGAGAAAGAGTGTTCCAGGCAAAACAACAAGGATGTAGGGTCTGCTGTAGGGATGCATATTCTAGTTTAGATAGATGAAAAGAAAGAGGGAGAATGGTAGAAGACTAGGTCAGAGAAACAGGGGCCACTTATGTGAGGCCTTTAAGTCCTTGGTAAAAACTGGCAGATTTTATTCTAACTATAATGAGGGTCCACTAGTAGGTTTGAACAAGGAGTCATAATGTCTGCTTTATAATTTTATAACATCTCTCTGACTACTGTATAGAAGATTAACTGCAGAGAGAGTGACAAGGGCAGGGAGCTCAAGAGGAAGGAAGACCAGTTAGGAGGACTGGGATTAAAGAACCACCAGTTACATGTGAGTGTGACAAGAATAGTGATCAGAGTGAGGGTGGGGAGAAGTCTTTTAGGGTAGAGCCAACAGATTCTGCTGTTACACTGAGTGTGAGTTTAAATGGAAAAGAACTAAGGGTTATTCTCAGGTATGGGGCCAAAGCAACTGGGAGAATGGGGCTATTTACTGATCTAGGTAAGATGGGAAGACAGGCAGATTTAGAGGAGGCAATCTTGATTCAGTTTTGCACATGTTAAATTCAAGATGCCTTGGACATTTATGACTAGTTTATTAAAAAGTCTGCACTCAGTAGGCCACAGGCATGGTCTCTGACACATACCTCTTCCTTATCCATTAACATTTGGGGTAGAACCTATAATTTTCTAGTCATTTGAAATTATTAAAAACCCTCAGGCCACTCCTCATGAAATATTCCATTTTAGCAGTCAATCTTAGGCCCACTGACTCAGAACAGGGAAGAAGTGCAGTCTCCTTCTCCTTCCTGTCCACCTCCTTTGATTATAGTTCCCACTGAACTGAGGCTAGAAAGATATATTTCACTTAATTAAGCATGCAATTTCCCTGTTAGTTGCAGTCCTTTTTTCTAAGGACATGAGACAGGCTGCCTTTCAACGTCATTTAGGGTAGGCACTCAAATGTCTTGTAGAATACATGTTGAATTCTTTGAAGGAACATGCAAGAACTTGCCCAGTTCTGAGGACTCTACTTCACAGTCTCTGATGTGAGAGTATTGACTCCAGTATGGCCTATTCTAGAGCCCCACAGCTCCCTCCCCACAGTATACCTCATAGTCTGTTACTACCATCACCAAATAGGCATGAAGTTGAGTAAGATACCAACACAAAAGTTCAAGGTCAGATGTCTTCTTTTCTTTGTTATGTCTGCTTTGTTTTGTTTTCTTTTCTTTCAAGATTTTATATAAATTCAAGTTAGTTAACACATAGTGTAGTATTAGTTTCAGGGGTAGAATTTAGTGATTCATCCATTGCATATAACACCCAGTGCTCATTATAACAAGTACACTCCTTAATGTCCATCACCCAGTTACCCCATTCCCCCCCCACATCCCCTCCAGCAACCCTCAGTTTGTTCCTTATTGTTAAGAGTCTCAGATATATATATCACATCTTTTTTTTAATTTGAATTTTAGGTATTTAACATACAGTGCAATATTGATTTCTGGAATAGAATCCAGTGATTCATCACTTATAACACCCAGTGCTCATCATAACAAATGCCCTCCTTAATATCCATTACCCATCTACCCAATCTCCCATCCACCTCCCTCCATCAACCCTCACTTTGTTCTCTATCATTAAGAATCTCTTATGGCTTGTTTCCCTCTCTCCTTTTTTTTTCTTTTCCCCCTTCCCATATGTTCATCTGTTTTCTTTCTTAAATTCCACATAAGTGAGATCATATGGTATTTGTCTGACTGACTTAGTTCACTTAGCATAATACATTCTAGCTCAATCCATGTTGTTGTAAACAGCAAGATTTCATTCTTTTTGATGTCTGAGTAATATTCCTGTGCGTGTGTGTGTGTGTGTATCTCATATATTTTTTATCCATTCATCAGCTGATGGACATTAGGACTCTCTCCATAGTTTGACCTTTGTCGATAATGCTGCTAACATTAGGGTGCATGTATCCCTTCGAATCTGTGTTTTTCTATCCTTTGAGTAAATACCTAGTAGTGCAATTGCTGGATCATAGGATAGTTCTGTTTTTAACATTTTGAGGAACCTCCATACTGTTTTCCAGATTGGCTGTACCAGTTTGCATTTCCACCAACAGTGCAAGAGGGTTCTCCTTTCTCCACATCCTCATCAGTACCTGTTGTTTCTTGTGTTGTTAATTACAGCCATCTTGACAGGTGTGAGATGGTACCTCATTGTGGTTTTGACTTGTATTTCCCTGATGATGAGTGATGTTGAGCATCTTTTCATGTGTCTATTAGCCATCTGGATGTCTTCTTTGGAAAAGTGTCACCCATGTCTTATTCCCATTTATTAATTGGATTGTTTGTTTTTTGGGTGTTGAGTTTTATAAGTTCGTTGTAGATTTTGGATACTAACCCTTTATCAGCTATGTCATTTGCAAATATTTTCTCCAATTCTGTAGGTTGCCTTTTAGTTTTGTTGATTGTTTCCTTTGCTGTGCAGAAGCTTTTTATCCTGAAGAAGTCCCAATATTCATTTTTGTTTTTGTTTCCCTTGCCTGTGGTGACGTGTCTGGTAAGAAGTTGCAATGGCTGAGGTCAAAGAGGTTTCTACCGGTGTTCTTCTCTATGATTTTGATGGTTTCTTGTCTCACATTTAGGTATTCCATCCATTTTGAACTTATTTTTGCATATAGTGTCAGAAAGTGGTCCAGTTTCATTCTTCTGCATGTAGCTGTCCAGCTTTCTCAACACCATTTGTTGAAGAGACTGTCTTTTTTTCAATTGGATATTCTTTCTGGCTTTGTAGAAGATTAGTTGACCATATAGTTGTGGGTCCATTACTGGGTTCTCTATTCTGTTCCATTGACCTATGTGTCTGTTTTTGTGCCAGTATCATACTGTCTTGATGACTACAGCTTTGTAATATATCTTGAAGTCCAGAATTGTGATGCCTCCAGTTTTGTTTTCTTTTTCAGAATTGTTTTTGGTTATTCGAGGTGGTTTGCAGTTCCATACAAATTTAAGGATTGTTTGTGCTAACTCTGTGAAAAATGCTGGTGGTATTTTGATAGGGATTGCATTAAATGTATAGATTGCTTTGGGTAGTATAAACATTTTAACAATGTTTGTTCTTACAGTCCATGAGCATGGAATGCTTTCCCATTTCTTTGTATCCTCTTCAATTTCTTTTCATAAGTGTTATATAGTTTTCAGAGTATAGATCTTTTACTTCTTTAGTTAAATTTATTCCTAGGTATCTTTGTTTTGATGCAATTACAAATGGAATCAATTCCTTGATTTCTTTTTCTGCTGCTTTGTTTGGTATATAGAAATGCAACAGATTTCTGCACATTCATTTTATATTCTGTGACTTTGCTGAATTTATGTATGAGTTTTAGCAATTCTTGGTGGAGTCTTTCAGGTTTTCTACATAGATTATCATGTTGTCTGCAAATAGTAAGTTTGACTTCTTCCTTGCCAATTTGGATGCATTCTTTTCTTTTTGCTTTCTGATTGCTGAGGCTAGGACTTCCAGTACTATGTTGAACAACAGTGGTGAGAGTGGACATCCCTGTCATGTTCCTGACCTGAGGGGAAAAGTTCTCAGTTTTTCCACATTGAGGATGATAGTAGCTGTGGGTCTTTTATATATGGCCTTTATGATGTTGAGGTATGTCCCTTCTATCCCTCCTTTCTTGAGGGTTTTTATCAAGAAAGATGCTGTGCTTTGTCAAATGCTTTTTCTGCATCTATTGAGAGGATCATAAGGTGCTTATCCTTTCTTTCATTAATGTGGTGTATCATATTGATTGATTTGTGGTTGTTGAACCCCTCCTGCAGGCTAAGAATAAATCCCACTTGGTTGTGGTGAATAATCATCTTAATATGCAGTTGGATTCAATTAGCTAGCATCTTGTTGAGAATTTTTACATCCATGTTCATCAGGGATATTGGTCTATATTCTCCTTGTTAGTGGGGTCTTTGTCTGGTTTTGGAACCAAAGTAATGCTGGCCTTATAGAATGAGTTTGGAAATTTTCATTTCATTTCTATTTTTTGGAACAGTTTCACAAGAATAGGTATTAACTCTTCCTTAAATGTTTGGTAGAATTCTGCTGTGAAGCCATCCAGCACTGGACTCGTCTTTGTTGGGAGATTTTTGATTACTGCTTCAGTTTCTTTGCTAGTTATGGGTCTGTTAAGATTTTCTATTTCTTTCTGATTCAGTTTTGGTCATTTATATGTTTCTAGGAATGTATCCATTTCTTCCAGATTGCCTAATATGTTGACATAAAATTGCACATAATATTCTCTTCTACTTGCTTATATTTCTGTGGTGTTGGTTGAGATCTCTCCTCTTTCATTTATGATTTTCCTTATTTGGGTCCTTTCTCTTTTCTTTTTCATAAGTCTGGCTAGGGGGTTATCAATTTTGTCAATTCTTTCAAAGACCCAACTCCTAGTTTCATTGATCTGTTCTACTGGGCTTTTTTATTTCTATATCATTAATTTCTGCTCTAACCTTTATTATTTCACTTCTCCTGCTAGATTTAGGCTTTATTTGCTGCTCTTTTTCCAGCTTCTTTAGATGTAAGGTAGGTTACGTATTTAAGAGTTTTCTTGCTTCTTGAGAAAGGCCGGTATTACTATATAATTCCCTCTTAGGACTGCATTTGCTGCATCCCAGATGTTTTGGACTGTTGTGTTTTCTTTTTTTTTTTAATTTTATTTTATTATGTTATGTTAATCACCATACATTATATCATTAGTTTTTGACATAGTGTTCCATGATTCATTGT
>NC_138376.1:23659111-23666391 GCF_054177405.1 Leptonychotes weddellii | reverse complement strand
CATGAGAGGGAGGAGGGTCAGAGGGAGAAGCAGACTCCCCGCCAAGCAGGGAGCCCGATGCGGGACTCGATCCCGGGACTCCAGGATCATGACCTGAGCCGAAGGCAGTCGCTTAACCAACTGAGCCACCCAGGCACCCCAATTGTTGGGAGTTTTTTGATGACTGTTTCAATTTCCTTAGTGGTTATAGGTCTGTTCAGGTTTTCTATTTCTTCCTGGTTCAGTTTTGGTAGTCGATACATCTCTAGGAATGCATCCATTTCTTCCAGGTTATCTAATTTGCTGGCATAGAGTTGCTCATAATATGTTCTTAGAATTGTTTGTATTTCTTTGGTGTTGGTTGTGATCTCTCCTCTTTCATTCATGATTTTGTTGATTTGGGTCATTTCTCTTTTCTTTTTGATAAGTCTGGCCAGAGGTTTATCAATCTTGTTAATTCTTTCAAAGAACCAGGTCCTAGTTTCCTTGATGTGTTCTACTGTTCTTTTGGTTTCTTTTTCATTGATTTCTGCTCTGATCTTTATTATTTCTCTTCTCCTGCTGGGTTTAGGCTTTATCTGCTATTCTTTCTCCAGCTCCTTTAGGTATAGGGTTAGGCTGTGTATTTGAGACCTTTATTGTAGCAAGGACACTATATCACACTTAAGTGGTCTATCCAACAAGAAGATCTAACAATTGTAAATATCTATTCCCCCACATGGGAGCAACCAATTATATAAGCCAATTAATAACAAAAGCAAAGAAATACATCGACAATACAATTACAGTGGGGGACTTTAACACACCCCTCACTGAAATGGACAGATCATCTAAGCAAAAGATCAACAAATAAATAAAGACTTTAAATGACACCCTGGACCAAATGGACTTCACAGATATATTCAGAACATTCCATCCCAAAAGAACAGAATACACATTCTTCTCTAGTGCCCATGGAACATTCTCCAGAAGAGATCACATCCTAGGTCACAAATCAGGTCTCAACCGGTACCAAAAGATTGGGATCATTCCTGCCTATTTTCAGAGCACAATGCTTTGAAACTAGAACTCAATCAGAAGAGGAAAGTCAGAAAGAACTCAAATACATGGAGGCTAAAGAGCATCCTACTAAAGAATGAATAGGTCAACCAGGAAATTAAAGAAGAATTAAAATATTTCATGGAAACAAATAAAAATGAAAACACAACTGTTCAAAATCTTTGGGATGCAGCAAAGGCAATCCTAAGAGGAAGTATATAGCAGTACAAGCCTTTCTCATGGACTGTTGTGTTTTCATTTTCATTTGTTTCCATGTATTTTTTAAATTCGTCTTTAATTTCCTGGTTAGCCCAGTCATTCTTTAGTAGGATTTTCTTTAACCTCCATGTATTTGTGGTTTATCCAAATTTTTTTTGTGGTTGGTTTCAAGTGCATAGCATTGTGGTCTGAAAATATGCATGGTATGATCTCAATGTTTTATACTGGTTGAGGCCTGATTTGTGACCCAGTGTGTGATCTATTCTAGAGAATGTTCCATGTGCACTTTAAAAGAATGTGTATTCTGTTGCTTTAAGATAAAATGCTCTGAATATATCTGTTAAGTCCATCCATCTGGTCTAATGTGTCATTCAAAGCCCTTTTTCCTTGTTCCTCTCCTGCTTAGATGATCTGTCCATTGTTTTGAGTGTGGTGGTAAGTCCCCAACTAGTATTGTGTATTATCAATGAGTTTCTTTAAGTTTGTTATTAATTGATTTATATATCAATATATTCCCCAACTTAAGGATTATTTACAATTGTTAGATCTTCTTGTTGGATAGGCCTTTTTATTATGCTATAGTGTCCTTCTTCATCTCTTATTACAGTCTTTGGTTTAAAATCTAGTTTTTCTGATAAAAGTATGGCTACAATGCCCACTCAATCCTTGTGAAGCTCAAGCATCCTTGCTACAAGGAAAAGGAAGAGAAGACCTGTTGCTCCATTGCACCCTCATCACCGTGCACTATTCCCTCTCCCCAATTTTCTTTTCCTAATGCTCAAATAGTAACAAAACAAACCAGCAAATCTATTATGAAGACATTTACCCAAAGGATAAGTTGCCACACATCCTTTCCCACAGACATCCCAATCATTGTAAGCAAGTCTCTTGAAGTCCCTCTCATTTGCTTTCAGAAAGGATATCACTATCTCTTCCTCCCCCACAACACTCTTCCTTAGTCAACTACTCACAACTCTGAAGACTGCTTTAAGTCTCCTTCCTCTTAAAGTTGTTTTCTTATTTGGACTTGAAAGGAAATTGATATTTGGTACAGGAGAACTAATTTAGACACCATTTGTTAAGGCCTGAGAGAAGCACCTGTGTCTTGCAACAACTCCAGGAATCCCTTCCCATTGTGTCTGGGAACACAGATTTCACAACTACGCCAATCTCTTCATGAGGGCTTGTCTCACTTCAACTGGGTCAGGAGGGAGATGGGAGGTCATAAACTCTTTTCCTCAAATTTTTGATACTAGTTGTCAATTTGGGGATAATAAGAAAAGTCCCCCTCAACATCCTGTTCCCCCTCCAAGTGTATACTCTGTATCAAAAATCAATTGAATATTTGAATCTGAAGCTACCAGGAGAGGTCAGGTAAAACATAAATTTGACAGAGATTAGCACATAGTTAGCATTTAAAACCACTGGACTAAATTAGATCACCAAAGGTAATCTAAGGATTGAGCTCAAGAACATCAATTTTAGAGGTTAGGAAGAAGAGAAATATCTGGCAAAGTATATCCCAAAAATATTGGCATAAAAATATCTGGTATATAAAGTAAGCAGGAAGAAAAAGAAAACAGGGTGGGTATGTCATAGAACTGAGTATTTCAAGATAGAAAGGATGAAATGAATGAATGATTACATCAAGAACTTCTGAGAAATAAAGTTTTGGACTGGGAATTGATCACTGAATTTTATAAAACAGAAGTCATCAGTAATCCTGATAGGGTAGATGGAAACAAAAGCCTAATTGGAGGGGTTAAGGAGAGAATTTTCATTCTCATAGAGAATTTTCATTTTCAAAGAAAGACAAGGCAGATGATACAGCATATAGCATAGAGTGGAGCTAGTATAGAATCAAAGAGGAACCAAAAGCTAGAGTTCTGGTAAGTCTTGGCTTCCCCAGTGGAAAATAAAAGAAAAACTATCCACTAATAAAAAAGATAAAAGAAGGGCATTTATATTTTAAAGATATTTTGGAAAAATAAAAGGTAATAAACAACAAAGCCGAAATCTTAGAAATGAAAAACTGTTACTGAAGTTGAAGCAATAGATAATTAAATAATATATTAATATTTATAGTTATGTAAGTATATAGTTATTTCAGTAATAGTTAAGTATTATATTAATCACATATACAAAGAGTAAACTGGAAGATAGAACTGAGGAAATCTCTCAGAAGAGTACACAGAGATGAAGAGATTAAAAATATGAAAGAAGAGAACCATGCCTGGATAGAATGAGGAGGTCAAGTGTAACAGGAGTTCAGAGAATTCAGAGAACAAATACCAAGTAATATTTTTACGAAATAGTAATTAACAACATTCCAGAATAAAAGAGACTTAACTCCTCAGATCAAAAAGGGTCGCTGAGTGCTGGAAGTAGACAACTTTAAAATAGACACACACACACACACACACACACACACACACATGCACACACACACACAGGACTTATCATAGTAAACTGACAGAGATAAAAAAAATCATAAAAACGACTGGAGAAGCCAAGATTCATCTACCAAAAATCATTTTAATGCTAACTTCTCATTAGCAATACTATATTCCAGAAGACAGCAAAACAATGTCATCAATGAACTGAAAGAAAATTATTGTAAACCCATATGATACAATGAGCCAAATTATCAGTTATGAGTGAAGATGAATTGAAATCATATATTTCTATATATTCAAGAAGCTCACTAATTTCAGTGAAAGATTTGCTGAGGAGACATACTTTAGTGAAAATAAAACTTTAAAAGGAGTTAGAAACAAAAAATATATATATAAGAAAATAAACTAACAAAACACAATGTTAAATCTAAAATGTTGACTATAAAAGAGAAAAAGAACAAAAAGAAAAAGAAGCAAGAAGAGGAGAAGGAATTGAAGGAGGAGAAATTTATTAGTGTGTTTAAAATGAGTGGATCTCAAGCATCAGAAAAAATAACATAGAGGCAAGGCTGGTGATTATGTATGAAGATAATTTGACAGAAGGACAGAAGTACTGATTAACTTTAAACTTTGTTTAAATATAAATTTGAATATGTAAGCTTAAAAAAGTCAACTCTTGGGGCGCCTGGGTGGCTCAGTCGTTAAGTGTCTGCCTTTGGCTCAGGTCATGATCCCAAGGTCCTGGGATCGAGCTCCGCATCGGGCTCCCTGCTTGGCGGGAGGCCTGCTTCTCCCTTTCCCACTCCCCCTGCTTGTGTTCCCTCTCTCACTGTGTCTCTCTCTGTCAAATAAATAAAATCTTTAAAAAAAAAAAAGTCAACTATTAATACAATAGAAATGCAACACACAGCTTCTGAACCTATAGGGAAAGATAAAAGGAATAAACAAAACCTGGTTAATCTCAAAAAAACAAAGCTCAAAAAGAAAAAACAAGTTTTTTTTAAATGAGGAGGCAGAAAAATATACATGTCCTTTAACACAATACAATAAATAAAACAAATGGGATAAACATTTAAAATGGCACCACATAAGACCCTGAAGAGCCAAAGCAATCTTAGGAAAGAACAAAGCTGGAGGCATCACATTTCCTGATTTCAAACTATATTACAAAGCTATAGCAATCAAAACAGTATGGTATTGGCATAAAAACAGAAACACAGATCAGTGGAATAGAACAGAGAGCCCAAAAGTAAATCCATGTATATATGATCAATTTACAACAAAGGAGTCAAGAATATACAATAGGGAAAGGATAGTTTCTTTAATAAATGGTGTTGGGAAAACTGGATAAACATATGCAAAAGAATGAAACTGAACCACTACTTACAACCAAATGAAAATCAACTCAAATGGACTAAGGAATTAAATTTAAGACCCAAAACCATAAAACTCCTAAAAGAAAACATTGGTTTCTGACATTGGTCTTTGCAATGAATTTTTGGATTTGACACCAAAAGCCAAGGCAAGAAAAGCAAAAATAAACAAGTGAGATTACATAAAGCTAAAAAGCTTCTGCACAGTAAAGGGAACCTTCAACAAAATAAAAAAATAACCTACCAAACTGGAGAAAATATTTGTAAATCATATATATGATAAGTGGTTAATATCCAAAATATATAAAGAATATAAACAACTCAATAACAGAAAAATAAAGTTTGATTTAAAAATGTACAGAGAAACTGAATAGCCTTTTCTTTTTTTTTTTTTTCAAGAAAGACAAGGCATTCAACATAACTCATCAGGGAAATGCAAACCAAAACCACAATGAGATGTCACTTCACACTGGTTAGAAGGGCTACTATAAAAAAGACAAGAGATAACAAATGTTGGCAATGATGTGGAGAAAAGGATCCTATGTGTTGTTGGTGGCAATATAAATTGGTTGAGCCACTATGGAAAACAGTATAAAGGTTTCTGAAAAAATTAAAAATAGAACTACGGTATAATCTAGTAATCCCATCTAAGAATAACTCCAAAGGAAATGAAAACAGGATATCAAAGAGCTATCTGTACTCCCATGTTCATTGTAGCATTACTCACAATAGCCAAGATATAAGAGTCTATCAACAGATGAATAGATAAAGAAGACTGTGTGTGTGTATACACATACACACACACACAATGGAATATTATTCAGCCATGAGAAAGAAGGAAGTTCTGTTTGTGACAACATTAATGGATCTTGAGTACATTATACTAAGTGAAATAAGAATGAGAAAGACAAATACTGTGTGGTATAACTTATATCTAGAATCTTAAAAAGAAAAATCAAACTCATAGAAACAGCAGAAAAGTAGTTGCCAGGAGTTGAGGAGTGGGGAAAATATGGAAAGGTTGGTAAAAGGTATATACTTTTAGCTATGAAATGAATAAACTCTGAAGATCTAATGTAGAACATGATGACTATAGTTGATAATACTGCATTATATAATTGAAACTGTATAACTGAAATTTGCTGAGAATAGAACTTAAATATTCTTACAAAAAATTATATATATAATGAGGTGATAGATGTGTTAATTAACTAGATGGGAAGAAATCTTATACAACACATATGTATATCAAATCATTACAATGTACACTTTAAATATCTTACAGTTTTACTTGTCAATTATACCTCAAAAAGCTGAAAGAATAAAAAAGAAAAGAAAAAACACCAAAAGTAGAACAAAATAATAAAATTAAAATTAAACACCAAAAATAATCAATTTCTTTTTATTTTGTTGAAAAAATTTAAACAAAAAAAAGGAAGAACACAAGTGTAGGAATAAAAAAGGAACTTACCTATGGATACAATAAAAATTTTTAGAATCATAAAAGAATGCACTAAACTAAATGGGAATACATTAAAAACAAATACCAATTTTTTAAAAAATGTATATATGAATTACCAAAACTGACTCAAAAAGAAATATAAAACCCAAATATTGTTGATAATTACAAAACAAAGTAAACAGTAAGTCAGAAAACCCTCTCACCTTAAAAGCCCCAGGGATGCCTGGGTGGCTCTCTTGGTTAAGCGTCCGCCTTCGGCTCAGGTCATGATCTCAGGGTCCTGGGATCAAGCCCTGCATCAGGCTCCCTGCTCAGTGGGGAGTCTGCTTCTCCTTCTCCCTCTGCCCCTCTCTCCACTCATACTCTGTCTCTCTCTCAAATAATAAATAAAATCTTAAAAAAAAAAAAAAAAAGCTCCAGACAAGATGGTTTTGCAGGGAAGGGTTGCCAAATTTTCAAGAAACAGGTAATTTCTATAGTTGGAACTGTTCCAAAGAAACAGTTTCAAAGAAATAGAAATGAAATCTATTTCAACTCGAGGGGGGAAATCGAAGGGGGAGACAAACCATGAGAGACTATGGACTCTGAGAAACAAACTGAGAGTTCTAGAGGGGAGGGGGGTGGGGGGATGAGTTAGCCTGGTGATGGGTATTAAAGAGGGCACATACTGCATGGAGCACTGGGTGTTATACACAAACAATGAATCATGGAACACTACATCAAAAACTAATGATGTAACATATGGTGATTAACATAACATAATTAAATTAAATTAATTTAAAAAAAGATTAAAAAATCTACTTCAACTCATTT
>NC_138376.1:23633917-23659011 GCF_054177405.1 Leptonychotes weddellii | reverse complement strand
AAAAAATGCATAGGGTCACCTGGGGGAGGCTCAGTCAGTAAGCCTCTGCCTTCTGCTCCAGTCATGATCCCAGAGTTCCAGGATCGAGTCCTGCGTCGGGCTCCCTGCTCAGTGGGAAGCCTGCTTCTCCCTCTGCCCCTCACCAAGCCCGTGCTCTCTCTCTCTCACTCTTTCTCTCTCTCAAATAAAATCTTTTAAAAAATGCATAGACATATTTTACTTAGAAACACAGATACAAAATTCCTAAACACATAGTGCAATGATACACTGATCATAAACACAATGATACTGTATTTATTTTTAATGCCTCATAACCATGATAGAAATTATAGAAAACCTATCAATAAATTTACTAAATTCATAGATAAAAGGAGAAAAATGTATGATCATTTATAAAGATAAAGAAAACTTATTTTATAAGATTCAACACAGAATTCTAACCAAAACTCTTATTAGCAAGAAATAAAAACTTTCTTAAAAGGGAATAAATAAGAACTTCCTTAATCTACTAAAAGAGATCTATTTCTTTATCATTCTTAAGAATTCTAAAAAACAAAATTTTAGAAGCATTGCCACTCAAGTCAAAATCAAGAACAATATTACTACTACCAATTTATACCAGCCTGTTCAATAAAGCAAAAACAAAAGATATAAAGACACAAAGAGAAGGGAGAATTTATCATTATTTTCAGACTATGATTATGTGCATAAAAAACTACAAAACATGAATGAACTACTAATACTTAATACAAAGTCAGCAAAGTTGCTAGATACAAAAACAACAAACAAAACTTAAAACATCCTAATGCCAGCAATAACATTTTAGAAAATATAATTTGAAAACAAAATTTTAGCATTCACTAAAGGAACAAAATTTACAAATCTCCTAAGAATAAACCTCCAAAAAGTGTGTTGTGTTGTCTTATAGAGAGAGCATGATAAATATTAGAAATCCAATGGAACACCTTGTTTTTAACCTAGCCAGCTTAGCCATTTTGCCTTGATATTACAGGGGCACTTGATATTACAGGAGATGAAAAAATCTTGTATCCTGAAATAAACTGAGAGAGAATATGAGGAGATGAGGCAGGTAGGGGAAGGGAATGGAGAAGAAGTAAGGAGGGGGCGCCTGGGTGGCTCAGTTGGTTAAGCGACTGCCTTCGGCTCAGGTCATGATCCTGGAGTCCCTGGATCGAGTCCCACATCGGGCTCCCTGCTCGGCAGGGAGTCTGCTTCTCCCTCTGACCCTCCCCCCTCTCATGTGCTCTCTCTCATTCTCAAATAAATAAATAAAATCTTTAAAAAAAAAAAAAAGAAGTAAGGAGGAAGAAAGGGTGGGAAGGAGGGAAGACAGGCCAGCCATCTAACTGGTCTTGTCTACTCTTAAATTGATTTATAGTTCAGCTTAGCACCGGGCCCTAAAATAAAACCTTCACCCCATTTGCTCTATATTGCTGACTCCCTAATGGAAATAATTTTAGTGTCAACTTTTACAATGTTGATATGGACACATGTAGTGACTGTTGTCAATATATAATTATAATGCAGAATTCATTTATTCACTAATGATAATAATGAGCAAACTGATTAAAACTTTGTAGATTTTTCCCCTTATATTCCTGCTATGTCTTTTATTCTGTGAGCCAGTTCTTCTGAATCATGTCTCCATGCAAGCATGACAACTTAGAGAGAGAGAGAGGAAGAGAAAGAGAGAGAGCAAGAAAGAAAGAAAAACGTTTCTCAGTATTCACTTTGCCTCCAGTTTTTGGCAATACCTTTTAAAAACATAATATAAGACCTGAATAAATAGATAAACCATTTTCAAAGATAGGAAAATTCAACAACAATATAAATGTTTATCCTCCCCTCAACCAATTTACAATTCAATAAAATTCAAATAAAAATCCCCAACAGGATTTTTTGTGGATTTTGAAATCAATTCTATAACTTATATAAAAAAGAAAAAAAATCCAATAATAAATAACATATTTATAAACATCAAGGTCCCAAGAGGGAAGGCTCACCCTAGGTATTTCATTTGATTATCAGGTCCTTTTAAAAAGAATACTGATTGAATGCGTGTGGTCTTAGCACAGGAATAAACTAATCAGTGTGGGTATGCTAACCAGTGGGGGTAAAGAGGAGTGGCATCAGCAAAATGGCAACAACAAAATTTCTAGCACTTGTCTGATCCAGAAACATCAGTTTGAACAACTATCCATGTACGATAATACCTTCACAAGAGCCAAGGATTCCAGATGAGAAACTACAGAACCTGGGTAAAGCACAGAAATAAGAAAAGATCCACTGAGGAAGGTAGGAGATATAGATTCACATTACTCCTATCACCCCTCTTCCATGCACAAGTGGCCTAGCACAGGGGGAGACACCTATGGGAGGAGAGTCCTGAGCTCACTCTGGTATGCCCTGGCCAACTCCTATGGCATCAGGCTCCTGATGAACTCCCAACTTGGGCAACTGTGGACAGAGGATCTAGGTCTGCCTATGCTGACCCAGGTCTCAGTCCCTTCACCACAGACTCAAGGACCAGGCCTACCACAGTGAACCCAGGCTCCAGGCTTGCCCCCACAGACCCATGTACCAGGCTGGTCTCCATGTACCCCAAAACAGGCTTCCTTACCTCTGATCCAGGAACCAGACCTGCTTGCCCACCAAAACTCTAGCAGCAAGCCTGCACATGGCACCACAAGAGGGCCTACCCAGAATCTTTTAATGATCTGAATGGTAGAGTTTTGCCTGCCAAATCCAGTCTGAAAAGACTGGAAGTAGTGCCTACTCCCTCAAATGCAGAGACACCACCACAAGACCATAACCATCATGAATAATCAAGAAAATATGACTCCATCAAAGAAAACTAATAAAAAATCCAATGACTGACCCTAAAGAAATGAAGATCTAAGGACTATTTGACAAAATATTCAGAATAACTCACTACTCTTTTTTTCTATGTGGTTGAGTCTCTTATGGAACCTCTCTATTGAATTCTTCAGGTCAATGTTTTCTTCAGCTCTAAGATTTGTTTTTTTAATGGTTTCTATTTCTTTGTTGAATTTCCCATTCTGTTTATGCATTGTTTCCCTAATTTCATTTAGTTGTCTATAGTTCACTGAATAGTGACCTAGAAGACAAGTTATTTGAAATCATCTAGTCAGAAGAGCAAAAAAAAAAGAAAAAGAATGAAAAAGGGTAAAGGAAGCCCACATGAATTATGGGACACAAAAGAAAAAATCTGCATATTCTTGGAGTCCCAGGAAAAGAGGGGGAAAGGAACAGAAAGCTTATTTAAAGTAATAGTGACAGAAAACTTCCCAATCTGGGAAGAAATTTGGAAATCCAAATTCTTGAAGTTAGTAAATCACCTCAAAATTTCAACCCAAGGACATTAATTACAACTACCTAAAATCAAAAACTAAGAATTTTAAAAGCAAGAGAAAAAAATAGTTACACATATAAGGGAACCCTCATAAGGCTTTAAGTTAATTTCTCAGCAGAAATCTTTCAGGCCAGGAGAGTAGATTGATATATTCAAAGTGCTGAAAGGAAAACACTGCAAACCAGAAAGACAACCAAGCAAAGTTGTCCTTCAGGAATGGAGGAAAGAGAAAGACTTCTCAAACAAACGAAAACTGAGGGAGTTCATCACCACTAGACCTGACTTACAAGAAATTCTGAAAGGAATCCTTTGAGGTGAAATGAAAAGCTGCTCATTAGTAATATGAAAATATACGACATACTGGTAAAGTTAAACATATAGCCAAATTCAGAATATTCTATTACTGATATATGGTGGTGTGTTAATCACTTAAATCTAGCATAAAGGTTTAAATGACAAAAGTATAAAAATAACTATAGCTACAATAATTTGTTATGGATATGCAACATAAAGAAGTAAATTATGACATGAAAAACATAAAAATAGGGTGCCTGGGTGGCTCAGTCATTAAGTGTCTGCCTTTGGCTCAGGTCATGATCTCAGGGTCCTGGGATTGAGCCCCACATCAGGCTCCCTACTCATCGGGAAGCCTACTTCTCCTTCTCCCACTCCCCCTGCTTGTGTTCCTGCTCTTGCTATCTCTCTCTCTGTCTAATAAATAAATAAATAAATAAATAAATAAATAAATAAATAAAATCTTTTAAAAAATACAAAAATATAGGAAAAGGAAATAAAAAGATAGAGTTTTTGTACAGGATTGAAAATATCAGCTTAAAATAGGCAGCTATAAAATGTTTTATGTAAGCCTCATGATAACCAACAAGGCAAAAACCTACAGGATATCCACAAAAGATAAGGAGAAGGGGGGTCAAATCATACCACTTGGGAAAATCATCAATTCACAAAAAATGACAGCAAAAGAGGAATACAGGAACAAGGGGCTAAAAAACATCCAAAAACCAGTAAGATGGCACTAGTAAATCCTTACCTATCAATAATTACCTTAAAAATAAATGGATTAAATTCTTCAATCAAAAGGCAAAATGGATTAAAAAACAAGACCCAAGTATATGCTACCAACAAGAAACTCAATTCACCTTTAAGGACACACTTAGGCTTATAGTGAAGGGATGACAACAACATTACATGCATGAGGAAATCAAAAGTGAGCACAGAGGTAGCTGTACTTATATCAGACAAAATAGACTTTAAAGCAAAGACTGTAACAAGAGACAAAGAAGTTCATTATATAATTATAAAGTGATCAATTCTTCAAAAGGATATAACAATTGTAAATATATATGCACCCAACATTGGAGCAACTAAATATATTAAGCAAATACTAACAAATATGAAGGAAGAAATAAACAAAATACAATAATAGTAGGGAACTTCAATACCTCACTTTCAACAATGGAAAGATCATATACAGACTGAAAATCAATAAGGAAACAATACCTTAGACCAATGAAGCTAAGAGACATATACAGAACATTCCACTCAACAGCTGAATAAACATTCTTCTCAAGTGCACACACATATTCTCCAAAATGGATCATATTTTAAGTCACAACATAAGGCTTAGCAAATACAGAAGATTGAAATCATATCAAATACCTTTTCCAACCACAATGCTATGAAACTAGAAATCAACACTAAGAGGAAAACAAGAAAATTCACAAAAGTGTGGACATTAAACAACAGGCTGCTGAATGACCAATGGGTCACAGAAGAAATCAAAAGGCAAATAAAATTTCTCAAAACAAAAAGTGGAAATACAACATACCAAAACTTATGACATACAGCAAAAGAAGTTCTCAGGGGAAGTTTTATAATGAAAAACACTTATATTAAGAAAACAACCCACAAACAACCTAACTTTATACCTCAAGGAATTACAAAAAGAACAAACTAAGCCAAACATAGCCGAAGGAAAGAAATAACAAAGATCAGATCAGAAATAAATGAAATAGAGACCAGAAAAACAACAGAAAAGATAATGAAACTAAGAGCTGGTTTTTTGAAAAGATAAAATTGACAAACTGTTAGAGTAAGTAAAAAAGAGAGAAGACTCAAAATCAGAAATGAAACAGAAGCCATTACAACTGAAACCAAAGAAACACAAAAGGTCATAAAAGACTACTATGAACACTTATATGTCAACAGCTAGATAACCTAGAAGAGATGGATAAATTACTAGAAACATACAACCTACCAAGACTGAATCAGGAAGTAATAAAATTTGAACAGACCAATAATGCGTAAGGAGATTGAAATAGTAATCAAAACCTCCCAACAAAGAAATGCCCAACACCAGATAATTTCACTGTGAATTACATCAAACACATAAAAAGCAGTGACGCTAATCTCTGTCAAACTCTTCCCCAAAAAATGAAGTGGAGGAACACTTTCAAATTTATGAGGCCAGCATCAACCTTGTGATAAAGCCAAATAAAGACACTACAATAAAAGAAAACTACAGGGGTGCCTGGATGGCTCAGCCAGTTAAGCATCTGCCTTTGGCTCAGGTCATGATCCCGGGGTCCTGGGATCAAGCCCCATGTAGGGCTCCCTGCTCAGTGGGGAGTCTGCTTCTCCCTCTGTCTCTGCCCCTCCCTTCATTCATGCTCACGCTCTCTCTCTATCTGAAATACATAAATAAAATCTTTAAAAAAGAAAACTACAAACCAATATTCCTGGTGAATAAAGATACAAAAAAATCTAAACAAAATACTAGTAAACATCATATTTACAAGATCATACACAATGATAAAGTGGGATTTACCCCTGGATGGCTCAATACATGCAAATCAATAAATGTGCTAGATCACATTAATAGAATGAAAGATAAAAATCATATGATCATCTCAATATATGCAAAAAAAAGCATCTGACAAAATTCATAATAAAAATTCTCAACAAATTAGATGTAGAAGGAATATACCTCAACATAATAAAGCCCATATGTGAAAAACCCACAGCTAACATCATACTCTATAGCAAAAGGTTGAAAGCTTTCCCTTTAATATCAGGAACAAGGCAAGGGTGCACACTCTCACCACTCCTATTCAGTATGGTACTGGAAGTCCTGGCCAGAGTAATTAGCTAAGGAAAAAGAAATTAAAGGCATTCAGATTGGAAAGGAAGAAACAAAACTCTCTCTGCATGCATGTGATATGATTTTATATATAGAAATCCTTAAAGATTCCACCAAAAATCTGTTAGAACTAATAAATTCAGTAGAGTTGCTGGATACAAAATACACAAAAAAAATAAATTGCATTTCTGTATACTAGCAATGAAACATCTGAAAAAAAATGAAGCAATCTCATTTACAATAGCATCAAAAACAATGAAATACTTAGGGATAAATTTAACCAAGAATGTGAAAGATCTGAACACTGAAAATTATAGGACATTGATGAAAAAAACTTGAAGACACAAATAGGGGCGCCTGGGAGGCTCAGTTGGTTCAGCGTCTGCCTTTGGCTCAGGTCATGATCTCAGGGTCCTGGAATCTAGCCCTGTGTCAGGCTCCCTGCTCAGTGAAGAGTCTGCTTCTCCCTCTCCCTCTGCCATCCCCCCCACCCCTGATTGTGCTCTCTCTCTCTCAAATAAATACAATCTTTTTAAAAAAATGAAGAAGACACAAGTAAATGGAAAGATATTCCATGGATTGGAAGAATTAACATTGTTAAAAGTCCATCTACCCAAAACTATCTATAGAGTTAGTGCAATTCCTATCAAATATCCAATGGTATTGTTCATAGAAACAGAAAACACAATTCTAAAATTTGTATGGTACCACAAAAGACTGAATAACCAAAGCCATCCTGAGGAAGAAAAACAAAGCTGGAGGCATCACATCTCATCCACTCTATTACAAAGCTATAGTAATCAAATAGTATGTTAGTGGCATATAGACCAATGGAATAGATTTGAAAGCCCAAAAATAAACCCATTCATAGTCACGTAACACTTGACAAGGGAGCCAAGAATATTCAATGGGGAAAGGATAGTATCTTCAATACATGATGCTGTGAAAAAACATATTCACAAGCAAAAGAATGAAATTAGACTCCTATCTTACTCCACTCACAAAAATAAACTCAAAATGGATAAGACTGAAAACTGTAAAATTCTTAGGAAAAACTCCTTAACACTGGACAAAATAAAAAGGTGGAACTACACCAAACTAAAAGGCTACTGTAGAGCAAAAGAAATGATCTGCAAAATGAAAAGGCAACCTATGGAATTAGAAAAAATATCTGCAAAACCCCTATCTGATAAGGAGTTCATTTCATACATATATCCCATATATTATGCATATGAAACTCATCAACTCAATAGCAAAAAATCTGATTTAAAAGTGAGCAGCAGAACTGAATTGACATTTTTTCAGAGAAGACAATACAATGACCGACAGGTACATGAAAAAATGTTCAACATCACTGGGAAATGCAAATCAAAACTACAGTGAGATATTACCTCACATCTGTTATAAAGGCTATTACCGTAAAGAGAAGAAAAAAGTGTTGGTGAGGCTATGGAGAAAAGGGAACCATGTCCACTGTTGGTGAGTGCACACTATGAGGTTCCTCAAAAATTAAAAATAGAACTATGATATGATCCAGCAAACCTACATCTGAATATATATGTGAAGGAAATAAAATCACTGTCTCAAACAGAAATCTGTACCCCTATGTTCACTGTAGCATCATTTACAATAGCTAAGACATGGAAACAATCTCACTGTCCGTCAATGGATGAATGGGTGTCTATACATATATATTCACACACACAATGAATGGGTACATATATAGATAACACAATGAAATATTATTCAGTCATAAAGAAAGGAAATCCTGCCTTTGGTGACATCAGTGGACCTTGAGAACATTATGCTAAATGAGATATGCAGACAGAGAAAGATAAATGTTCTCCCCTATATGTGGAATCAAAAAAAGCTGAATTCAGAACTAGAGAGTAGAATGGTGGTTGCCAGAGGCTGGGGTGGGGTGGGAGAAATAGGGAGATGTTGATCAGAGGGTATCTACTTCCAGCTACAAGATGAATAAGTTCCAGAGATCTAATGTATAGCATGGTGACTAAAATTAACATTACCATACTGTATATTTGAAATTGTTGTAAGAAGATCTTAAATGTTATCACCACACACACACACACACACACACACACAATGGTAAATATGTGAGAGACTAGAGGTGTTAATTAACCTTATTGTGGTAATCATACTACAGTATATACATGTATTAAATCACCACATTGTATACCTTAAACTTACATGTTATATGTCAATAATATATAATATAAATGAAGTTTATATATTATAAAATCAGTGTGACAAAATCAAGAAGCCAGAGACAGATCCTTATATAGGAGAATAGATTTATGACTCAGAAAAGGAGGAGGCTTTCTTTTAAAATACCCAGAAAACAAGTAACATAAATGTTAACTAACAAAAATTCAAAACTTTTTATTGACCAAACACACTACAAATAAGGTTAAAAGAAAAGAGGCAGTCAGACTGAGAGAAAATATTTGCAGTGTACATAACTATCAATGTTATCAGCATTAAGAATATAAATACAATCTCACAATCAGTAAGAAGAATAAATTAAATGATTTAAGGATAAAAATAAACAGTTCACAAAATAGAGAAGCTGAATGCTAATAAACATAAGTTGCCAAATCTCATTAATGATCCAAAAAACAACATAAAAATGAGATACTACTTTTCTCAAAATATATTGGCCAAAATTTTAAAGCTTGACAAGATCAAATATTTATTAAAATATGTGGTAAAGGGGCATCTGGGTGGCACAGTTGGTTGAGCATCAGACTCTTGGTTTCCATTCAGGTCATGATCTCAGGATTGTGACATAGAGCCCCAAGTCAGGCTCTGTGCCCAGTGTGGAATCTGTTTAAGACTCTCTCTCCCTCTGCACTCTCTCTCTCGAATAAATAAATGAATCTTGAATTCTACTTCTGGGTATAAACATGAGTAAAGTCTTACATTGGTACATAAAATGTCATGTACAAAGATGTTTATTGTGACATTTAAAAATCAGAAATAAATTAACATACATAAACTCATAAGATAGAATAATATACAGCAGTTTAAAGTGAACTAACTCTACATGTCTGTGTATATAATTGAGAAAAGATCTCCATAGTGTTGAATGAAACAAGCCAGATGCAAAATATTTCCTGATACAAACTGATATTAAAAGATGACACATAATAATAAAAAATAAGTATTTCAGATAATTGAATAACAATTTATGTATCAATATTTTTAAAAAGATGATACTTATGCAAATTAAAGCAAAAAATATTGGAACCCACCATATTGCTTAAAGATCCACATATATATCAAAGTACTTTTAAAAATTACTGGATACACGCTGAATGCTTAATTGAGGGAAGAAAATGAACCTGGGATTGGTGATTCAAAGGGATTTTAGACACCTCTTTATTATTTTTTTTCTTAGAAGAAAAATTGGGAATATGACAAACATTACATTATAGGTAGTATGATTATTGATTTCTGAGATATTATTATTTTTTACAATATCTCAAAAAGAAAGCAAATAAAACAATAATGCTGTGAAGCCCTAAGAATCCATAGCAACATTTGCTATGGTCACCAGTGTGTCCACCTGCAAAAGATCCAGTCTCTCTTACAATGCACCCTGTTCCTTCAAGCTCTGAGAATCTCTAAGGGAGTGATGACACATTCTCACCCACTACTCTACCAGAACAAACATCTGGTTCCTCTTATTTTATTCACTGTCCATGAGGCTATTTGAAGGAACCCCACTTACTTCCATGAGTGATGCCCTTCTTTGTCAAGGCGCTGCTTCTGAAAAAAACCACTGATCTTCACAATGACTTGGGGTGCTGGGTTCCATGAAAAATGAAATTTTCATACTTTGCACTGATACTTATAATCTGAGCCCCAAATTAGCACAGCTTGAGTTCAGTCTCATAATACTACTTCAGTGAAATTGCTGCTTAGTCAACTGTGAACAAGAATACACACACACACACACACACACACACACATTCTTCCACACTCAAGGAACAGTTTTCACCATTAATGCAACCGAAATTCATAATACTTAGAAAACAATAATTTTCTTCTTTGTGGGTTTTCTCATTCTTACATGTAGTTTGATTACTCAGAGTCATAGTGTATCAGATACCTCTTTTTCAAATCTTACTTTGTCATCTGATCTCTTCTTTGCTTTTTCACACCTGGCTTTTTCTAGTGATTCCCTAGAACAAAAGAACAAGCTGCCCCAAAAGTGTATTAATTATTTTACCTCTTGCTAGATTAAAAAAAAAGAAAAAACCTCCTTATAACTTTGAAATTATTTTTCCTAGCCTGATCAAGCTTTCAAAATCTTACAGCTAAAAATTTTCCAGGACTTAGGCACAAAATGTCATATGATCTCCCCTCTCCCAGCAATCTCTTTTGCTCACCCTCATGCTCTTGTAGTAGAGATCATTGCATGCCTTCATATACCCCATACCTGTTTCACCTTTATATAAGGCACAAAATCTTCCTAATGGGTGCTTGAAGAGAACAGAGGGAAAGGAGGAGCACTCTGATGCTGGCTACACTAGGGAGAATTTCTTCCTTGATTCAGTAAACATTTGTTAAGTGCCTGCTCTTGCAGAGGCCATGCTAAGTGTGGGGTTTGATGAAGCTCTCACCGAAGGGAGTGACAGAGTAGGCAAATCAAGTAAGGAATCTTAGTGAGGACTGCAGAGATGGAGTTTGTGGGTGCAGACTGGAAAAGTAAAATGAACAAAGGAGGACCAAGAAAGTAGCTCAACTAAAATAGGTTGGAATATAATACATTTCCTGACTTCACACAATCAGGGATCTAGAGGAAAAGGTAAAGTGAGCCCCATCACTAGCTCTGGATCCTTCCTTCCAGGACATTCCCAAGGCAAAGTGATCCCTGCTTAATCATCCTTTTCACTATTGTTCAGTGTGTGATGCTCATCCAGGAATGGCATCAGTGAAAATGTGTTTCTGTTTCATCAGACAATCACACTAATTTGTTTGTCTTTTTTATTAAAGCAAGACCTGAGAAATCTAAGAGTAAGTTCCATGTTTCTCTCAATTACATTGTTATCATGGGGTTTTTATGGTATTAGTGGCCCTTTTGTGCTCTGTTTTAGTGTGAATATACCAAGACTTAAGATTTATATTTCTGACTCTGTAGTTTATTAATATTTTCAGCATTTCTCACCTTTTAACTTCTTGTTTCTCTATTCCTAGCTCCAGTAGTTTGTTCCATTTTCAACTATCAGGGTCCACTTGGAGGTTATAATTGAAACTAATTGGTACTTAATGTGGTACTATAATAATAAATAATATTTATTCAGTAATTGCAATGGCAGTTGTAATTACTCAGCACTTTATACATGCATATACATTATATCAGATGTTATTCCTATTACAAAGAGAATAAAAGAGTGAGACTAGGTAACTTGCCCATGATCCCACAATTATGAGCAGCAGAGATTGGGACTCAAATCCAGACTCTAAAGGTCCAGCAGTGCCTCCATCACAGTCATATGGTGAGAAATATGGTCACCCAGCCCTAAGATATGTATGTTTATAGGGAAAAGAGAAAACTTTCTAAAATTAACATAATGAACAGTAATTAGCAAAACAAGAATCATAGTAATGATCATGATAAACCAATACAATCATTCCAAAGAAGTGATGGGAAGAGAGGAATAAGAAGAAGAAAACAAAGTGTAAGTGACATAAAAATCTTACCAGTTAATGTTTGAATCAGCAGAGAGAAACCAGAAGGAAGAAATAGCATCTCCCAATGATTCCATTCTTAACCTTTCTTTCTAAAAAGGCATCCAAATTAAGAGGGAGATTTGCAGAACAATCTGAAGATATTCATTCTCAAATCATATTGAACTGATTCTAAATACAGCTTTTGGTGGTCTCTCAAAGTCTTATTTCTGAAACTTCCAGCATAAAGTTTGAGAAGTAACTCTGCTGTTCATCCAGAAATCTTTCACTCACTTACTTATTTGATTTCTTTTTTGCAGCAAGACAAGAAGAACCAAGTAAGTTCTGTATCTGTTCATCAATTCTGGGGTTGGTTCCCACACTAGTTATATCCTTTTCTGAACATGAAAGACCTTAACATTCAAATTTTTCAAGTTTGTGTCTCTTGTTTTTATATTAAATAACATCCTCTAAAGTAACTGAGGAATTATTTTAGAAAGTAAAAAACCCACAAATGGCAAATCAAATACTGAGCTGGCTAAAGTTGACCTGGAATTAGAAATAATGCTTCTGAACATTTGTTGTAAATTGTCACCTAAGGGAAAATATGATAGTTGTAACTACTTTACTAGAGTTTATAAATGCTTTATAAGTTTAAAAAGTAGGAGATGTCAGAAATAAAATTCACTTGGCAAAGTTTAATTAATTGAGATGTTACTTATTCAAAATTTGTTTATTTATTTATTGAGGGCCTACCCTGTGCCAAACACTGGGAATACAGCAGGGACCAAAAGTGAAGAAAATAACTGCCTTCCAGGAGTTTACATATGAATTTAAACATTCCTGACACATTTCTTATTCAGAGAAATTGGGGAGAATGCAAAGAAAAAGTAGTTCATTTCTCTCACTTCTAAAAATGGAGCTCTTGCATCTGACATATATGTTTTAGTAGTAATTGAGAGTATATTTGTCTTCAGTCATTGAACAGTATCAATGACAGTCATGTTCTTTGTATCCACTTTAAGACACCTGCAATTCTAAGAAACTCCCTTTCTGTTTGAGATTTCTGTTATGCACTTTCTGTGAGGTTTTTTTTTTTTCTAAATGTAGCTGTTTCCATTTCAAAAGAAAAATAGACATTATATTTCTCATACCCTCTCTTCAGAATCCTACTAGAATATCTATGATTTTATACAAAACATAGACCATAAAGATTGGTGGAAAAAATAAACATGATTGATTTTTTTTCCTAGTAAGTTAAAATGTCCCAATTAAAACAAGACTTAAGGACATAATAGAGATCATATACTATTGCCTGAGGAGGGAAGCAGGAAAAATAAGATCTATCCTCGTTTCTAACTGGGCTGGAGCCACTCATGTGCACTGATCTTTGCTTACAGCATACCAACCAACTTCTTCCCTCTTGGATTACTAAATAATATCTGGAAAATGAAACTGAGAAAGAGAAATAATTAAGAGTGAGATGAAAATCTCTTCAGATTGCCCCCACTGACTTTTCAACAAAATACATTTTCAACTAAATATAAGGTAGAAATGACAGAGAACAAAGTGGGAAAACTCATGAAAGAGTAAGCAATGAGAGAAGAGAGTGGAATGAAAATGGAAGCAAAATTTATAGAAAATGAGGCTTTTCCAGCTCTGTGGTATTTCAGTTTCTGAAAGAAACTGATGATAAAAGGAAAATAACACTTCTTTGCCCCTTTTTCAAAATGACTATGTTACTACTGGAAAAGAGAAACTAAAGTAACTCATGTCAAAGTTCTGGAGTTTGCTTTCCCTTTTCATTCTAGAAATTCCTATCTGGAAACAGTATCAGTAAGATTATTATCAATGTCAATTTCATTATCAGTGTCAACCTATACTAATAATTTGTGTTTGGATTTTAGCACATGTAGCAGTACCTATCAGTAAGTTCCTTTTCTTTTCATAAATCTGGCACAAGTTGGGATCCCAAAATAAGGAGAAAATTTTTTCTAACTCTGACCAATTACATTCAATGCTTGTCTTTATAAATATTTCCTCTCCATCTTGGCAACTTGCTGGGTAATTAGTTACTCAATAGAAAGAATAAACATTTGACTAAAAGACTAAGTATAAAAGAAATATTTTATTTTATTTTCTAAAAACAATTTCAAAAAGCTTTTAATAACAAATAAAATTTACCATACCGCTAAAAGAAAAGATATATGCAGTGGGATACCACAAATGTGGAGATACCAACAAAGGATAGAGGAAAAATCAGGAAGATATCTCAGGTGTAAGGAGAGGAAAGAATAACTGCAATTAGCATTCAAATTTGCTATTGTTTAAAAGTTCTCTGCAGGATTTAAATCCTCCATACTAGATGAGAAAGAAAAGGAATGGCGTAAGCACATATGTTCTAGCCTACTCTGCCTTTCTACTAAATTGAAATATAAGGAAGCCAGTTAAATCAGATTGAAACTATTCTTGTACCACAAAAGAAATGCTAATCCCTCTTATTTCATTGTGGATGTTTTTACTGGGGGAGGTTTGGTGTCTTCCAAAGATCTCTTTGCTAATTACCTTGGAGAAAGAGAAGAAGGAAACTATATTTTTGATCCAGAAACTCTGTTAATATATTTTTATTTCATGTTATTCTGCCAGTTACTCCAGTACCTCTTGGTAAGTTATTATTCATCTATTTCTCTTTTCTTTATTCATCTATTTCTTAATTCCAGTGTCTTTTAGAAAATTTTCCCTGAAGTAAAGGGTTTCACATTCACGTTTTCAACCCCCTTTACCTCCCCATTATCTAGTACCTCTTTAAGTACAGATGAATTTAGAAACTATAATATGCTCAATGCCTGAGTAAATCGATAAATAAATGATAGAAAATTAAGGCCCTGAGGTAGTATTTTTCACATAATAAAAAGAAAAGTTTAAATATGATAAGCAATGTCAGCAATGTTTCGGTAAAAATTATATATTTATACATCACCGATCCCATTCAAATTTATGTAACCCTTTTAGAAAGCAAACTTGCAGTATGTTGCAAAATACAATGAAATACAGTATCTTTTAAACTCATAATTCCATTTCAAGAGATATGCTCTAAGGAATAATTCTAAATATGTAATAAAACCATGTGCATGATATTAATTTGTAAAAAAATGTGAGGGCAATATATTGCAGTGGTTAATAAAGGAATCAGATGGACCTAGGTTCAGATCTCAACCAGAACACTTAACTAGATATCTGGCTTTGGGTAAAGTATTTAATTTCTCTAAAAATTTAATTTGTGTTATCTCTAGTGTCTTCTCTAAATCTGATATTTTCAATGTTCTTATTCCGTATTACTGGAAAAACTGATTTATTTATGTATAAGTCAGTGGAAAGCTTAAACCTCTACTGTTAAAAAAAATGACAATTAGGGAAAACAAGTACTGGTGGCAGTTTAAATATTTTACCAACAAATCAAGCCACAAGGGAAATCCAAGGAGAAAGAGCAACAGGAGCAAAGAAATCAGGACTCAGCCAAAAGAGAAAGGACATGAAAATTGTGAAAGCTAAGTTCAAATGTGGCAACACCTGATTCCTTCCTCCTACTAGGGCTTCAAAGGGTCTACCTTAGCGTACATTAAGGTGAATGATTTCCAAGAGAAACACTTTTTCAAAAATTACCAATGAATGTGGACATTTTTCCCCAAATTTCCTAAGAATTGTGTATATTTCCCTATCTTTATCTATTCCACCTGAAATCAAGACTTAAATTTTTCATGTCCTACTTAGTAAAGGATGATGACTTCACCAACTTAATTACTCAGAAAGACCATAGTAGTTACTCTTCCAAAGTAATCTTTCCAGAGAGGATCTATTTGTCTGTTTTTTATTGTTGTTGTTGTTGTTGTAGTATTAAAGTATAGTTGACACACAATGGTTTCTACAGGTATTTCTGGTACACAACAAAGTGTCTGGTACACAACAAAGTGACTGGACAACTCTGCACATTATGCTTTGCTCACAAGTGTAGCTACCATTTGTCACCATACAATACCATTGAATATATTCCCTATGCTGTATGTTTTTGGTTTTGATACAGGATTCTGAAGTACCTCTAGTAGTTTAGTCCTTTCTTTGGCAGTCATAAAGAGCTTCGAAGTTGACATAAGCTAGTGCAATCACTTTAAGTGCTGAGAGAGAGCTGGGTATTTTTACCAGGTTATATAACATTTGTCCATTCTTACTGTAATTAAGAGCACTAGAATTAAGACAAATGAATTTGGTCAAGACCCTAGGTGGAGGTATGACTTTGACTTGGATGAGATTTTCTATATAAACTCACCAGTTGCCTTTCAGCAGCTCACCATATTCCCTCTACCTCATATACAAAGGGCAGCCATTTTCATCTAATGGCTGTATTTCAACTCTTCTAAATGACTGATGAGCAAAGAATGAATCTTTAATTTATTGTAATAACAGTCTTTATAGTCACTATTAGCTCAAAACTCATAAATAATGCTTATCAATAATGATTGTGAGAAATTAATATTTGATACTAACTGGAAACTAAAATCTAGACATTAATAACTCCTAACAACATAACAATAATAGTTTTGCATGCCATCCCCCACCACTCTGTTGCCTGCAGTTTATATAAAGTTGGGGGTATACTGATGCCTCCAGCATCCTTTGCCCTTTGCCCAAGGTTACTGGACAAAAGAATGGAGGAGTTAATTTATCCTATTTCTTTGCAGCTTCCTTCTTAGAAGGGAGGATAGTTTCAGGAAATATTTTCCATTTCTGCTGTAAAGAGTATGATCAGTAACAGAATTTTGGTGAGCTTAAATTTTGTGTTAGGTTGATTAAAGTTTGGTTTTGTTTTGTTTTTTCCCCCAAACCCATCAACACTGTTGCTTGGCAATTCTAGCATCCTTCTGACTCCCACAGGGTTCAGGTTTCATGCTCTCATGGGCTGTAATGACTTCTGTTAATGCAAACTTAAGTGGCAAATTTTCCCATCTCTTTGCTCTCAGATTTTTCGCATGTCCTAAAATTACTGATTTTAAGTGAGAAATCTATTGATGCAAAGGATAAAGAGGGCAGGCATAATACGGACTTTTTGTTAAAAAATAGAATTTCCTGAAGTTATAAAGAATTTAGCTCAGATTAAAAAAAAACCCTAAAACAATAATGTTATAGAGAATAAAGAATAGATCAAAGACATTATGAGGTAAGAGATTGAAATGGGAAGAAAAGTAAAATGAGTGATATCTAAATAATCATTGCGAGCTCCCAAAGAATTTTAAATTCTCATAAAAACTGATAAGAAAAGGAAGAGGAGCTAACCAAACTCCATTTTGCTTATTCTAAAGATAACTACCATGAAAGATTTAGAGGATCAGGAGATTGAAGCTCTTGGGATTTCTCATTTGTTATTATAACTGATCTTCATTCTACCCTATTCTCCACCCTTGAAAGATGTGCAAGAACCATCATCTTACATGGGTTACATGTCTTATTTGTGCTACTTCTTAAGCCAGATTTATAATCCTGATTAAACCCCAGAGATTACCAGAAAGAAAAAGAAACACACACAGAAAAATTATCATGACAAAAGTTTTTAAGTTGATAGTTATAAATAAACTTCCTGTACTGCAAAAAGGAACATGATGAGAGCTGACATGGTGATAGAGTTTTGAAAGGCAGAAAGAATGTTGAAATACAGAGAAGAAAATGAAGAAGGAACTTAAGTTACTAAGCTTTAACTGGTAGCCAGTTTCCTGCAAGATTGTGACCCTTGGACATGGTTAAGAATGTTAAAAAAATTATTTAATTAGAAAAAGTAACTTTACTCATATAACCCATCAAACAGGCCTTCCAAAATGACCTGGATATTTAGGTTATTAAAGTGCAGTTAATATTGAATTAATAAGGCATAGCATATTCATAGATTTAATGTTTCCCAAATCCCTTTTCCAATGTTCCAAGTAGATTTTCAATAGGAACTAAGTACATAATTTTTAAAAATAATAATATATTTTATTTTCTTTTTTAGTAATTGGTCCAGTAGCAGCTGGTAAGTTCTAATCACTTTCTCAGTTTCCTCTGGTCCTCTGTAACATCTGAGTTCCTTTATTTGCACTGGTACTTTTGACACCTGGCCCCTCTGAATCCTGAGAGTTAGATTATTTTCCATCTCTTCCTTTCCACATTTTCTAGTAATCCTTTAATTTACAAATAGTTTTGGGGTGAGGGGTATATAAAACATCCACAGAATGGCAAGGACAAAGAAAAAAAGTTGTTCATTTAGTTACAATATTGAGTTACAGAAGAGAAACAAAGGGAAACAATGTTGATAAAATATGTTGGGGTCAGACCACAGGAAAAACCATGGAAATAACACACTAAGAAATTTATATTTCAATCCGAAGCTCTATGGTCACAAAGCAAAACTCCAAAAGATAAAAGGTGGAAAGCATATAATGAGAAGATATGAGTATAAATGAGAGTATTAGGAGGGACAGACTGCAAACGCAAACAAAGAAAACACCAACTTTAAAATAGAGTTGAAGACAAATAAGAAAGGCTGATCTTTGTCCTCTCCTTCATTAAGTTTACTATATCTAAACCTGAACCAACACTGCTGGTCAGTGAAAAAGGGTTAGCAGCAGTACTTTGAAAGCCTTTTCTGACTTCTCCTCCTTGAAAGAATTGATTGAGACTTGCCTTTCATACCATTCAGGCAAACTACAAAAATGTGTGTTTCCATAAAAATAAACAAACAAAAAAACTGTTGTTTTTAATGCACCAATTAGAAAACAAGGATTAACAAAACTCATAAATGAAACCAAAGAAGAACAAAAAAAATAGAAAGATGTTCCATGTTCATGAATACGAAGAATCAATATTGTCAAAACGTCAATTCTTCCCAAGTTAATCTATAGATTGAGTGCAATGCCTTCAAAATCCCAGCAAGATGTTTTTTTGGATATTGACAAACTGATTCTAAAATTTATATGAAGAAGCCAAAGACCCAGAATAGCCAATACAATATTGAAGGAGAACAAAGTTGGAGGACTAACACTACTCACCCTCATGACTTACCTATAAAGCTACAGTAATTCAGATAGTGTGGTATTGGTAAGCAAATAGACAAATCAGTGGAACAGAATAGACAGCTCAGAAACAGTCCCACATAAGTACAGTCAATTGATCTTTGACAAAGGATCAAAGGCAGCACAATGGAACAAAGATATTCTTTTCAACAAATAATGTTAGGACAACTGGACATCCACTTACAAAAAAATAAATCTTCTTCCATATCTTATACTCTTCACAAAAATTAACTCAAAATGGATCACAGACCTAAATATAAAACTCAAAACTATAACACTCCTAGAAGATAACATCAGAGAAAAGCTAAATGACTTTGGGTATGGTAATGACTTTTTAGTATATGTGCTGCCAAAGTGAGCATTGGTAATGACTTTTTAGATGTAATAGGACATGATTCATGAAAGAAATAATTGATAAGCTGGACTTCACTAAAATTAAGAACTTCTGAAAACAAACAATCTGATTTTAAAATAGGCAGAGGATTTGACTAGATATTTTTCCAAAGAAGACATACAGATGACCAACAGACACATGAAAAGATGCTCAATGCTACTATTTATCAGGGGAACACAAATCAAAACCACAATGAGATATCACCTCACACTTGTCAGAATGGCTAAAATCAAAAACACAAGAAACAAGTGTTGAGGATGTGGGAAAAAAGGAACCCTGGTGCACTGTTGGTGGGAATGTAAATTGTTTTGCACAGTGGAAAACAGATGGAGGTTTCTCAAATTAAAAAAAGAAATACCATGTGATCCAATAATTTACCCAAAGAAAACAAAAACATTAATTTGAAAAGATATATGCACCCTTATGTTTATCACAGCATTATTCACAATAGTCAAGATATAGGAGCAACCTAAGTGACCATCAGTAGAGAAATAAATAAGAAAAATTCTATATTTTATATATATATAAAAAATTATATATAAATATATCCCCCTCATTATATTATATATATAATATATATGTATAAGAAAGAAAGAAAATTATATATTATATATATCCCTCTCATTTTTATATCAGAATCAGATATCAGGGATCAGAAACACAGTTCTTCTCTATTCCCACTTCCATAATTCTTCCTTCTAAGGTCCCATTCAAGATTTCTTGCAGGATACAGTGCTATATAGTAGGACAGCATATCCATCAGTATGAAATAAGAACCTGGTACTTCTCACTACCTTTATGACTCTCACTGTGATCCAAGTTACTTTCATCTCTCTGATTGCTCTGATTTCACCCTTGCCTTCTATCCAGTACCAATACAACAGCCACAGGGATCCTTTTAAGATTCAGGTCACCCTTCTGCTTATGATCCACTAATAACTCTCCATCTTTCTTGATTCAAAGTCAAAGTCATTACAGCACCTCTCAAAAGAAGGTCCTGGAAGATCTGTCCCCTACAACTCTCTAATAGCTTTCTTTCATCTTATTTTTTTTTATTTTGTTCCAGCCACACTTGCCGTCTTTCTGTCCCTCAAATGGTCTAGAAACATTCCTACCCCAGACTGGTTTACTCATTGTCCTCTCTGCCTGAATTCTCCCCTCAGACATCTGCATGGCTGATTCTCTCACCTCTTTCATGTTCTATCTAGTAGTTCTATCAATTGCTGAGAATGGAGTGTTGAATTTCCCAGGTATAACTATAAATTTTTATATCTCTCTTTTCAGTTCTATCAGTTTTTTCTCCCATGTATTTTGCAGTTCTTTTGTTTCATGCAACACTTGTTGTTTCTTGTATGTAGCTGTTCTGAAGAAATACAATGAGCTACGAGAAAACTCAGATAATTCAATAAATTTTGAAATAAAATTAATGAAGAGAATAAGTCTTTTACCTAAGAGATTGAAATTATTTAAAAAAATAAATTCTAGAACTGTAAAAGTCATAAATGAGATGAAGAATGCAATAGAGAACATAGGTAACAGGGCAGACCAGATGGAAGAAAGAATAAATTACTTGGAGAATAGGAATATAGAAATACTTCCAGTCACAAGAGGATAAAGGAGAAGAGAGGGAGAAGGATACAGAGAGTTTATTTAAAGAAATATTAGCTGAGAACTTCCCAAACCTTGAGAAGGAATGGAACATACAAGTCACAGGGAGAAGTCACTGTCATCTCCCAGGTGAGAAAGATAGTGACTTAGCCAAACTTGAGTAGCACAAGAGGTGAGAAGCCCCTCTTCAGAGGTCCTGCAGGGCTCTTCCTGCAAAAGTGTAGTGTTGTGACATGTCTTCTATGTCCCAGAAGACCAAGGTCTATGGGGGGGTGGTGAGAGTGAAGGAAATCTTCCATTGTAACAAGTAGTAATTTGGGTCCTGTGATTGATGGAGTGGGGGCAGGTTTTAACAGAAATAGCTGTGGGCTCTAGTTTTTAGAACACGTGTAATTCAGCAGAGGACAAACACATAAGCAGAAATAATAAACTTAGGAACATGCATGGGGAAGTTCCTGGTGTGGCCCAATGAGCAGAGGGGTCCCACCTAGGCCACAGGTGTGCTCTTTAGTCAGTTTTCTGTCCCATCAACAGAGCCAGGTTAGAGCTGTGGATGTCAGAGTGTGGTCCCTGGAACATCAGCATCAGCATCCCCGCCAACTCCTTAGAAATGTGCATTCTTGGGAAGCCTGTGTGGCTCAGTCAAGTTAAGCAATCCAGAGGAGTGGGGAAAAAAAGCTAGAGGTATCACACTTGCTGATTTTAAACTATACTATAAAGCTATAATAATAAAAACAGTATGGTACTGATATGAAAATAGACCCATGAACCAATAGAACAGAAGAACGAGGCCAGAATTAAACACCCACATATACAGTCAACTAATATTCAAGGAGGGAGCCAAAAACACTCAATGGAGAAAGGATAATCTTTTTAACAAATGGTGCTGGGAAAACAAGATACAAACATGCAGAACAATAATAATAGTAGGGGATTTTAACACCCACCTTTCAGCAAATCAATAAGGAAACAATAACTTTGAATGACACACTGGAACTAATATATTTAACAGGTACATTCAAAAAGTTCCATCCTAAAACAGCAGAATACACATTCTTTTCAACTGCACATGGAATATTCTCCAGAATATATCACATATTAGTCCACAAAGCAACCGTCAACCAGTTCAAAAAGGTCAAAATCATCCATGAATCTTTTCTGACCACATGGCTAAGAAACTAGAACTCCACCATAAGAAAAAAATAGGGAAAGACCACAAATACATAGTGGTTAAATAATATGCTACTAAGCAATGAATGGGTCAGCCAGAAAACAAAAGAAAAAAATTTAAAAATACATGGAAACAAATGAAAGTGAAAATACAATGTTCAAAACCTTTGGGATGCAAGAAAAGTGGTTCTAAAAGGGAAGTTTATAGCAATACAGGCCTACCTCAAGAAGCAAGAAAATTCTCAACTAAACAACCTAACCTTACACCTAAAGGAAGTAGAAAAAGAACAACAAACAAAACCCAAAACCAGCAGAAGGAAGAAAATAATAAAGATTACAGCATAAATAAATTCTATAGAAACTAAAAAAAGAAAAAAAAATAGACCCATGAAACGAGGAGCTGGTTCTTTGAAAAAAATCAATAAAATGGATAAACTTCTAGCCAAACTTATCAACAAAAAAGAGAAAAGACCAAAATAAATAAAATTACAAATAAGAGAGAAGAAATATCATAGAAATATAATCATAAGAGAATATTATGAAAAACTATATGCCAACAAATTGGACAACCTAGAAAAAAATGAATAAATTCCTACAAACAAATAACCTATCAAAACAGAAACAGGAAGAAATAGAATATTTGAACAGACTGATAACCAATAAAGAAAATGAATCAGTAATCAAAAAACTAGCAACAAACAAAAGGCCAGATGGCTTCTCAGGAAAGTTTTACCAAACATTTAAAGAAGAGTTAATACCTTTACTTCTCAAGCTATTCCAAAAAATAGAAAAGGAAGAAAAACTTCCACATTCATTCCATGAGGCCACTATTGCCCTGATACAAAAACCAGATAAAGACACCATGAAAGGGGTACCTGGGTGGCTCAGTCAGTTAAGTATCTGCCTTTGGCTCAGGTCATGATCTCAGGGTCCTGAGACAGAGCTCCGTGTCAAGCTCTCTGCTCAACGGGGAGTCTGCTTCTCCCTTTCCCTTTCCCTCTCCCTCTCTGATCTCTCTCGTTCTCACTCTGTCTCAAATAAAAAAAAAAAGACACCATAAAAAAAAAGAGAGAACTACAGGCCAATATCTCTGATGAACATAGATGCAAAAGTCCTCAATAAAATACTAGCAAACCAAATCCAACAATACATTAAAAAAATTATTCACCATGATCAAGTGGGATTTATTCCTGGGTTGCAAGAGTGGTTCAATATTTGCAAATAAATCAGCATGATACATCACATTAGTAAGATAAAAACATAAGAATGATCATTTCAATAGATGGAGGAAAAGCATCTGATGAAGTACAACATCCATTCATGATTAAAAACCCTCAACAAAGTAGGGTTAGAGGGAACATACCTCAACATAATAACATAATAAACTCAACATAATAAAGGCCGTATGTGAAAAACTCACAGCTAACATCATCCTCAATGGGGAAAACCTGGGAGCTTTTCCCTTAAGGTCAGGAACAAGGCAACGATGTCTACTCTCACCACTTTCATTCAACATAGCACTGGAAGGGGCGCCTGGGTGGCTCAAAAGGTTAAGCATCTGCCTTCGGCTTGGGTCATGATCCCAGGGTCCTGGGATCGAGCCCCGCATTGGGCTTCCTGATGAGCAGGGAGCCTGCTTCTCCCTCTCTCTCTGCCTGCCACTCCCCCTTCCTGTACTCTCTCTCTGTCAAAATAAATAAAATCTTTAAAAAAAAAAATAGTACTGGAAGTCCTAGCTACAGCAATCAGAAAACAAAAAGGAATAAAAGACATCCAAATTGGTAAGGAAGAAGTAACACTTCCACTATTCGCAGATGACATGACAGTATATATGGAAAACCCAAAGGACTCCATGAAAAAATTGCTAGAACTAATAAATGAATTCAGTAAGGTCATAGTATACAAAATCAATATGCAAAAATCTGTTTTATTTCTATAGATCAATAATGAAGCAGCAGAAGGAGAAACTAAGAAAACAATCTCATTTACAATTGTACCCAAAATAATAAGATACCTAGGAATAAACCTAACCAAAGAGGTAAAAGACCTGTACTCTGAAAACTATAAAACACTGACAAAAGAAACTGAAGATGACAAAAAGAAATGGAAAGACATTCCATGCTCATGGATTGGAAGAAAAAATATTGTTAAATTGTCTATACTACCCAAAGCAATCTACACATTTAATGCAATTCTTATCAAAATAACAACAGCATTTTTCACAGAACTAGAACACACAATCCAAAAATTTGTATGGAACCATGAAAGACCCTGAATAGCCAAAACAATCTTGAAGAAGAAAAGTAAAGCTGGAGGCATCACGATTCTGGATTTTAAGTTATATTACAAAGCTCCAGTAATCAAAACAGTATGGTACTGGTAATTAGATAACCTGGAAGAGATGGATGCATTTCTAGAGATGTATCAACTACCAAAACTGAACCAGGATGAAATAGAAAACCTGAACAGACCTATAACCACTAAGGAAATTGAAGCAGTCATCAAAAATCTCCCAAAAAACAAAAGCCCAGGGCCAGATGGCTTCCCAGGGGAATTCTACCAAACATTTCAAGAAGAATT
>NC_138376.1:23622424-23633417 GCF_054177405.1 Leptonychotes weddellii | reverse complement strand
AAAAAAAAAAAAAAAACAGTATGGTACTGGCACAAAAATAGACACATAGATTAATGGAACAGAATAGAAAACCCAGAAATAATAATATAATAATACTGTCAATTCAACTTTGACAAAGCAAAAGGAATATCCAGTAGAATAAAGACAGTCTCTTCAACAAATGGTGTTGGGAAAACTGGACATTTGCATGCAAAAGAATGAAATTGGACCACTTTCTTATACCACACACAAAAATAAATTCAAAATAGTTTGAAGTTCTAAATGTGAGACCTGAAACCGTAAAAATCATAGAATTGAACACAGGCAATAACTTCTTTGACATCAGCTGTAGCAACATTTTTCTAGATATGTCTCCTGAGGCAAGGGAAACAAAAGCAAACTATTGAGACTACATCAAAATAAAAATCTTCTGCACAGCAAAGGAAACAATCAACAAAACTAAAAGGCAACCTATGGAATGGCAGAAGATATTTGCAAATGACATATCTGATAAAGAGTTAGTATCAAAAATATATAAAAAAAACTTATAAAACTCAACAACCAAAAAACAAATAATCCAATTAAAAATGGGCAGAAGACATGAAAAGACATTTTTCCAAAGAAGACATACAGATGGCCAACAGACACGTGAAAAGTTGTTCATCATTAATCACCAGCAGGGAAATGCAAATCAAAACTACTGTGAGATATCACCTCACACCTGTCAGAATGGCTAAAATCAAAAAGACAAGAAATAGCAGGTATTGGTGAGACTGGAGAAAAAGGAGCACTGGTGCACTGTTGCTGGGAATGCAAACTCGTGCAATGACTGTGGAAAACAGTATGGAGATTCCTCAAAAAGTGAAAAATAGAAACTACCTTATGATCCAGCTATTACATTACTGGGTATTTACCCAAAGGATACTAAAATACTAATTCAAATGGATATGTGCACCCCTATGTTTATAGCAGCATTATTTACAATAGCCAAATTATGGAAGCAGCCCACATGTCCATCAACTGATGAATGGATAAAGAAGTGGTATATATATATACAATGGAATGTTATTGAGCCGTAAAAAAGAATGAGATACTGCCATTTGCAAGGACATGGATGGTGCTAGATTATATTATGCTAAGTGAAATAAGTCAGTAAGAGAAAGACAAATACCATATTATTTCACTCACATGTGGAATTTAAAAAACAAAACAAAAGAGGAAAGGGGGGAAAAGGAGAGAAAAGAGAGACAAACCAAGAAACAGACTTAATTATAGAGGGTAAACTGATGGTGGTGGGTGGGAGGGTGGGTAAAATAGGTGATGGGAATTAAGGAGTGCCCTTGCTGTCATGAGCACAAGGTGTTGTATGGAAGTATTGAATCAGTATGTTGTACACCAGGAACTAATATAACTCTGTATTTTAACTAACTGGAATTAAAATAAAACCTTAAAAAACATGAAGAACAATAAAATTATACCTCTATCTCACACAACTCACAAAAATTAACTTGAAATGGATCACAGATTTAAACATAAAACCTGATACCATAAAAGTCTTAGAAGAAAACGTAGAGAAGAAGCTCCTCAATGCTGGTCTTGGCATTGATTTTCTGGACATGACACCAAAAGCACAAATAACAAAAACAAAAATCAACAGGTTGGACTACATCAAATTTAAAGGCTTCTGCACATCAACAGAAACAATTAACAAAGGGAAAAGACAACCCATGGAATGGGAAAAACTTTTTGCAAACCATATATTAGACAATGAGTTAATATCCAAAATATATAAAGAACTCATACAATTCCATAACAAAAAAGAATCTGAATACAAATTTGGCAGAGGAACTGAATATTTTTCCAAAGAAGACATCCAAGTGCTCACCAGGTACATGGGAAGTGGTCAACATCACTAATCATCAAGAGAAATGCAATCAAAACCACAATGAGATATCACCTCATACCTGCTAGAATGGCTATGATCAAGAACACAAAAGGTAAGTGTTGGCAAGGATATGGAGAAAAGGGAACCTCTGTACACTGTTAGTGGGAATGTAAATTGGCTCAACCACTATGGAAAACAATGTGGAGGTTCATCAAAAAATTAAAAACAGACCTACCATATGATGCAGCAATTCCATTCTGGGTATATATCCAAAGGAAATAAAAACAGGATATCAAAAAATACATATACGTTCATGTTTATTGCAACATTATTCACAACAGCCAAGGTACAGAAACAAACTAATTGCCCATACCAATGGATGACTGGATAAAGAGGATGTCACACACACACACACACACACACACACACACACACAGGATATATTCTTCGACAGTGAGAAAGGAGGACATCATGCCATTTGCAAAAACATGAGCATAATATGCTGAATGAGTAAGTCTGACAGAGGAAGACAAGTACTGTATGGTATCATTTGTATGTGGAATCTGGAAAGCCAAATTTATTTTAAAAAGAAAGTAAAATGGGGGTTACTAGGGGATTGTGGGTGGGGGGATAGGACAGGTGCTATTCAAAGGTACAAATTTACAAGTAGTAAATAAGTCCTAGAGATCTAATGCATAGTATAGTGAATATAGACAACAATATTGTATGACAGTCACCAAACTTGCCAAGAGACTAGAACTTCATGGTTACAACCACAAGAAAAGATCATTATGTAATGTCATAGAGGTTCTAATTATTGCTACAATGGCAATCATATTATAATATACTAATGTACCAAATTAACATGTTGAACACCTTGAATTTGTACAATATGTAAATATATTTAATAAAAATATTTTCATAAAATAGCTAATCACAAGATCTTTCTAAACAGTAACAGGCCAAGAGGAAGGGGAGGGATAATGGAGGTTCCCTACATCTAAATAAAAGGAACTTAGTTGTTCATGACACAGATTCTGCCCATCCAGTGCAGAAGAGTGTGGCTTTGTGTAAGAAAGGAAAGCCCAACACCTACTGATGCTTTTTTCTTATCTCTTTCAGTGGACAGCTCTGGAAAAATCAGTAAGTTTTGATCATTTCTTTGCCTTACCTATTTCTGTGTCTAGGGCCTTTGAGTTTTTGTTACCCAATTTTTTTGTATTTCATGTTCTTCTACCTTAGAGTAGTCAATATTTCTTAAATAAGTTATTTTCTCATACTTTGATTTCTTCTTTTCTATTTCCCTTTTGGAACAAAATATAATGGTCTTGTCTCATAATTCTGGTTATTTTCTACCAAAGATTATTGGTAGCATGTATTCCCAGCTAGTCTACCACAAGGGAGCCTGTTTTCCTTGTGCTATCATCTGACAATGGATAATTTTTCCTAAAAAAAGAAAATCACCTAAAATTGACAAAAAGAGTAAGTGTCAGGACAAGGTGGTGATTTTGATAATTGGCCAACATTACATATTTTTCCAAATGATCTAAAGGGGAGTGGGTAAAAAACTGACTTATGAGAGAACAATGAAAGTAGGAAATGCAATAGCTTGAAATTTAGTAGAATAGATATTACCTACCCAAGGATTCTATCCCATACATTAACAAATGGCATCCTAAAGAAACCTGTGTCTGTGAAGTAGGATGTGGAGCGTTGGCCAGCAGCACTCCTGAGGATGAAACAGAGGGTTTTATAGTACTTGGTGGTGCTGTTTCTGCATTCACCTACAAAGGGTATTATTATTGGGAGTGGGATTTTCCTTGAGTTAGAAAATTCCCACTGATCGATCTTTTGTGTTTTATTTTTAGCACTATCTCCTATGGGTAAGTTATTCTCAACTGTGATATTTTACATTGTTTATATTTTCTGGATTTGCTGTTTCTACTCCCAAAATAGACTTGTGTTTCTAAGGACATTTTAAATTTTCCTATTCTCCAGACTCTTCTAATATTTTAAATAACTATTTCTGGAGAGACAGCTGTAGAGGAGATGAAGTTCATACAAAAGGATGCCATAATCTCTGGCCATCTTCTAGGCTCTGAAAAAGAATCTCCTTTCTAACTCCCAGCAAACTATAATGAAAGAAAGATTGGTTTCTAAATTTTGTGAGTTTTTTGCTGGTAATTTAGAACTCTTTTTGTGGTTATAAGTGAAGGTCCACTGAATCATATTACCAGAAAAAATAACTAGTTAAGAAAAAAACTTTATCTATTTTCTCTTGCCTTCTAAGTAACTTTACTTTTGAGGAATAGTAGGTATTGAGCCCTTCTATATACTGTTCACTGTGCTAGGCATTTTCAAAAACCTTATCTCTTATTCTTAGCCTGTCTGCTAGCTATTGTTATTCCCCACTTTACAAATCAGTAAATTTGCTCACACTTGCCTAAGGTTAAAGAGTTGGTAAACAGCACTGTCAGGATCTAAATCCAGGACTTCTTATCTCCGAAGTACATACTCTTTCCATGCCAACACATTGCCTTCTATACTGAATCACAAAGGCCTTTTTTGTGATTAGTCCTGAAACCATATCTATAAATAAAATGTTTGTAAATACAAATACACATCCACTAGAGAAGATATATAATTAAATGTATGCAAAAGAATAGTTTTAAAAATAAAAGACATCCCATTTAGATTAATGTTTGGCTTTTAACTGCTTTCTAAATTCAGATTTCCCATCAGGATTATTTAATGCCTCAGCTCTTCAAGAAAATCATATGAAACAGAATAATAATTCTTAAAACTCTGTAAATATACAACCATAAGAAGCAAGTAAAACTTAAATTTAGTAAGATATAGTTCAGGCATCTCAAACTTTCCAAACACTAACAAACACAAAATATATCTTTATATTTAATTGTTCCTCTTTCTCAGTTCACACTAGGAGAGTGGGTTTGTGAGTAGGAGGAGGTTAAGTTGAAAGGGATAATTGTTTTCTTTGCATTCACAGTACAAAAAATAATATACATTCAGAGCAGTAATGATGTATCTGCCTCTCTCAAACGACCTCCCCACATGGGGAAGGTGATACGAGTGTGTATGTTTTCTTTACAAAAAGAAAGAGGGCTTTGGGAAGGCATCATAGGCTAAGGCCCTCCCTGGAAGTGAATTCATTTTTAATGACTATGGTTTTTTTAAATTGCCAGGAAAAAAATCAGTTCAACCTTTTAAAACTTTTTCTTGTAAAAGATATATTCTTGTTGACAATATTTTAAACATATTCTTCCCAGTTGATATTTTTAGCAAAAAGAGATTAAGGTTTAATTCATTGTTCAAAGAAAGATATAAGACAGATCAGCTATCAAACTTCATCACCCTTTCAAGTTAAGTCTCTTAATTTCTCATCTCCATATATGATTTTTTTTTAAATGTTAATTCATGGACTGAGATCTACAATGAGTCATGCCCCTAATGCTTAACAGATCTTTATGGTCTAGATATGAGTGTGCTCTCCCTGACAGCCACTGGGTAAAGAACTTCATAGGAATATTTTTCTAATAAGGCCCATAGTCTAGTTATTTTAAGTATCATATAATTAGAATTATTACTATGATAGCTAACTCATGATATCTTTTAGCTTTAACAAAAATTAATCCAGCTTAAAATCTTTAAGTAGCCTGCGTACATTATAATGATTGCCAAGGTCTTGATTAAATATTTCCCTTATAATTAGAATTTTGCTATATAGTCTACTGTGTGCAATAAATGGACTTTCAGCCAGCGCTTACAAATCTTTATATTATAGAGATTATGAGATCCCAGGGGAAAAAAAGATTTATGCAGTATCTAGAAATTTGAGAGAAAGGAGGGAAGAACTTAGGATTTGGTGGAATAATGATTTGTAGCTTACTTCTACAATGCAATTAAGTTCAAGATGGAAAATATACAGCAAAGATATTAAAACAACCAAAGATATGAAGATACTATTAGAAGTGACTAGAAGTATTTTTTAGTTTGGTGGGAAAAAGAATAAAATTCTTTAAAATCCTATAAAATTAGGAAAAGTGTAACTAGAATAAACATTGTTTCTTTAAATCCTAGAATACTTACCTTTGATTAACAAAAATCTATAAAATTTAAGAGATAAAGTTAGCTTAAAAATGGGTCCTGCAGTAGTATACACAGTAGTAAATATGAAAATTATTCCCAAGAGATGGTAAAACTAAAAATATTCATATATTATGAAAAGTCAGCTTGTTAAGGACCACATTCCACCAAATTTGTAAGGTTGGAAGCTTCCGTGGAAAAACATGCTCTTCTCCACACCACACCACATCCTCCCAAAAAACAAGGGTCCACTGGTAGTACTGTCAGATTTCAAAATATTCTGAACTCTCTTTTTAAGTACAAAAATACTTAGGATATATTACTACTGATTTTCATTAGTAAATTGGAAGTGGGTTTATCTAGAATAAAATGTCAGTATCCATATCTTATTAAATAATCATTAGGGAGGAAAAAATACACAAAAGTTTCAGAAAGCATTATTATAAGGTTCTTAACGTTATTTTTAAGATAACTACAGCATCTCTTTGGATTCATAGTTACCTTTTTACCTAATGCAGGTGTGTCTCATCTTTTGCAACTTGTAATTCGGTTATGTGTGCATCAATATTTCAGACATCAAACCCTAAACATACCAAAAGGCTATTTCTATGAAAAAAAATGTTAATTTTTAAGCAAGAAATCTTCCTGTAAAGCAATTAAGTATTCCTCTAAAGAATTGGGTTGGAACTAAGAATGTCTTGTCTTGATAGATCAGAGTTTTTGCCTGTATGATCTCATTTGGTAGTAGTAATAGCCAATATTTATTGGACTACTTACTATGCTCCATGTACTGCATTGAGTGCTTTACTTAGATAATATTATTTAATCCTCATAACACCTCTGTGAAGTAGCTACTACTATTGCACCCATTTTACAGATAACAAAGTAAGGTTTGCTAAGTAAGCTCACCTGGCTAGTACGTATGAAGCCAGGATTTGAACCAGTCTGTCTGTATAAGCGATGCTCCTTAAACATTTGTCTAGAATCCTTAAATAATTCTACAAAGTGGGCAGAGCAAACTAAATATAAGGAAGGTGAGTCTTTGGGATTTACCCAAATAAACCCAGCTAGCAAGAATACTAACCCAGGTGTTCTGATTCAGCTTTTAAATTCAGTATTCTTTCTACTACATTAAATATTTAAATCGGTTTTCTTAAAGGAAGGCATGCCACTGCTCATAGCAAGAACCCACAGTAACATTTCCTGGTAACATTTTTTTTTCTTAATCAGGGAGCCAAATCACTAAAATAAGAAAAAAGAAAGCAGAAGCTAAAAATTTCAGTTTGGGGGCGCCTGGGTGGCTCAGTCGTTAAGCGTCTGCCTTCGGCTCAGGTCATGATCCCAGGGTCCTGGTATCAAGCCCCACATCAGGCTCCCTGCTTAGTGGGAAGCCTGCTTCTCCCTCTCCCACTCCCCCTGTTTGTGTTCCTTCTCTGGCTGTCTCTCTCTCTGTCAAATAAATAAATAAAATCTTAAAAAAATTAAATTAAATTAAAATTAAAATTAAAAATTCAGGTTTTATTAGATCACACAGAAATTGAGACATAGTAGAGCTGACTTACCTAAACATGGGAAAAGGGACCAGAAATTTTTGCAAAGTGAGTTTGCAGGTATCATAAGGAGCAGTCTTAGGCATTGGTTAAGACTGAACTCTGAAGTCTGACTTTTCAGGTTCAAATCCCAGCTCCACCACTTACTGACTCCAAGGCATATTCACATTCATTTAAACTTTCTGTACCTCAGTTTCTTCATCTGTAAAATGGGGATAATAATAGTACCTGCCCTATATGGTTGTTGTGGGGATTAAATGAGTTAATACTTTATATAAAATGCTCAGATCAGTGAGTGCCTGATATATGATAAGCACCCAATGATTACCAGCTAGTACTATTATTACTTTTGAATAATGAGACATTCTTATATTCAATATCCAAAACATATTTTGAGTTTTTTCTATTTTAAGAAACAATTATTGCTTTTTTGCACAATTTTTTCTAAAAATAAATTCCATTTCTTTTCAGAATACATCCTCCTTTAGCTATTAAGCATTATTCATCAGCCATAATGTACTGAATGTATGCCAACCAGTTCATTTGTAATACATTTTACCTCTTCTTTCAATAATCTTCCAATTTATTGAAGAGAGTCTGGAATATTATCAATACTTGTATAATTTTAAGTGTAGAGTTCCATCATTTTACATTTTCAGGAAATCTCAAGTTATCTCCAGCTTTTCAGTTTTAAGACAAAAAATAAACCAATATCAGGGGGAAAAGTAGGAATAAAGACAAAGTACTTGATATCTGAATTGTGCACTTTTGTTGTGTGCTCAGTTATATTTCCAGGTTACATGGATGCAGAACTTGCAAAAAAATCAGATTTCAAGGCCAAGATTCTAAAAAATGGAGCCACTATAAAGTCTGAGAGCAGCCAAGAAGAAAACAAGAAAACATTAAAGAAAGAAATCACAGATTCTGATGAATCCTTGACATCAAGGCACAAACCAGAGTCAAAAGGCACTGAGTTGGAGAAAGGCAAGATAGGAATGGAGGTCAAGGAAAAGGAGAGTGACACCAGGATACTAAAAGAGGAAGACCAAGTAAAAGTGAGTGACATGGGAATACCACAAGAACAGGAGGCCCAAGTAGAGATGAATGATACTGGAATACCACAAGAACAGGATGACCAAGTAAAGAAGAGTGAGTCTGGAATACCACAGGGACAGGGATCCCAAGTAAAGAAGAGTGAGTCTGGAATAAAACAAGGACAGGGATCTCAAGTAAAGAGTGACACCAGAATACCAGAAGGACAGGAGTCCCAGGTAGAGAATAGTGAAGCTGGAATACCACAAAGACAGGAGTCCTCAGTAGAGAATAATGAAGCTGGAATACCAGAAGGACAGGAGTCCCAGGTAGAGAATAGTGAAGCTGGAATACTACAAGGACAGGAGTCCCAAGTAGAGAATAGTGAAGCTGGAATACCCCAAGGACAGAAGTCCCCAGTAGACAATAGTGAGTCTGGAATACCACAAGTTCAGGGGCCTCGAGTAAAGAGAGAGAATTCTGAGGATCAAGGAAAGCAGGGAGATGCAAGGAAGAAGACAGATACAGAAGAAAATGATGCTATGAAGAAAAGTGATGAAGGAAAGCACAAAGTTAAAGGAAAGAAAGAATCAGAACTTAAGAGAAAAAAAAAGTTCAGTAAGAAGCAAAGACAAGTAAGGGAAGAAAGTACAACAAAAAGATGGAAAGAGTAAGGGCAAATAAAATGAAAGCTCATAAGTCAACTGATTATTATGATTCCCATCCTCCAGATGCAAGTCACAACCCAGTTATTGCTTAAATGGATCATAATTATAGAATCCCTTTAATTTATACATCTACAGAATGTCTACTATAAACGTTTCACCATTTTTAGTCCTCTCGGCCACAAATCTCAGCTTCCAATTCTTTGTTTTCTAAGTTGATACTTTTATGACTTAGTGAAGAAACTGGATACTTTCTGAAATAAAACATTTTGACTAAAGAAATGTATAATTTCCTTCTACAACTATTATATTAACTCAGTGACAGCCTAACCAATCAACCAATCAAAGCTCCTCATGGTAGGCTAAATGTTCATAAGGCACTGTTCTAGCAATAAGGGGTACAGAAAAATATATCTGACTCCCTGCAATAAAATAGCTTTTAATACATATAGTGATATGTGTACAAAGAACAATTTTTTAAAAGAAAAATCTGTCAAAATGTAGTTTAGATGGATGGTATGATTTAGCAACCTCTTGGGATGAGAATATAAAGGGGATAGCTTCCTGGGAAAGGGAATGGTGGTATATGTGTCTCAAAAGATGGATAAGATGTTTATACACTGAGCGAGGTAGCAAGAGCACAAAAAAGGCAAAGGAATTCAAGACTGCCACACCATGCTTTAGGAGAAGTAAGCAATTTTACTGTTGCAGTAGGCTCATGAGTGCACTCTGTAGTATAATTTTGAAAAGGAGGGTTAGAAGATTCTGAAGGAATATGAAAAACAAACCAGGAATTTATATTTTATTCAGGCAACTGGGAAGCCTTCTAGGGTATTTGGGAAGGAGAGTTAGGTGCATAAGTTTGCAGTACCAAAGTGTTAATCTTGTGATTGTACAAAATAGACTGAAGAGGAGAAACATCGTAAGTAGTAAATCTAGTGAAGAGGTGTTGGAGTTGGAGTATAAGTGATGGAAAGAGAATAAATAGAAGGGATAGATATAAGGTATTTTTTCAAAGAAGAAATCACTACTTCATGATGACTACATATGAGTAAGGAAAAGAAAAAAAATTGATGACTCCATAACTTTTGAAACTGGGTGACAGAAAATCCATAACAAACTGGGAGCTAGTTTGTGGGACAGGGAGGGAATAACCAATTGCTGAGTTCAAGGAAACAAACACTTGTCATTCGAGAGGGGTCTGAAGTCAGACCAGTAGAGATAATTGAAGACATAAAGTAAATGAGTTCCCCAAAGAGCAAAGTACAGACCTAGCAAAGGCACAGGCCTGAGAACTGAGCCTGTTAGATGTAATAGGTCAAAGAAAAAAATTAAGGTGTGAGAAGATGTAAGGAAAACCTGTATAACAAATGTTCTGATAATGCAGGAAGAAGAGAATTTAAAGAAAGGATGGCTAAAGGAGTACATTCCACAGAATGTAAGTCAAAACATTTTCATTCCCACTAGGTCCGGCAGGCAAATAAGTCATACAATAGGAAACTACAACTATGAAAACCATGTGTGCCATTCTCTAAAGGCCACCAAAAAGGCAGGCAAGTTAAAAACAATTGCTAATCTTCCCTTAAAGGTACAGGCATGGAAGTTTTAAAGGACCCCAGAAAAAGAAGGGGGAAGGAGTAAGCTATCAAAATAACACCATGTTTAGCAAAATGATGCAAATACTAGGAAAATGAATAAGTACATGAAATTTCAAGATAATTTAGATATAAAGATAGCAAAGTGGGACTTTAAAAATCAACAGTGGTAAATTTTGT
>NC_138376.1:23615545-23622324 GCF_054177405.1 Leptonychotes weddellii | reverse complement strand
TATGGTGAGTGCTGTGAATTGTGTAAGATTGTTGAATCACAGACCTGTACCTCTGAAACAAATAATACATTATATGTTTAAAAAAAAGAAGAAGATAGTAGGAAGGGTAAAATGAAGGGGGGGAAATCGGAGGGGGAGGCAAACCATGAGATACTATGGACTCTGAGAAACAAACTGAGGGTTCTAGAGGGGTAGGGGGTGGGGGGATGGGTTAGCCTGGTGATGGGTATTAAAGAGGGCACGTATTGAATGGAGCACTGGCTGTTATATGCAAACAATGAATCATGGAACACTACATCAAAAACTAATGATGTAATGTATGGTGATTAACATAACATAATAAAATTTTTTAAAAATGCCCAGTTTAGATCTTAAAAGTTCTTATCACAAGGAAAAAAAAATTTGTAACTATGGAGGTGACGGATGTTAACTAAACTTATTGTGGTAATCATTTTATAACATATACATATATCACTAGGTTGTACACCTTAAACTTACACAATGCTGTATGTCAATTATACCTCAACAAAACTGGGCAGGGGGGAATCAAGTCTTATACCTTAAATATGTACAATTTTTGTCAGTTTTACCTCAATAAAGACAGAAAAAAGAATGAGTAGAAGTCATATTATGTGTAGGAAAAAAGCAAGAAATTGAGTTTAGAGATAACAAAGCTGAATAAGAAGTGCAAAGATATTGGGAAGTAAACAATTTATGTAAAATCAGACAGTGTGGCTCCTACCCCAATTAAAGATTTCCTGGGTTAGAACTGCACTAAAAATGCAATTTACCATTGCCCACAAATATCTCCCACCCAAGGTTATAACTGGCATATCTGAGAAATTAATACAGAGAGCTGATGAAAGAGAAAAAGCATAGAATTTAAAACAGGATCCAAAGGGATAAAAAGTTAAACTGAAAAATTGATCAGAACACTCAGTTTTACATTTAATGAAATTTCATTACCCCCCTTTTAAAACACTTAAGAATAGGAAAAACAACCATTGTCACTACTCTGTACCTGGGAGGTCCCAATTAGGTTTTGAAGAAATAGAAGCCTGTTTTTCTAGTGTTTGAGAACTAAAGATGCTCTCATCTATCATCATCCAGAATCTTGAGCATCTGCCAAGGCAGGGAAGTAAAATCTAAGAGATACCACACTACAGATTATATACATTGTAACCCAGCTCTCAAAAATATTTTATTTAAATCTTCATTAAATTTCTCTGCAAAAATTAAAAACTCATGTTATCAGTGTTAACTTCCTATGAATCTCTCCATATCTTAATTCATGTTTATATAAACATATATGCAAATGGAGTCAACCTACACACATTATTCTGCAATTTGATTTCTTCACCTAACATTGTATCATGTGCATCACTCCAGGTCAAAGGACATCATTCTAATGCATTATCATCACAGTAGAGTGGATGTATTACTACATACTCAACCAATTCCTTAACGATGGATATTTGGCTTGTTTCCAGCTTTTTGCCATTAGCTGAATGGTGCTATAATAAACATCTTTGTACATGATGAGGATTTTATTTCTCTAGGATAGATGTCCAAAAGTGAAACTGGCAAGTCAAGAGAAAAAGAAATATGTATTTTTAATGTTAATGAAAATATGTGATCTCTTTCCCCGAAATTTGTAATCAGTCACATTCTGACCAGGGATGTTTGAGTTCTATTTTCCCCACACTCTCATTGGTGCTACAAACAGTAGCTACTGAGAAAAACAGTAATGAGAAAAGTAGTAGCTAACTCTTTGGTCTGTGTAATGGGAAAAGTAATATCTAAGTCTGGCTTTGATTGCATTTCCCCAACACCTAGTGAGACTGAGCATTCCCTATAGGTTTCTTGGTCTTTTGGACTTACTCTTCTGTGAATTACTCATTTTCCATACTGGTGGTTTGTCCTTTTCTTATTCAATTCCAATTCAAGTAGGTGCTTTTTGTCTATTAATGTTTTTAACCTGCCATTTGTGTTGAAAAAAAAATGTTTTCTCAATCTACTTGTTCTTGCTAACACCCAATTCATTCATCCTGTCCCCTAAAATTATATCCTGAATCTGACCACTTCTCACTTCATCAGGTAATCCAAGCCTTCACCATAGCTCACCTGTACTGCCTCCAAAGAGAGCTTCTTGATCTCATTCCCCACTGTCAGCCCACTAAGTCAGAATCATACTTTTGTTCTCTCTAATTATTTTTTTTATTTTATTTTTAGAGAGAGCACACAAGCATAGTGGTTGGGGCAGAGGGGAGGGAGAGAGAATATCAAACAGGCCCAATGCCCAGTGCAGAGCCCAATTCAGGCTCGGTCTCACCACCCTGAGATCATGACCTAAGCTGAAACCAAGAGTCAGATGCTTAACCAACCGAGCCACCCAGGTGACCCAGAATCATACTTTTAGATCATGTTACTTCTCTGCTCAAGACCCTCCAAAGGTCTTCCAGTCATTTCAGTGTAAAAGTCCAAAGCTCTCAGGACCTCAAGGCCTCATAGTGTGCAGCTTCTGGCTTCTCCTCTAGCCTCATTTCCCACTCATTGCTGCATCCACACCATGGCTTCATTGTTCCTCAAGCCCACCAAGCATGTTCCCACTTCAGGGTCTGCCTGGAACACTCTCCCTGAAACATTTGCACAACTCACTTCCTCAATTCTTTAAGACGTCCACTAAAATAGAACTACCCTAACTAAAACAGTATTTCTCCATTCTCTATCCCTTTGTCCTGATTTATTTTTCTTCATACCATTTATCCTTACCTCACATTACATATTTATGACTTTCTGTTCCCATAGATGTAAACTCTCAGGACAGGAACTATGTTTTGTTCACTGCTGAATCTCTAGTGCTTAAAAAAGTATCTCACACATAGTAGATGCTAAAAAATTTTTGTTAAATGAAATGAAATAAAATAAATAAACGTATCTTTTACTATACAAAAATTTATTGCGTTTAGTCAAATGTGTCTACCTTAACCCTGATAGTTTCTAGGCTTTCAAATGTGTTTCCCCTACTACTTGTGGTCCACATTACTCATTTTTTTTCTAAAAATTTCCTCTTTCATACTTATTAAATCCATTTGTTTATGGTGTGAAATTGGTGTTTAGTTTTCTTCTCTTCCAGATGAAGATCAAATTTGTCAGCAGCATTTGTAAAATAAACTTTTTCCTACTAAATCATGCATTTTCAATGACAGTAATATTGTCCTCCAGGAAGCAAAAATTGGTTCTTGAGGGTCAAAAAATTGTATTCTATTAATGTATAAATCACAGATATTCATAAAGTACATAGGCAGATATATAGTATATTCATGAAATATATAAGCAAATATATAGTATATTTGTAATATGGAAATCTTATGAGGGGGATGATTAGAATAAAAATGTCTTAAGAAGTCTCCTTATGAGGCTATAATAAAAAATATATGTCAATGTCATACTGCTTTCATTACGCAAGCTGTAGGAAAGTTTGAATGTCTATGAGGCATGTCCTGATCTACTCTTCTTTTTTTTATTGTTTTCTTGGCTCTTTTAGACATACATTCTGCCATGTAAACTATATATATTTTTCAGTTCTCCATCTAATTTTCTTTGTTTTTTTTAAGTTCTTATTTAAATTCCAGTTAGTTTTCATACCTTGTAATATTAGTTTCAGATGTACAGTTTAGTCATTCAACAATTCTATACAACACTTGGTGCTCATCACAACAAGTGCATTTCTTAATCCCCATCAGCCTACTCCCACACCCACCTCCCCTCTGGTAACCATCAGTTTGTTCTCTATAGTTAAGAATGTTTCTTGGTGTGCCTTTTTAGAATCTTTTTAGAAAACTTTTTAAGTCACACACACACATACACACACACACCAGAAAACTTTTTAAGTCACACACACACATACACACACACACCAAAAAAGAAAAGGAAAGGAAAACTTGCATGCATTTTGTTTGGAATTGCATTGAATCTATAATTTATTTGGGGATAATTTACATCTTTATAATTGTGAGTCTTCCAATCCATTAAGATTTTTCTTTCCATGTAACAGTCTTTTTTAACTTTTCTGAGTATATTTTTATTGTATTTTATATTTATTGTTGTTGAAGTCTTGAATATTTTTCAATATCTTTATCCTAAAATTTAATAAACTTTGACATTATTGTAAATGATATCTTTTTAAAATTCCATTTAATTTTTTTGTTTTTAATGGATAAAATAAAATTGAATTTTTATATTGACTTTATATTCAGCAATTTGATGATTTAATCTATTATTCTTGTAGTTTATATTATTATGGATGTTCTATATTCACAACCAGGTCATATGCAAATACCAAGTTTCATTTCTTTTTTTGGAATGTCAGTGTTTAGCATTTTATTTCTTTTTATTGTCTTCCTGCAATAGCTAGGAACTCTATTTTGAATAGAAGTTGCAATTGCAAGCTTCATTTTCCTGTTACTTCAGAGGAAAAACTGTCAACACTTTCAGAACTATTGTATTTGCTGTAGGTATTCTAGCCTTGCTTCTCTTCTACTTTTTGTTTTCTAAGAGTTTTTATTATGAATAAATTTGATGCTTATCAAATGCATTTTTCTACCTCTATCGAGATGATCACATGATTATTCTTTATTCCATCATTATGATGAACTACAGCAGTTGAGCCTTTTGAGTGTTAAACTAATCTTGCATATCTGAAATAAACCAAACTTGGTCATGATATATATATATATATGTGAAGAGGAGGGCTGGACTTAGTTTACTAATAATTTGTTTAGGATTTTTTGCATTTTCATGAGAAATATTCACCTGTATCTTTCCTTTTGAAAAATGTCCTTATTGGGTTTTGGTATCAAGGATATGCTGGCTTCATAAAATGGATAGGAAATTATGTCTTTTCTATTACATGGAAGAGTTCTATCTTAAACATGTGGTAGATTCACTAATACGATCACCTGGGTATGGAGTATTTTCTATGAGATTTTTAATTAAGATCCAATTGCTTTAAATCTTGTAGGATTATTCAGATTTTGCATTTCTTCTTATATCATTTCTTTTTACCTTTTTCATCTTCCCTACTTTGTTTTCCATTTAATTAATTTCTGCTCTTATCTTTACTACTCCTTTACTCCTACTTGCTTTGGTTCCATTTGCTTTTTTTTTTTTTTTTTAGTTACTTGAGTTGAATGTTGGTATCATTGATTTTTAACAATTTTCTTTTCTAATATTTGCATTTAAAGTTCTAAATTTACTTTAAGGCTTTAACTGGATCCCACAAGTTTTGAAATATAGTATTTTCAATATCCCTCATTAAAAACATATCTATTTCCATTCTAGTTTCTGTTTAACCTATCAGTTATTTTTAAGATGTAGTTCTTAATTTCTGAATATATAGGAATTCTCTAATTATCTTTCTTTTTTATTAAATTCCAGCTTAATTCCACTGTGGAAAAATAAAACCTTTAATTTTACTTTTAATGTACTTGATAAAAAAGTGTATTTTTCTCTTGCTGGGTATAGTACCTTGTACATATAAAATAACAAGTTAATTATATTGTTCACATCATCTATATCAAACTATTTTTTTTCGTGCTTCATCTTTTACTGGGATGTAATCATCCATTCTGTTGCAGATTGTAGGTCAGTCAATTTATGCTTTATGTATTTTAAGGCAATGCGATTTCATGCATACAAATTTAGACTTGTATAATCTTCATGAACTGATTATCTTATCATTATGAAAGGATCATCTTTATATCTAGTAATGTTTTTTTACTTAAAGTTTACTTTGTAGGAAATTAATATATTTATTCCAGCTTCCTTTTGAATAGTGTTTGCATTGCTTCTTTTTGATTCTTTTACTTACAACTTTTCTATATTTTAATGTTTTGGATGTGTCCCTTGTAATACAGATGTGTTACTAATCTAATCTAATAATCATATTTTAAATGAAACACTTAATCTATTTAAACTCAATGTTATCGTAGATATACTTGGATTTAAATATATTCTACTACTTCTATTTTTGCTTTACACATCCTTTTCGACTTCTCTATTAGCTGGTTATGCATTACTTTACCATTCTTCTAATGAACACCTTAAAAGATACATGATGTGTCCCTTACTTGATCCGATTTTATACAAATTAGAATATTTACCTCTTCTACATAATGCAAGGACATTAAAACTTTTAACTTCATTAATTCCAACTTAAATCCTAATTTTGTTATGGATTTTAATTCTGTATAAACTTTAACTCTCACGAAATTTTGTTTCATAAGTCAATATTTATTTAGATAGACCCACATATTTACCTTCCCTGTATCTGCTAGCATATATACAGAGTAATAGTTTTCTTTCTGCCTGAAGAATACCTTTCAGTTTTTCCCTAGTGAACTATACGTGACAAGTTCCTCCTCTCCTTTTTTCTCAATCTGAAAATATCTTTATTTCACCTCCATTTTTGTAGAATATTGTTACTGGACACAGAATTCTTGATGGATAATTATTTTCCAAATTCATTTTTATAGAAATAACACCTAGCACTGGGTGTAATATACAACTAATGAATCATTGAACACTACATCAAAAACTAATGATGTCCTGGGGGGCGGAGCAAGATGGCGGAGGAGTAGGAGACCTGGATTTCGTCTCCTCTCAGGAATTCAGCTGGATAGGGATCAAACCATTCTGAACACCTACAAACTCAACAGAAGACTGAAGAAAAGAAGAGCAACAACTCTCTCATCAGAAAAGCGACCACTTTCTGGAAG
>NC_138376.1:23591173-23615045 GCF_054177405.1 Leptonychotes weddellii | reverse complement strand
TGAGGAGGGCACGTTCTGCATGGAGCACTGGGTGTTATGCACAAACAATGAATCATGGAACACTTCATCTAGAACTAATGATGTAATGTATGGGGATTAACATAAGAAAAAAAAAAACTAATGATGTACTATACAGTGGCTAACTGAATAAAAAAATAAATAAAAAATAAAAATAAATAAAATATTCTGGAGCTACTAAAAAAAGAAATAACTCCTGTTTTGCATTACAATGCATTGGTTTGCTTAAACTGCATAATGTATGGGGACTAACATAATAAAATAAAATAAAATATAAAAAACAAAAAAAAGACCATGAGTACATGCTTTGAGTACAAACACAACTCTCATGGTGAGCATATAACTTAAGTAGCAAGAGTTGCAGTTAATGGATACAGTACAGAGCAGCCTACTAGTCACATGAGCACTGCTCAATATATTACATTGAGGAATGAAAATTTGAGAATTTGATTAAATGAAGGTTGATGAAGAGAGTATCCAATTCATTGATTAAACTATTCCCTCTTTCCCATCCTGAAAACTTTATTACAGTAGTCAGTTTACCTCAGAGAGCACATAAAAAAATCATACTCTTGAAATAGTGCCTGTTGGAACATGTTTTTCTTTGATCTGACAAATGAATTTTTACCATGGCTGGGTATAGATAAACTGGATTGTAAACCTATTTTCTCAATTACCAATAGAGATATTATTTTATTACATTCTTACATCTAGTACCGCTGATGAGAAGTCACATGCTTCTTTGACTCTTTCCATCATACATAGCCTATTAGTTTTGACTGGAAGCCTTTAAAAATTGTACTTTTATCCTTCAAGAATTTTACCAAGCTATGCCTGTCACTCGGTCAACCCTTTCAATTTATAATCTTGTGGCTGTCCTCAACTCAGGAAACACTAATTTATTACTTCATCTGTTCTAGCACATCCTTCTGGGTCTGCTAATATTCTCTTGTTAGATGATTTGGATCTGACCTCATTTTCCCTTGTGTTTCTATTTCTTACTGTTTTATCTCTCTATTGGGAGGTACTTCTTCCATTCAATCTTCCAAAGCACTAATTCACTTCTCAGTAAGAAACATTCTCTTTTCCAATTTTCTCATTGATTTTTTTAAAATAGATTTTATTTTTTATAGCAGTTTTAGGTTCACAGCAAAACTGAGTGTAAAGTATTGAGTTCTCATGTATCCTCTGCTCCCATACATGCAGAGCCTCCCCCACTATCAGTATCCTGCATCAGAGTGGTGCCTCTTCAGTCAATGAACCTACACTGCGTTATCATTATTACAAAAGTCCATAGTTTACATTACAGTTCACTCTTGATGCAGTACAATCTTTGACAAATGTATGACATGTATTCATTAATACAGTATCACACAAAATAGTTGGTTGCCCTGGAAATCCTCTGTGCTCTGCCTATTTATCCTTCCCACCCACCAACCAACCCCTGACAAACACTGATATTTTTACCATGACTACAGGTTTGCTTCTCCAAGAACATCAAATACTTAGAATCACATAGTATGTAGGTTTGTCAGATTAGCTTCCTTTATTTAGTAATATGCATTTAAGTTTTCTCCCTGTCTTTTTATCACTGGGTAGCTCATTTTTCCCATTTTATTAACACATAATTTATATACAGCACTGTATGCGTTTAAGGTGTACAGCATAATGATTTGACTTATATATATTGTGAAAAGATTAGCACAATAAGTATAGTTAATATCCACCATCATATATACATACCTCCCAAAATGAAAGTGTTTTTCTTTGTGATGAGAACTCTTAGGATCTGCTTTCTAAACAACTTTCAAATATACCATACAATGGTGTTAATTATAGTCATCATGTTGTACATTACATATACATCCAGTATTTAGTTCTCTTATAATTAGAAGTTTGGACCTTTTGACCACTTTCAATCCAAGCTTCCCCAATCTCCCCTCCCACCTCTAGTAACCACAAATCTGGTCATTTTTCTATGAATTTGTTTTGTTTTGTTTAAGGTTCCACATATAAGTGAGATCATACAGTATTTGTCTTTCTCTGCCTGACTTCCTTCACTAAGCACAATGCCCTCAAGAGCCATCCACACTGCTGAAAATGGCAACATTTCATTCTATTTTATGACTAAATAATATTCCAGTGTGTGTGTGTGTGTCTGTGTGTGTCTGTATGTGTCCATACCTACCACAACTTCTTTATCTGTTCATCCACTAATGGACATTTAAACTGTTTCCATATCTTGGTTACTGTAGAAAATGCTGCTATGAAACACAAGGTGCAGATATATCGTCAACATAGTGTTTTCATTTCCTTTGGATATATTCCCAGAAATAGAATTGCTAGATCTTATGATCATTCTATTTTTTTTGAGGAATTTCCATACTGTTTTCCATAGTGGCTGTACCAATTTATAATCCCACCAACGGTACATAAGGGTTCCCTTTTCTCCACATCTTCACCAACATTTATTACGTCTTGTCTTTTTTATTATAGCTACTCTAACAGGCATGAGAACTCACTGTGGGTTTGATTTGCATTTTCCTAGTGATTGATGATGCTGAACACCTTTTCATGTACCCATTGGCCATTCATATATCTTCTTTGGAACTTCTATTCAGGTTCTTTGCCTGTTAATTGGATTATTTGATTATTTGGAATTGCATTGTATGAATTCTTTTTATATTTTTGATATTATCCTCTTATCAGATATATGGTTTGCAAATATTTTCTCCAATTCAGTTAGTTATCTTTTCTTTTTGGTGACTGTTTCTTTTGCTGTGCACAAGATTTTTAGTTTGATGTATACCATTAATTTATTTTTTCATAGCCAAAATATTATTGCCAAGACCCATGTCAAGGAACTTTTTCCCTATGTTTTCTTCTAGAAGTTTTATGGTTTCTGACCTTCCATTTAAATCTTTAATCCATTTCAAGTTAATTTTTATGACTGGCATATGATAAGGGTCTTGTCTCATTTTTTTACATGTGAATATCCAATTTTCCCAGTACCATTTATTGTAGAGACTATCTTTTCTCCATTGAGTATTCTTGGCTTGTCAAATAATAGTTGACTATACATGCATAAGTTTATTTCTGAGCGGGCGCCTGGGTGGCTCAGTCATTAAGCGTCTGCCTTCGGCTCAGGTCATGATCCCAGGGTCCTGGGATCGAGCCCCACATCAGGTCCCTGCTCAGCGGGGAGCCTGCTTCTCCCTCTCCCACTCCCCCCTGCTTGTGTTTCCTCTCTCGCTGTATCTCTCTCTGTCAAATAAATAAAAATAAAATCTTTTAAAAAAAAGTTTATTTCTGAGCTCTTTATTTTGTTCCATTAGTCTATGTCTGTTTTTATACCAGTATAATACTGTTTTGATTTCTGTAACTTTATAATATAGCTTGAAATCAGGAAGTACGAGGCCTCCCACTTTTTTCTTTTTTCCCAGGATTGATTTGGCAATTCAGGGTCTTTTGTGGTTCTATATGAATTTTAGAATTGTTTTCTCTACTTCTGTAAAAACTGCCACTGAATCGTCATAGGGATTGTGCTGAATCTATAGATGGCCTTTGGCAATGTGTACATTTTAACAATACTCTTCCGATCTATGAACACAAGATAACTTTCCACTTTATTTGCATCTTCTTTAATGTCTTTCATTAACATCTTATAGTTTTCAGTGTACAGATCTTTCACATCCCTGGTTAAATTTATTCCTAAGTAATTTATTGTTTTTGATGCTATTGTAAATGAGATTGTCTCCTTTCTTTCTTTTTCAGATAATTTATTAGGGTAAAGGAACACTACTGATTTTTGTATGTGAATTTTGTATCCTGCAACTTTACTAAATTTGTTGATTAGATCTAACAGTTTTTTGGCTGAGTCTTCAGGATTTTATATATATAAAATCATGTCACCTGCAAAATATAGATAATTTTATTTCTTCCTTTCCAATTCTGATGCCTTTTATTTCTTTTTCTTGCCTGATTGCTCTGACAAAGACAACCAGTACTATGTTGAGTAAGAATGGTGACAATGGGCACGCTTGTCTTGTTCCTAATTTTAGAGGAAAAGCTTTTAACCTTTCACCATTGAGTATAATGTTAGCTGTGGGCTTATCATACATGGCCTTAATGAGGTTGAGTTATGTTCCCTCTATGCCTAACTTTGAGGTTTTATCATGAATTGATGTTGAATTTTGTCAAATATTTTTTCTGCACCTATAGAAATGATCACATGATTTTTTTTCATTCTATTAATTTGATATATCATATTTATTGATTTGAATACATTGGACCATCCTTGCATCCCAGGAATAAATTCCACCCAACCATGGTGAATGCTGCTTTTAATGTGCTGCTGAATTTTGTTTGCTAGTATTTTATTGACAATTTTTGCATCCATATTCATCAGGGACATGGGCCTGTAGTTTCTTATCTCATAGTGTCATTTTCTGGGCTTGTTATCAGAATAATGCTGGCCTCATAAAATTATTTTGATAGTGTTCCTTCATTTTTTTGGAAGAGTTTGAGAAGTATTGGCATTAATTCTTCTTTAAGTGTTCAGTAAAATTCACCAGTGAAGTCATCTGGTTCTAGGATTTTCTTTGCTGGGAGATTTATTTGATTCAATCACCTTACTAGTAATAAGTCTGTTCAGATTTTCTATTTCTCCTTAATTTAATCTTGGTAGGTTGCATGTTTCTAAGTATTTTCCCATTTCTTCTAGGCTGTCCAGTTTGTTGGCATATAGTTGTTCATAGTAGCTTCTTATAACCCTTTGTATTTCTGTGGTACCAGATATAATGACTCCGCTTTCATTTACAATCTTGTTGATTTCGGTCCTCCTTCTTTTTTCCTAGGTTAGCCTAGCTTAAAGTTTGTCAATTTTATATTTTCAAAGAACCAACTCTTAATTTGTTAATACCTTCTATTGTTTTCCTCTTCTCCATTTCATTTATTTCTGATCTAATCTTTATTGTTTCCTTCCTTCTGCTAATTTTGGGCTCAGTTTGTTTTTTTTATTCATGAGAGAACTGAGGTCATAGCTCATATCTTTTTAGCACTGAATAATATTCTAATGTCTGTGTGTACCACACTTCATTTATCCATTCACTTACTGAAGGACATCTTAGTTGCTTCAAGTTTTGTCAATTATGAATAGAGCTGCTATACATATTCATGTGCAGATTTCTGTGTGGATATAAGTTTCCAACTCCTTGGGGAATATCAAAGGGCAGGACTACCTGATCATATGGTAAGGTTTGCATGAAATCATCAAACTATACCAAAGTAGCTGTACCGTCTGCATTCCTACCAACAAGGGATTAGAGCTCCTGTTGCTCCACCTCCTTGCCAGCATTTGATGATGTAAGTTTTTGCCCATTCTAATAGGTATACAGTGGTTTCTCATTGTTTTTTAATTTACATTTCCCTGATGACACAGGACATGGAGCACCTATTCATATGCTTATTTGCCATCTGTGTATCTTCTTGGTGAGATGTCTGTTCAGATTTTTTGTGCATTTTTTAACCAAGGTGTTCCTTTTTTTATTATTAAGTTTCAAGAGTTCTTTCTTTATTTTGGATAACAGGCATGTGTCAGAAATATCTTTTGCAAATACTTTCTCCCAATCTGTGGCCTATCATTTTTTTGACAGTGTCTTTCACAAAACAGAAATTTTTAATTTTAATAAAGTACAGCTTATCAATTATTTCTTTCATGGATGTTATGTGTTATATCCAAAAACTCATCACCAAACCCACGCTAAGTTCAACTAACCTTTTTGTTAGGTTGATTTTGATTCCCTTTAAAAATTTTTATCTTAATGTTCTTTTTTTGAGCTTTCATTAGTTCTACTTCACTAGAAGACATGTTTTAGACATCCAACTTAGTTTCCCTCCCTCCAGCTTTTGAGTGACATATATTCTTTGCTTGTTCAGGACACTTTGCTCTTAGCCATCAGATTAACTAAACAACTCTTAGGATTTCTCACTCACTGACAATCACTATGCCATAGAAGTCATGGCTGGATGTGCTTATATTGGTTTTCTGTGTACAAAATGGTTAATCCCTGTTCTTATATTGAGACACAGAAAGGAAGATTTCTTATTCCCATGGCCCTCCTTAGCTAACTCTTCCTTAAAGACAAGAACTGGGAGCAATTTGGCCCAGCACGATGGACAGGATCAAGGATACTCTCCCAGGAACACGAATGAGTGGAAAAGAACAGCCTTTCCCAATGGGCTTCATAGGTTTTCATATGCTACCCTCTCTCAATGAACCAGAAAATCTTGATATTTTCCCCAGGCCACAAGAAAAGTCCCCAATTCTAGTACTAACACCTCAGCTCTACCATAGCCTCAAGGAAAAGTTTTTCCTACTCTTTCTCCCTGAAGATCTCTATAGAACCAAGCAGCTTCAAATAGATCCTCTGGGTTCTATCAGCTGGCCTTCCTATGGCTGTTGTACTGTTTCTTAGAGTGTAAACTGAAAGGATTAGGGGGTCGAGATGTACTCACATCACTACATGTCACCATTCTACATATTATATAAGATAAATATTTACTAAATATTACTGAAGAGCAACAGAAAAGAGCCCACTGATTATAATCCAGCACATCAAGTCCTTTAGAATGAAATAGGTATCATGCATAGGGAACAATGACCCATACTAAGACTATAAAGCAATTGAAAGTGAATGCCCTACACATTTTACATTTCTTTTTTCTAACTAAACAAATAATTGACAGTCTTGAATTCCATGAATTCAATTCCTTGAATTCTTGAATTTCCAGAGTTCCTTTTCTGAATTCTTCCCCTCAGATAGACAGACCCATGAAGTAAAAGGAAATAGACTTCCTTTTGGATAAAATTGTGCTTTAAATAATGGTCACTCCAGAGAATGAGACAGAAAGAAAAGGCTCTGTGACAGTCTGAGGACTCACTCAAAATATCTATAAGCAGGGGACCTGACATGATCATGTGGGAAGAACTGAATTTAAAATCAACAGACTTGTTTCTTGTCTGACTCTGGATCCTTTTTAGGTTCATTATTTGGGAATGTCACTTAACTTCTCTGGGCCTTAATTTCCTAGTCTGTAAAATCTAAAGTATCTTGTATTAGAAAATAGATGATTGATACCTATGCTCTGAAACTTTCTGTTTATACTTTTATTACTTTTGTCAGAAACTAAGATTTAAAAAAAAACAGTTTTCTTTGTAAATAGAAGATGTCATTATCTGTGGATGGACAAAGGGGAGAACGTTTTGGTCCATTTTATAAGCAAGAAAAGAGTGAAACTGCTACCACACTGTTGTAGGATTGTGGCAGCCTGGAGCCCACTTAGCAGCTAGAGTGATGACAGAGGAGGAAGAAGGGCAGAGCCCATGCAAGTAAATGTGTCTCTACCCTTCCCCTTTCCATGAAGATCTTCCACATTGTCAAGCAGGCCTGACATGGGTGACTAAACAATAGTAACAATAACAACAAAAAATACAATAGGAAAATGAACAATTGAGCCACTGGCCTCACCAGAGCACAAACAACCTGGGTAAACAAAGGAGATTATCCCTCAGTATTACTAAAGAGACCAAGCAAAATTTATAATGCAAGCACTACAATTTCTTGATTTGACTCTCCACTGGGATATGATAACCATTTCTTCTAAATAGTGATGACCCAGTAATCAGACACCCAGAAAATTAATAGTCCCTTGATAAACTAGCACTCTTTAGTTTCTGCAAAAGTTATGGTGAATCTGGATTTCTTTGGACTTTCCTAATTAGGGATTTGTGATAATTCTGATGACTGGGAAGTTCTCTAGTTTTGTATTTTCTACAAAGAAAGGATTCTGTTTTGGAAAGGAGGCATATTTTAAAGTATAATTTTCCAGTATATATTCAACAAATATTAATTTATATCTACTATGCCAAGTTGTTAACATCAGTCTGTGTTTAAGGAACTCAGAAGTCATTTGAAGAAAACCACACATGTAACCATAAACTCAGTGTAACCAACTAATAACTTCATCACATCTCTTCATTAAAGCAAATAACCTGTGGAGAACAATTAGACTACACTTGATTATTAAACAAGTTCTAAGACAGAAGAGTTAGAAGAGGTAGAAGTGGAAACATATGTAGCGTTTGAACATCTTCGAGGCTGGATTCAAATACCAATTTCTTTTTAAAGAGATTGGGAGCATCTCTTTTAAAGAGATGTGGGGGCACCTGAGTAGCTCAGTTGGTTAAGCTTCTGTCTTCAGCTTGGGTCATGATCTTAGGGTCCTGGGATCAAGCCCAGCAACCAGTTTCCCTACTCTTCAGGGAGACTGAGGCTCTCTCTCCCTCTGCCCCTCCTCCCTGCTCATGCTTTCTGTCTTTCTCTCAAATAAATAAAATCTTAAACAAAAATAAAGAGAATTGTGGGCTTGAAAAGAATTGTAGGCAAAATAATAATAATAATAATAACTTTATACCCAAAGCAAATCATGGTCATTTATTTATTTTGATAGGCGTTTTAAGAGGGGAAAATGCAGAAATTATTAGCAATTCCTTATCTACTTAACATTTCTACTTTTCTTTGTCCATGATATATACAGAAGGCAGTATTAATAACTATGGATATTATAAAAATCTCCACGTTCCTATATTCCATTCCTTAGTAGCATGCCATTCTTACTAGCTTACCAACAACGAGAGGAGCATTTAAGAAAAGTGATCAATAAAATCTATTTTTCGACTATCATAATGTAGTCAAGATGTTCTGATGTGGGCTGCCTAACAAATTGGGAAAAAGTAAGAATATAATGAAAATGTGAATAAAGCAAGATTTGTAAATTCTAATGCCTTATACTTATAATGAAAAGTTTCAAACAAAGGCACAGAAAAATATTCATGGCTGTTGTTGCCCTGAATCTTCCAAACTCAGGAAATCTGAAAATCATCAGATTGGCACTGTTCTTAAATTACAGCAAAAGATGTACAAGATGATTAATTCCACTGAAGCTGACTTTTCTGATGCAATACTATAGGTTCATTTTCTCATGTTCCCCACTAAAAAATAAAAATAGAATCCTTTTTCTTAATTAAAAACAAACAAATCAAAAGATTTGATATTTTGTGGTAAAACGTTCTGAATAAAAATAGAAGTTACTTCCCTATTTCTCAACAAATTTACAGAAACCTTGATAGCCCCTGAAATAAAAAGAGATGAAAAAGAGGACAGAATGGATGCACACATTCCAAACCTATGACATATCTACTATAAAGACCAAGAAGAGCAGATAAAGATGACAAAGGGCTCTAAAATGGTCTAACTTTAAAATGAATCTCCCCAAAAGAAGTATCAAGGGAAAATGTCACATTGGGCTTCTTCTCTGAAGAAAACCACACTCATATATTTACATTTGTATTCTGTGGAAGACTCAGAACCCTCAGCAATTCCCTGAACTCTTCCTTAACTCTGCTGGACTTTAGTTTATAACTTCTTTGAAAAGCTTTTGATCTCTCTACTTACTATAATTTTCAACCCTACTAGTCATATATAAAAATAGTATTAGAGAAAGCTAGAGTTTCCTTCCCTTAGGCAAATGATACTTATATATTTATTTGTGTTTATATTTCAGAAAAGACAACAGAACCCTGCAGTAAGTTTCTTTTTTGTTTGTTTATTTCCTATTTGTGATTTTAATGGTCTAGAAGATCTTAGACTCCTATGGATATTACCAGTTTCATGTCTATCATGTTTAAATATAAGCCCCAAAATGAGTTCAGGGTGGGGGGGAGGGGTGAGTTTTAGTTTAACAAGGCATTTACCTCAACTCCTTGCCTAAAATCCCACTGGAATGAAATAAAAAAATGGAAAAAGCATATACACAAAACACAAGGAACATGAGGAAAGGAAATGAGATCAATTTGTAAGTGTTGAGATATTTTTGAAAGCAGATTACTGACCGAAGAGATAGAAGAAACCTGAGTACAAGCGTAGAGAAAGGTAAGAAGAATGTCAATTCAAAATTCAGGAAAGGCTCACAAATTGAAGGTAGAAATACAGGGTGGGATGGTCTTTATCTGACTAGTTCCCATTCAAGATGGCAACATAGGAAGATCCTGAACTCACCTTCTCCGAGAGTCACACTAAATTTATGGCTATATATATGTGTGGAATGATTTCCTTTGGAGGGGGGGAAAGGACTGGTGAAGTAACTCCCTCACCAGGGGTAAACAAGAGGGAAACCACATCGAAGTGGGTAGGAAAGGTTAAGACAAAATCCTGCCATATTTCTCATGCATTGAGCAGCAATCCATAATTGGGGAAGAACTCACAACATGGAGCTTCTCCTTGAGGGGCAAAGGATTCATACCCCACACCAGCCCCACCCACCCAACTTTTAAGACCACCACTTGAGAGATGAGCCCCCAAAATATCTGGTTTTGAAGACCAGTGGAGCTCATGCCCACAAAAACCAGAGAGATGTGGCCAACTGAAGATGGCCTTTAAAGGGCACCCAGACTCACTACTCCTCCACCAGGACCCAAGACAGAAGCAGCCCTTTGAAGTGTGCCCAGAAATTATGTGAAAGAGTGCATTTCCTAGTTTTAAAGTGTTGATCTGAGGTGCATGGGCCTGCTAGATACTCTCTGGAAATGGAGACTGGTGACCACCATCTTCCTCTTCTCCTTCCATCTTACTAGAGTCAAAGGTTACCATCTTCTTCTCCCCCTTTTTTTCCTTTCCTTTTCTTTTTTCTTTTATTTATTTATTTTTTTTGACCGTCCTTCGGCCTCACTCCAGCCAATGGGCACCACGTTTACATGCTCCCTCTGCCACACGACAGTGACAGCATCTCCCATAGGAGAGCTTCTACACAAAACTGGTACCTCAGTTTTTTTTATCTACTGACTCAGGTTTTGTTGCTGCTACCCAGAGGATGCCCCATGCTTGCCTGGCTCTGGAGATCATGGAGGCTTGCTTCCTTGGGTTCCTTGAGACTTTAATAATCAGAGAAACAGCTCTAGGCAGACCACTGCTCCCAAGGCACTGCACAGACAGCAGAATGAAATAATACCCCAGTCTTTCTGAGAAAAAGACCGCTTTGCTTGTCCAGGAACTTTGGCCTGAGGGACAGGCTTCTGGTTTGACACACTTTAGGGGCCTACAGAGGTGCTCTCAGGAATGGAAGCCAGTGGATAGATCTTCGTGCTTTCCCTCTGCCTCGCTCCAGCTCGTTGCAATCTTACAGAAGGGAGCCTATACCCTTCTCTGGTATCCAGATTTGGGGGGCTGCCAGGGAACTCCTCTACATCACCTGGCTTTGGGGGCCAGCAGGGCTTATGTGCGCAGGTTCTGCAGGGTTATAACCAATGGGGAAAGAGCTCCTAAACAGCTAGTACCTCCAGAGCAGAGCAAGAGGGAACAGACTCCGGAGCTCAGTCATTCTGTGAAAGAAGTCTATTGTTTATCATCATAGCCACAGCCGGAGAGGCAGACTTCTAGTTAAAGAGACTGTAAACTTCTCCTGAGACTTCAGAGGGCAAGAACAATCTTCAGAGTAGCAGTGGCTCTCGGTGGGGAGCTCTTATATATGTCTAGTGCCCCCGTTTTTATATCTGGTGCACTGGGTTTTGCAGCAGCTGACCAGGGTATACCTGTTGATCACCTGGCTTTAACGGGCAAAGGAGCTCGCCTGCCTGGGCCCCACAGGACTGTAAGAATCCCAGCAGCTCTTGGAAGGCTATAATCTCCAGCGTGCTGCATAGACAGCAGGCTGAAACTTCCTGTGAAAGAGGCCTGTTTCCAAGCCCTGGAGCCTCAGACTTAGGGGCAGACACCAGCTTTGGCACACATCCAGAGGCTCCAGCAGCACTCTCAGGAACACGGGCCAAAGAACACCATCTCTACAATCTCCTTCTGCCTCATGGCACCTCACCATTATCTCCCACAAGGGAGCTTATACACTCCTCTAGACTACTGATTTTTTACAACTGCTGCCCAGGGGACACCTCCAGATCGCCTGGCTCTGGGGGCCAGGAGAGTTTATACTCGTAGTCCCACCAGACTGTATATCTATGCATTCATTCAAAGCTCTGCGGGAGGGTCTGGCTTTGGATTAGCCTGAATCTAGGTGGACTGTCCTCCCCTTTGGGACACTGACTGGTCTTGGCACACCCTCAAATACCGGGAGCTATTAAAAGTCAAATAGGCTGCTTGCACAAGCATAAAGGTTTGAAAGACAACCAAGGGCTAAAGCAGGGTTGAGTGATAAAGTTCATTTCCTGCACAAGAGGACAACATTTCAAGATGGTGAGAAGTGGCCAATGAATAGAAACCAACACAGAGAGTCAAAGCAAAATGAAGAAAATGAGGACTATGTTCCAAATGAAAGAAAATGATAAAACCTCGGGGGGAAAAAAAAAAAACAATGAAACAGAGATAGGTAATTTACCTGATAAAGAGTTCAAAGCAATGGTCATACAGATACTCACCAAACTTGGGAGAATTAATGAATACAGTGAAAACTTCAGAGAGATGAAAATATAAGAAAGTTACAAAAAGAAGTGACAGAACTGAAAAATACAATACCTGAACTGAAAAATACACTAGAGGGTTTCAAAAGCAGACTAGGTGAAGCAGAATAAAAGATCAGTTGTCTCAAAGACAGGGCAGTGGAATTCATCCCATCACAGCATTAAAAAGAAAAGAAGAATGAAAAAAAATATATATATATATATTTGGATTTTATTTCTTAATCTAGTCTGAAAATACTTTCATTTAATAGGAATATTTAGACCATTTGCATCCACTGTAATTGCTCATATATTTGTATTTTTAAAAATAATGTTACTAATCAGTTTGCTAATTCTCATCTTTTTTTCTTTTTTTTTCTTTTTTGCCTTCTTTTGAAATAATTTGGTTTTTATAGTTCTGTTTTCCTGATCTCATAGCCCATTAGCTACACATTATTTTACTATTCTTTTACGAATTAGCATAGAGATGACAACATTCATCCTTGGCTTATAAAACTTTAATATAAATTACTACATTTTTTTAAGGAGATTTTATTTATTTATTTGAGAGAGAGAGAGTGAGCAGGAGGGAGAAGGAGAGAGAATCTGAAGGAGACTCCATGCTGAGCACAGAGCCCAAGGCAGGGCTCAATCCCACAACTGCGAGATCATGACCTGAGTGGAAACCAAGAGTCAGATGCTTAATGGACTGAGCCACCCAGATGCCCCTAAATTACTACATTTAACATTGCAAATTAATAAGACAATTTAAGAGGTATAAGAACACTTGAACACTCTATTCCTTTACTATTTATGCTTTCATTGTCATGTTCATTAAAAGTGCATTTACTTTAATCCCTCAATATATCGTCATCACCATCATCATCATCATCATTTTTATTCAGTCAATATTTGCTTACGTTCACCCTCATATTTACGTTTTTCTGTTATCTTCATTCCATTCTATATTCATCCTTTTATCAGACATCTTTAACTTTTATTCCCTAAACATTTCCTTTAGCATTTTCCCCACTCTCTCCCATCCTTCTATGACTAAAATTTCATACTTGTTACATGATTTTGTCATACTGAATGTGACTCCAGTACTCCTCTCTGAGGTTTATTGTGTCTTACAGTTGTCACCTGGGGACCCTCGGGTCCCAGTGACCCTGAGGTTCCCTGCCCCACTGCACTCTCACAGGGGGTCTCACAACCAGGCAGCTTCTTCAAAGCCAGCAGCAGAATCTCCCAGTCCAGTCAGTCAACAAGGAGTCTTAACAATGTAACTTTATTACAGGAGCGAGTACACTGTTGTCTTACTCATGTTCTTTAGCCAGAAGCAAATTACAGGTTCTTCCTTTACTGAAAGGAGCACACTTAACAAGGGGTGACCCATTAGGGGTCATCATAGAATTCCATCCACCACAGGAAGGAAGAGGGGGTGGAGTGTTGAGTGGAGGAACAGGAAGGCTTCTTCTAAAGAGTAAAAAGTCAGTAGATAACTATTTAAAATTTAAAGTCAAGAAACCACATTTTTAGAAAGCTATTTCCAGGGCGCCTGGGTGGTTCAGTTGGTTAAGCAACTGCCTTTGGCTCAGGTCACGATCCTGGAGTCCCATGTAGGGCTCCCTGCTCAGCGGAGAGTCTGCTTCTCCCTCTGATCCTCCCCCCTCTCATGCTCTCTCTCTCGCTCATTCTCTCTCTCTCTCAAATAAATAAAATCTTAAAAAAAAACAGTAAGAATATTTTAAAAAAAGAAAGTTATTTCCAAATACTTAAATTTCAGAAGAAAAAAACTTACATTTAAATGTGGAATGTCATTGTGGGGAGAAAATATTATTGTGAATAGATAGCCTAGGGGTCTAGTGTTTTTTATTATAAGGCTTCAACATTAACCTTTTAACATTATTTAACATATATTGTCTTTATAAAAGTAACTAAATTTTAATAATACATCTGAATGTGTCAATTTTGCATTGTGTTCAAAATCAAAAGATTATGAGAGAAAAGTAGTCTCCTTTGTTCTACAGACAAATAATAATTTTGTATCTGTTTTATGTGTAAGCTGAAACTCCAGAACCCATCTGTAACTTGATTTTCAATTTTCAAAACTTCTTTGGTCTCCTAGTTGCAAGGAAGACTTTTGCATTTCTAAGCTGTTATAACTTCAAGCTTTTCCATCACTCTAAACTAGATTAGGAAGAGAAAATACTAATCTCCTTCTCTCAGGAAAACCAAACTGATGGATTTATTTGTATTGTATGAAGGATCCTAGAATGCATCAGTACCCTCCCTTTCTATTTCTAATCTGGGGCTGGTCTGGCTTGCTCAAGTGAGGCATTTGAGATTTCTGGATATTACTAGATCTGATTATAAAACCACCCATAAAGAGAGTATAAACACCCACCTTAGGCAAGTTGGAAATGAGTATTTTCTTCTTTTCCCTTCAGAACTCAATAAAATCATGAGAAAGAATAACAAAAGGCATAAGCCTAAAAAACACTCTTAAAAATCACCAAAAGAGTCAAGAATAAACTGGAGGGAAAAAAGTTTGCACAGGAAAGCTGGAATAATACATCAGCTATGAACATTATTTATATACATGATATTGCTAACATGATATATTGATTTACTGTTAATAAGTGTGGGATAGGTTTGTTGAAAAACCAGGGAAAGGTAAGTGAATTGGGGAAGAATAGAAAAGAGGTAAAGTACCTTGCCCACAGTAGAAGCCAACATACATTTTCCAAATTTGAGAAATCATGAACTAGATAAGAATTCTATGAGAAAATATTAATTACATAGCCCACCTCCAATAAAAGCATAAGTGAAAACAAAAATTGGAAATGAAAAGGAACAGGTCAGAGAACCAGTGTGTTTACGTACATAAAATAATTTTATTTTTAAAATAAAGACATACTTTGATATAAGAAAAATTAATATTAAATAATTCATGTAAAATTTGCATTTTATATATTTATTTTAGAAAGATATTTTTAAAAAGTAATCTTCAAATGTCAACTGACCCTGTAATTTTTTTTTCCTATTTCAGTATGACTTCAAAACCTGTCAATAAGTTTTTCTTCTGAATCTAAAATCTTGTGTGCTTTCATTACCAACTTATGTGGGACTTTTGCATTCTTTGGCCGCCATTATTTCCAGCTTTGTAAATTTATCCTTTACAGAATTAGAGAAAAGGCTCTCACCTCTTTAAGTTAGCTTATATATTTATTTGTATTTGTTTTTACAGAAACTATCTCAAGACAATCCAGTAAGTTCCTTTCCTGCAGTACCTTCTTTCTGTTTCTAATCTGTGGGTCGTTTGGTGTGATCATTGTGAGGGTTTTGAACTTTCTACATATTACCATTTCTGACTGTACAAACTCCCATGAAGAGAGCATCAGAGTACAAATATGTACTGAAAGTACAGATCAACTGAAAAGGGTAGCTTCCTCTCTTCCATGCTAAAGTTCACTAAAATGACAGAAAAATGATAAAAGGCACAAACCCACAAAATATTCTAAGAAAACATAAAAGTACAAAAATTAACTGCAGTAAATATTTGATTATGTTTATCCACATATTTACTTTTGGTTTTTTTTATTCCTTCCTGCATTTCCATGCTTCCTTCAAAGAACTTTCTTTTTCTTTTTATTCCTTTTAATATTTCCTTTTATAGTTTAGCCCTACTCTCTTCCCCATCCTTCTGTGACTAAAATTCAATTTTGTTAGACACAGCCCATGTGTGTCTATACTCTTTTCTGAGGCCCTTATGTCTTACAAGTTGTCACTTGGGGACACTCAGATCCCAGAGGCCCTGAGGTTCCCTGCCCCACAGCCCTCTTACAGGTAGTCTCAAAGTAGGCAGTTTACTCGAGGAAGCCCGCAGCAGAATCTGCTAATGAGTCTTAACAATGTAACATTATCACAGGATTGACTATACTGTTTCCTTGCCCTTGTTCTTCAGCCAGACGCAAGTTCCAGGTTCCTCCCTCACTCAAAGGGAGGGCACTTAACAAGGGGTGACTGATTAGGGGTCATCATAGAATTCTGCCTGCCACAGGAAGGTAAAGGAGGTGAGGTATTAAGTGGAAGAATAGGAAGGCCTCATCTTTGAGAATAGAAAGTCAGTAAATACTATATAAAACTAAAGCCAAGAAATCACATTTTCAGAAAGCTATTTCCAGCAGAAAGAGCCTACATTTAAATATGAAGTGGATATAATTTAGGAGAACAAATCCAATTGCAAATAGCTGGGGTAAGGAACTGATGCTTTTTGCTATAAGCATACCACATTAGTGTTTTAAAATGTAGGTTTTATTATTTTTCATGTATGGTAATGCCAATAGTAAAGAACAGAGGTGACTGCATTGAAAACATAAAGTGTTGCTCACAGTTCCCAAGAGGACAGGGCACACCATACCAGGCAGGGCCACATGGGGAAGCACTGGGGTCAGTCAGGAGACAGAAGGAGTGAGGGGGAAAAGTGGGCAAGACTCTTTACCATGATTTTCAGGGGAGGAAATGAGCAGGATGTGGCAAGCAAGCTAAGCAGGTTTAAAAAAATAATAAAAGGTACAAACCTACAAGAAATTGTGTAGGTTTGTTTGAATGATTTCAGCAGGCTCCAGGGTATAGTAGTTACCACTGATTGTCTGATACTTGGTCCCAGGGAGATTAGGGCAGCAAACAGTGGCCCAGAGTGCAAGGGCCCAACAAGGGAATAGTCTCTGGATTTGTTAGTTTGCATATGAAATTGTTCTGGCAGAAGAATTATTTTAAGATCCCTAGGAATTAGCTAGACACAGGAGGGGCAGTTTTTCCAGAGTCAGCAAGGCTCCAGATGTCAAAGCATCAGAAATACAGAAAATAGAGAAGCATGATTAGTACAATTAATTGACTTTTTAAAATATATTTGAAAATATATGACTTTGATTACAACATTTAAATTTTAATAATATATCTGATTACATCAATGTTGCATTGTACTCACAATGAAAAGCTTATTGGAAAAACTCGTCTTTTTAGCAGGGTCGGATAACAATTTTGTGTTTGTTTTGTTTGTGTTTCAGTTAAGACTCCAGAATCTGTTGGTAAGCCCATTTTCAATCTCTCACATATACTTTAGTCTCCCAGATAGAAAAAAGTCTTTCACCTTCAGAGGCTATGATAATTTACATTTTTTAACTCTCCCTAGACAAGATTAGGGAATGAAAATATTAACTCCTCTCAGACAAATTACACTTATGTTATTATTTGTATTCTAGGAAAGAGCCTAGACCTATCAGTACCCTCCCTTCCTATTTCTAATCTGTGGGTTCCCTTCTGAAGTTTCATTTAATGGCTAAGAAAATTATAAGCACAAACCTGTAAAACATTCTAAAAAAACAGGAAAGATAGAAAAATTAACTGCAGAGAAAAGTTTACACAGGAAATCTGGTATGTAAGTCAGCTATGAAGATTATTTACACATCATGATACTACTAACATAACATATTAATATATGTTTAAAATGTGACTTGACTTTGTGGGAGAAATAGGAAGAGGAGAAGTACAGGGGGAAAAGGTAGAAAAAGAGGTAAAACCTTGGTTTCCACAAGAGGAAGCTAGTGTACATTGTCCAAATTGGAGAACTCATAAAATATTATGTAGGTGTTCTAGAATTGCATATTGATCAATAGCTTCCTCCCCTGAACAAAGCTAATGTGAAAAAGAAACTGAGGGTAAGATCTGGTGGGCCAGAGGTCTAGTGTTTTAATTTAGACAAATAATTTGACTTTTAAAGTAAGTACATATACTTTAATATATTAAAAATTAAACTTAAATATAACTCATATAAATTTTGTATACTAGTGCATAATTTTATAAAGGTTTAAAGCAAAACTAATCTCCTTCTAATGAGCAAACAACACCTACATTTTTATTTGCCTTCCTACTTCAGTTGTGGCTTCCAAATGTGTCAGTAAGTTGATTTTTCAGGAGTGCTTGGATGGCTCAGTTGGTTAAACGTCTGCCTTCAGCTCAGGTCATGATCCCAGGGTCCTGTAGGGCTCCCTGCCCCTCTGCCCCTCCCCCTGCTTGTGCTCACTTGCTGTCTCTGTCTCTCTCTCTCTCAAATAAATAAATAAAATCTTTTAAAAAAAGTTGATTTTTCAATACTATGTGTATTCATTACCAACTTACATGGGAGTTTTGCATTCTCTGGCTCTCATCATTTCTACTTTTGTAAATTCTTACTGTAGAGAAATAAAGAAAATGGCAATCTCATCTCCAATTTAGCCAAATGTTTGTTTGTGTTTGTTTTTCAGGGAATAGCTCAGAACAAACCAGTAAGCACCTTTTCTATCCCTTATCTCTAGTATGCTTGGTTTCTTCATAAGAGATGATTTTTTTTCCTTAGGAATTACAAGTAACAGTCCTATAAAGCCCTTCATTAAAAAATATAATTGTGAGCTTGAAGTTAAATATAAAAATTTGAAAAACTTAATTTTCCTTCAAGAAGTTTGAAATCACACTACATTCTTTCAATGTATTTTTTTAAAAGGCCAAACCTAAAAGTCTAAAAAAAGTGACAGAAACCATAAGTAGATGAAAATTTAAAACAGAAATGTTAAAGTTTAAAAAGCACAGTTAAAAACACTAAAAGCTAAGTTATACATATGATATACAAAAAACTTCTATATAATATACAAAATACCAATCTTCAGTAAATTCAAGAGACCTAATCCTAAACTGTAGAAACCAGATTGACTCAGGATATGTGGTACCAGCTAACATTTCAATCAGATATGTAAAGATGTGGCTGAGGAAAAGATAATTTCTAAAAACACTGTTTAAATAAGTCCATATACATTGTCTCCTCCATTCCCTTCCATCAGGCTTCCATGCTGGTACACACAACGTACCAGAGTAGAAGAAAAGAACTTTATCCTCGGGACAGGTTGAATCAAAGGAACCCTGAAAACACGGGCTCCATGTACAGGAAAAACAGAGAAGCATCCTGATGATAGGGAGCAAAATAAGAGTCTACAACCTATATTCTTTCCCCAATGTACTCAAAGAACTCTGACAGTCCGTTTTATTATCCATACATGAGGAGAGTACACGACCCTGCAAGGGAGGAAATGAACTACCCTAGAAGAAAGACCTACAGATTCTGATATTGAGGGTTATCCAGAGAAAGCCAACCTACCTGGATGACAATCACTATCCATGCACACATGATCAGCTATTTAGAATTAAATTCTTCAGTATGAATGGACTTCCAATGATCACTAGATATTGCAGAACAGATTCTACCTTGAAAATGAAGAACCAATTATGCAGAAAATTAGGTAACTGCAAAAAACCAGGAAAATTCAGAAAAACAGTGAAAAGGTTTTTTTGTTTTTTGTTTTCTTATGTGTTTAAGATACCTAAGAAGATACTGATCTCTTGAAAAAAGGACACGGTGATATAAAAAAGTGACATTCAGAGAACAAAAATGAGCTACAGAATAGTAAAAATATGAGCAAGTGACATTAATATTCTGGAAAATGGTTGGAAGATGATGTCAAAAGAAACTCTCAGAAAATAAAATGAAGCAAAAAATAAAAAACAAAAAGCAGAAAATGGAAAGAAAAAGAAAATTAAAATAACAGTTCAAGGGGATGTACTGTGCAGTAATAGGAGTACCAGACAAGAGATTATTTTTTAATGGTGGGAGGAAAAAAGGAGAGAGAGAGGCATGAGACATCAAAATTGAAAAAGCCCAGAGTGCCTTTAAAAAAATAATAAAGAAACAGAAAAAGCCCTCTGCACAATGAACAGTGAAAAAAGGCACACATCAAATCACAACATCATATGTTTTCAAAATATGCTAGGAATGAAGAAAAATTGATACATATAAATGATCAGATTGGCATCATATTTCTCAACAATGGATCTAGAAAACATTGGAGCAAATGCTTCTCAATTCTAAAAGACTTCCAATGGATTAGTCTGAACCCCCAACGAAATCTATCAAGCAAATATAAACATCATATGATTTTAAGTCTCAACATTTTCATCTTCCATGCATTCCTTCTCCAGGAAAAACTGGAGCATATACTCCATCAAAACAAGAAATATAAACCAAGGAAGAGGAAATCAAGAAATCCCCAAAACATGCAATTTAGTACAGAAGGTCAAAATGTGGATTCCCAATTGGAATGGTCTTTTGGTATGTCAGATAGGCTAGGCACAGTACCAGTTATTCAATCAAACACTAATCTAGGTGTTGCTGTGAAGGCACTTTTTGCATGTGATTAAAATCTGTAACAGGTTGGCATTAGGTAAGAGAGACTATCCTAGACAATCTGATGGCCCCGATTCAATACCCTGGATAGCCCTTAAGAGCAGAGGTGAATGACAGCCAAAGCAGGAATCAGAAGAATCTGATTCACAGAGATCTAAGACAGTTGATAATGGTGTCCCTAGAGAAGAAACAGATAGACAGTTTTTTAAATTCATACTTTATCTATATTAATGGAAGGATCCTAGGTATAGTGAACAGAAGTCACTTGAATCACTAGAGACAAGCTCCTCAATCAATTCTCTGATGGGAGCCGGTTTACAGATCCAGAAATCATGGAATGAAGTGGAGGCCAGATCCTCTTCAAGACAGCCCTTGCTATATTGCCAACAATGTATAATATTAATTTTTCTCCAAGCCTTTCACAAAGGGACTTAGGACCAATTACCAGAAAAAGTATAAATTGGGGAAAGGGAAATAATCACTTTTCAGGGATTATTGTCCACTGGCTCTGAACTGACACTAATTCTTGAAGACCCAAAATATCCTTATGGTCCATCAGTCAGAGTAGGGTCCTATAAAGATAAGGGATTGATGGATTCTAGCTCAGGTCTATCTGACCCAGTGGGTCCCCAAATCCATCCGACAGCTATTTATCCAGTTTCAGAAAGCATCATTAGAATAGATATACTCAAAACCGGGCAGGATTATAACATTGGTTCCCTGATCTGTGGAGTAAGGGCTATTATGCTAGTAATGACCAAGTGGAACCCACAAAAACTGCTTTACCTGGGAAAATGGTAAACCAAAAGTAATACCACTTTCCCAGAGGATTGCAGACATTTGTGGCACTACCAAAGACTTGATCCTCACTTAACACACCTATTGGGCCTATGCAGAAAATAAATGGATCTTGGAGAATGGCAGTAGATTATCATAAATTTAATCAAATAATGACTCAAATTACACTGCTGTTCCAGTCGTGGTTTCCTTGCTTGAACAAATTAACACATCCCCTGTTGCCATGCAATTATCAATCTGCCAAGTGATTTTTTTTCTCTATACTCAGTAAAGACCACCAGAAGCAACTTGCTTTCAGTTGACAAGATAATCAATATGCCTACACCATCCTACTTCAGGTCATATCAACTCTACATCTGTGTCATAATTTAATCTGCAGGAACTTAGTCACTTTTCCCTTATATAATACTATGGTGATACTATGCTGATTAGCCTTGGCAAAAAGGAGAAGCAACTGCTATAGATATTTAGATAAAACTTCAGTATATCAGAAGTAGAAAATAAATCCAACAAGAATGCAGGGGCCTTTCACCTCAGCAAAATTTCATGGGGAGCAGCAGTGTGGGCACATCAAGATATATCTTCGATGGTGAGGGCTGTTGGCTCTAGCCCCTCCTACCAGTGAAAAACGCTCAATTCCTAGTGGACCTCTTTGTATTTCCAAGGCAATATGATACCCATTTGGGTGTGCTACTTCAGCTCACTTACAGAATGACTTGAAAAGCTGCTAGTTTTGAGTGGGACCCAGTACAAGAAAAGGCTAGGCAGTAGATCCAGGCTGCCAGGCAAGTTTCTCAGCCACTTAGCCTTTATGATCCAGCAGACACGATGTGCTTGAAGTGTTAGTGGCAGATATAAATGCTGTGTGGAGTCTTTGGTAGGCCCTTAAGTTTCTGCCATCCTCTGCAAATAACTATTCTCATTTTGAGAACAAGCTTTTGGATTGTTACCGAGTCTTAGTAGAGGCTGAATGCTTAACTGAGGGCTACCAGGTTGCCATGATGCCCATCATGAACTGGCTGTTGTCTGAAACACCAACCCATAAAGTTGGACATGCACAATGGCCCTATAGCCTCTTTCTGAGACATCCTGGAAGGAACGTGAAGGGAAGTCCTTCCAGTGGGCAGAGCTTCAAGCAGCATACCTGATTGTTCATTTTGTCTGCAAGGGGCAATAGCCAGATATAAGAGTCTATGTAAATTCATAAGCCATGGCCAGTGGTTTGGCTGGATGGTCAGGGACTTTGAAGGAACACTGGAAAATTGGTAACAAAGAGGTCTGAGAAAGAAGTATGTGTGCATAGACATCTCTGAATAGGAAAATAACATAAAGATATTTGTGCCCTACATGAATGATCACCAGAGCAACCTCATCAGACACGGATTTTAATAAAATGGAGAGTGAGCCATTCTGTGGATACCAGTTACCCTTTTTCACCCAGTGAGATCATGAACAAAGTGATCATGGTGGCGGGTTATGCATGTGGTCAGCAACATGGACCTTTACTCACCAAGGCCAACTAGTTACAGCCACTCCCAGCTGCTGAGTTTGTCAGTAGGAGAGAACAGCATTGAGTCTATAATATGGCACCATGCTCCAGGGCCATATACCTGCTGGCATGTTAAATGCATTGGACTACTTACATCCTGGAAGGAGTAGCACTTTGTTCTTACTGGAATAGTTAACTACTCTGGATATGGTTTGTCTTCCCTGTATGCAGTAATACCGTCAGTGGATTTATAAAATATCTTATCCAACACCATTACCACACAGCATTGCTTCTGATCAAGAAACTCACTTCACAGCATATGAAGTCTAGTAATGGGCCCGTCCTGATGGAATTCATCTTGATAGAAGAGTATAAGGCATTAAAAGACTCAGTTACAGTGCCAACTAGATGACAACGCCTGGTCTGGCTGAGGCAATATCGTGTAGGATGTTATATATACTCTAAATCACAGTCCAATATATAGCCAAGAATTAAATGGAATTGGCTGCATTCACTACTACTCCTAGAGATCCCTAAATAAAAAGTTTGCCTTCTATCACCATGAACTTAGGCTTTGCTAATTTAGAGGTCATAGATCCAAGAGGAAGAATGCTTCCACAAAGACACAACAATTCCACTCACCTGGAGTAGAGAATGACAACTGGCTCCTTTGGGTTCTTCATGCATTTGAATCAAAAAACAAACAAAAGGGTTACTGTACAGGTTGGGGTGACTGATCCCAATTACCAAGGGGAAATTGGGCTGCTACAATGCAATGGAGGTAAGA
>NC_138376.1:23571974-23590673 GCF_054177405.1 Leptonychotes weddellii | reverse complement strand
ATGAATCATGGAACACTTCATCTAAAACTAATGATGTAATGTATGGGGATTAACATAAGAATTAAAAAAAAAGAAAGAAATACTAAAAAAAATTTTAGTATTGTTTGTTCTAGTTTTAGAAAAATGCTATGGGTATTTTTATAGGGATTGCCTTGAATCTGTAGACTGCTTTGGGCAGTAGGTATAGACATTTTAACAATATTAATGCTTCCAATCCACTTGCATGGCATATCTTTCCATCAGTTTCTGTCATCTTAGATTTCTTTCATCAGTATATTGTAGCTTTCAGAGTACAGGCCTTTCACCTCTTTGGTTAAGTTTATTCCTAGGTATTTTAGTCTTTTTGGTGCAATTGTAAATGGAATTGTTTTCTTAATTTCTCTTTCTGCTACTTGTTATTAGTGTAACAGGAACACTACTGAATTGTGGGTATTAATTTTGTATCCTGCAACTTTACTGAATTCATTTCTTATTTCTAGTAGTTTTTTGGTGGAGTTGTTAGAGTTTTCTACATATACTATCATGTCATCTGCAAATAGTGACAGTTTAACTTCTTTTTTAACTATATGGATGCCTCTAATTTCTTTTTCTTGTCTGATTGCTGTAACCAGGACTTTCAGTATTCTGTTGAATAAAAGTGGAGAGAGTGATCATTCTTGTCTTATTCCTGATCTGAGAGGAAAACCTCTCAATTTTTCTCCATTAAGATGTTATTTGTGGGTTTCTTATAGATGGTCATTGTTATGTTGAGGTACAATCCCTCTAAACCCACTTCGTTGAGGGTTTTTATCAAAATGGATTTCGAGGGGCACCTGGGTGGCTCAGTCAGTTAAGCATCTGCCTTCGGCTCAGGTTGTGATCCCAGACACCTGGGATGGAGCCCCAAATCGGGCTCCCTGCTCAGTGGGGAGTCTGCTTTTCCCTCTCCCACTCTCCCTGTTTGCACTTTCTCTCTCTCTCTGTCAAATAAATAAATAAAATCATTTTAAAAATAAGATAATAAATGGATGTTGAATTTTGTCAAATGAGTTTTTTTCTACATCTATTGACATGATCATACAATGTTTTCCTTCATTTTGTGGATGAAATTTATCACATTGATTGACTTGCAAATATTGAACTATCCTTGCATCCCCAAAATAAATTCCACTTCATAATGGTGAATGGTTCTTTTAATGTATTGTTAAATGTGGTTTGCTAATATTTTGTTGAGGATTTTGCATCTATGTTCATGTGGGATATTGGCCTGTAGTGTTCTTTTTTATGATGGTTTTCCCTGGTTTCAATATCAGATTAATTTTGCCCTCATAGAATTTATTTGGAGCTTCCTTCCTCTTCTGTTATTTGGAATAATTTGAGGAGAATAGTTGATAACTCTTCTGTAAATGTTTGGTAAAATTCACCCATTAAGCTACCTGTCCTGGACTCTTGTTTTTTTGGTAGTATTTTTTTATTACTATTTCAATTTCAATTGTAATAGGTCTGTTCAAATTTTCTATTTCTTCCTGGATCTGTTTTGGAAGATTGCATGTTTCTAGGAATTTATCCATTTCTTCTAGGTTGTCCAACTTGTTGGCATACAGCTTGTCATAGTTCTCTCATAGTCCTCTGCATTCTGTGCTGTCAGGTGTTTCTTCTCCTCTCTCATTTCTGACGTTACTTATTTGGGTCCTTTCTCTTTTTTTCTTGAGGAGTCTGGCTAACAGATTTTTCCATTTTTGTGTATCTCCTCAGAGAACCAGCTCTTGGTTTCATGGATTTTTAGTCTATGCCATTTATTTCTGCTTTGATCTTTATTAATTCCTTCCTTCTAGTCACCTTGAGCTTCATGTGTACTTCTTTATCTAGTTCCTTTATGTGAATGGTTGGATTATTAGAGCTTTTTCTTGTTTCTTTTTTTTTTTTAAGATTTTATTTATTTATTTGACAGAGAGAGAGAGAGTGAGCGCGAGCACAAGCAGGGGGAGCAGGAAAGGGAGAAGCAGGCTCCCCGCCGAGCAGGAAGCCCCATGCGGGTCTCCATCCCAGGATCCTGGGATCATGACCTGGGCCAAAGGCAGCCGTTTAACTGACTGAGCCACTCAGGCGCCCTTTTTCTTGTTTCTTGAGGTAGACCTGTATCCGTCAATTTTCTCACTGAACAGCTTTCCCTGTTTCAAAGATTTTTACTATTGTGTTTTTATTTTCATTTGTTTCCATGTATTTTTTTCTTCTTTGATTTCTTTCTTGACCCACTAGTTGTTGTGTATCATGTTGTTTTGCCTCCACAAGTTTCTTTGTTTTCCAGTTTTTTTCTTGTGACTAAATTCTAGTTTCATACATTTAGAGTCAAAAAAAAACTTGCATGGAATACTTTCAATCATTTTATTTTATTTTATTTTATTTTATTTTATTTTATTTTATTATTTTTAGAGAGAAAGTGCATGAGCAGGGAGGGGTGGGGGGCAAAACAGATAGAGAGGGAGACAGAGAATCCCAGGCAGACTCCTTGCCCAGTGCAGAGCTGAAACGGGACTCAATATAACGACCCTGAGATCATGACTTGGGCCGAAATCATGAGTTGGAAACAACAGACTGAGGCACTCAGGTGCCCCACTTTCAATCTTTTTAAATTAATTAAGGCTTATATTGTGCCCTAACAAGTGATATGTTCTAGACAATGTTGCATATGTGCTTCAAAATACTGTGTATCCTGTTGTTGTGGGCTGGACAATTCTCTATACATCTGTTATGTCCACCTGGTCTAATTTGTCATTCAAAGACACTATTTCCTTATTGATTTTCTGCCTTGATGATCTATCCATTGATGTATGTGGGGGATTAAAGTCCCCTACTATTGTTGTGTTACATCACTTTGCCTCCTTATGTCTGTTAATATTTGCTTTATGTATTTAGGTGCTTCATTGTTGGGTGAGTAGATATTTAGAATTGTTATGTCCTCTTGTTGGATTGATCCCTTTGTATTATGTAATGTCTTTCTTTGTCTCTTGTTACTGTCTTCATTTTAAACTCTATTTTGTCTGATTTAAGTATTCCTACTCCGGGTTGTTTTGTTTGTTTGTTTGTTTGTTTTTGTTTGTTTGATTGCTTCCAATTGCATGGCATATGTTTTCCATCCCTTAACTTTTAGTCTGTATGTGTCTCTACAACTGAGATGAGTCTCTTATAGACCCCATATAGATTGATCCTGCTTATTTATCCATTCTCTACATTATGTCATTTGATTGCAATATTTAGGCCATTTACATTTAAAGTAATTAATGATAGGTATGTATTTACTGCCATTTTGTTATTTGTTTTGAGGTTGTTTTTGTAGTTCTTCTCTGTTCTTTCTCCGAATCCTCTTCTCTTTCTTCATGATAGATGAGTTTCTATAGTGTTATGTTTGGCTTTCTCTTTCTTTAATTTTGTCTATCCATTACAGGTTTTAGGTTTGTAGTTAGCATGAGGTTTTGTTTTTTTTTAAATTTTATTATGTTATGTTAGTCACCATACAATACATCATTAGTTTTTGATGTGGTGATCCACAATCCATTGTTTTCGTATAACACCCAGTGCTCCATGCAGTACGTGCCCTCCTTAATACCCATCACTGGACTAACCCATCCACCCTCTCCCCTCCCCTCTAAAATGCTGTTTGTTTCTCAGAGTCCATAGCCTCTCATGGTTCATCTCTCCTTCTGATTTCCCCCCCACTTCATTTTTCCCTTCCTTCTCCTAATGTCTTCCATGCTATTCCTTATTTTCCACAAATAAGTGAAACCACATGATAATTGACTTTCTCTGCTTGACTTATTTCACTTAGCATAATCTCCTCCAGTCCCAAAAGTCTCAATTCTCTCCACTTCCACCTGAATTCTTTCTGGATTCCATATCTCAGGTCATGTATTCTCTCTTCCATCTGAAGATTGAAGGACTCATGCTGCCATGATGCTGACCTCACTCCTCCCAAGAGTGACGATTTTAATCATTCTTTCTGTAATTACATGGGCAGTTGGTCCACTTGATTCAAAAGATTCCTCTCATTTGTGTTGATAATTCATATCACATCCATACCTTCCTTTCCTATCTATTTCAAAGGAAATATGCCCATAACCCATCCAAGAGTAATCCAATGTCATAATGCCATGTGCTATATGGAAGAGGGTGATGAGCATGTCAGATAATATATTGGCATATAGTGTACTTAAAATATATACAAAGATCCCAAAGAGTATATTTATGACTTTATTGTTGGGGTGAACCGTTTTAAGAAATTTGAAAATTCCTCCACTACTCTTTCCCACATACTGTGTGCAACACAGTGTCGTATTCCAAGATACAGTCAGTTTAGATGTTCATATCAGACACTGTCCAGTCAGGAGGCAGAAATCACATCAGTCATTTTAACAGGGAAAATTTGTTCTAAAGAATTATTGACAAGAAAACGGTGTTTAACTAGGAAAGAAGTAAAAGAAAGCTCTAAGGAAACCAGAAGTAGGAGATACAGGAAGCAGACTCTACCTCTAGGGCTGATGTAAAGCACTCAAAGAAGGAAGACATTTGGGAGAGGACAAGATTGACATCCTGCTTATTGGAGAAGGTGGGACCAGGGTCTGCAGGAAGGGAAAGAAGTTTACCAACATTCCACAGTCCAAGCCTGCTGGGCAGGAAAATTCCCACTAGAGAACTGGCAAGATCCCTGGGAAGCAGCCCTCTAGAAAACACCCTCTGCAATGCCATACTCATTCACCCAAAGGTGAGAGAAGCTAGGCCTTCTCCAGGCCACTGGCAGTAGCATCATAGGATCAAGAAAAAAAGCACCAGAAGAAGAAGAAAGCTTTTTCCTCTGCTATGTCTTGCTGTGTCCCCTCTGGTGCACTGTACTGACAAAGGCTAACAGTGTCCCACATGGCAAAAAAGAAATTTTAATGGGATCCAGTACCAGTATCAACAAGTAGGGCAAAAAAAAAAAAAAAACAGGATAGATTTGAATCTAGAAGGCAATAAACTGATAATGGACACAGTTCACACCTTTAGTTACTCAGCTTCCATATACACCATTTTACCCACATTGGAAGTTTCATATAACAACACAACAAATCCACATTTTCACCCATCTACAAAGCTACACTTACAAGTGAAGAAGTTCTCACTCTTTCCCCAAAATGAAACACACAGGCAGTCCCAGTCATTGAATCCAACACTGTTATACTATTTATTCCTCAAGTTCAATCAGATTCCCTTTGACTATTCTGTTACTTAGAGACAATTATTTTAAATATCACCACCAGCAACCTGAATAAAATCACATGCATAAGAAGAAGAGACAGGAAGAAAGTAGATAATAAAAACAAATAACACACCTACATGATAAGAAGGAGAAAATATGCAAAGCTCTTACAGTCCTTTTTCTGTTATTGGTTACACGCAGGAACTGGTATCTGTGACTTCCACCTTCCACTTCTAATTCTGTGTCTTCTCATTTCTCCCAGAACCACAGCAGGTCAGGGTTCTCTACCTTGGAAGTGAACACACCTTCATTCCTGAAGGTCTGAGTCCTCAGTAGTCTGGCTTCCTTTTGTTTGCTGTAGTTTTCTATCCACCTTTACCATTGGAGCTGGAAGTACTGAGAGGCAGTACATAGATCCTGGAACAGTGCTCATGGTCAAAGATTTCTGCAATTCACTGGGGGTCTAAAACTTCTCTTCTTCATTCACATCTTAATTCTTGTAGCAGTTCTGTTCTCTCCAGCTGGTGTTGGCACACCAGGGAACTCAGACCCACTTCCTTCATTCCCTGAAGTAACTAGCACAAGTTTCACAAGTAACAAATATTTACTAAGATTCAGAAAGGTAAGTGTGTTTCACCCATCCCAGCATAGTAAGTATATAAAGTAGAATATTAGACTGCTCACCTCTTAAAGACCCATCAGTCATCATTTCTCCAGAAATTTTTGGATGACCAATGTCTCTGGTCAGAGTGCACATTTCCCAAAATAGAGGTGGTGACCCACCCATAGCCTCTGGGTCCTCTGCACACCTCAAGCTGCATTTAATTTGCAGAGTCATTCAGCCCTCATCTCCTTTATATCCAAACAGTATAAAGACTCCATGAAAAAACAAACACACACACTAAGAAAACAAACAAAGAAAAAAAGAGACAAACAAAAAAGACTCAACTATAGAGAACAAACTCGTGGTTGGTGGGTGAGGGATAGGTGAAATAGGTGAAGGGAATTATGGAGTACACTTATCATGATGAGAACTGAGACATGTATAGAATTGTTGAATCACTATATTGTATACCTGAAACTAATCTAACCCTGTATGTAAACTATACTGGAATTTAGAAAATAATTTTAAAAATTTATAAATAAATAAATAAGAAACTCTAGGACACTTTATAAATTCAATTTTCACTGAATTACATAGGGACATTGATAATATAAATGAAATATAAATAATGATAAAAATTTTAAAAAATAATTTTTATTCCCAAAAGAAACATGACTCCCTATAGTAAAATTCAGCCTACCCCAAACCAGCTCAAACAAGAGTCAACTTTTATCTTCTGCTACCTGAGCATAAGGCATGAACTAACTATTCTCATAACCACACCAGCAGTCTGCATCCAGAGCAAGAGGGCAAGATACCAGCTCACCCAGGACCAATCTCAACGCTTTTGCTTCAAGGAGTCTGCAGTTTCAAGAAGAGCCACCATGAGGCGTCTGGGACTGTGTTGGGGCCCTTATGGGGATATAGCTTTAGGGCTACAAGGGAGTAATGGATATTTGGCTCCTGGGGAGCACCATCAACACCAGAGGCTGGGCTGAACCCCTGCCCTGAGAGGCTCACAGTCTCTTCCAAAGAAGGAGGAAGCACAGGTCCTCCCCAGACCCATCCACCACAGAGCAGTTGGTCAGAGACTCATCTCCTGACCTAAACATGATGTATAGAAACAGACATCAGGGGAGGAAGCCAAAGGGAAGGAGCCATCAGTTATGTTATAGAAGGAGATATCACCTTCGTTGAGGTCCAGGAAAATCCCTACCCTTGTGGGGAAGTTGCCCAAGGATTAATTGAGTCACAGGGATGGGACAGGCCCTGTATATATTGGCAAATTGTCCACAGCCCAGAACCCCTTTTCTGGGGACTCTTGTACCAGTCCTTCCTCTTCGCATCTCCCTTACAGACTCCCAAAGCCCACTCATTTCTGTCTCCATTCCTGATCTCCACCTACCAGTAACATCACGGTGATGTTTTGAGCTCACAGCCCAGGATGCTGTAAGTTTCTCCTGTATCTTCAAACATGTCCATCCAGATCATACTAGTCTTTTCATCAGAGACAGCAAGGTCGGGATGTGAAGACTCTGGATCCAGAGTGACAGACACTGCAGAGAGAGTTGCCAATCAAGCAAGGCCTTCCCCTGCCCTATAACAAAGCACACAATCACCACCATCACCCAAGACACCTAGCTGCATGCAGGGAGGGCTAAGCCTTCTGAGATAAGAGTCTTGTGACTCAAGCCCATAGCCCTCCAAACAAGAGAAGGAACTATAAGAGTGATTTGGGAGTTAGATATGTCACAGGACACTTGAGGATCAGACTGGACTCCAAGGACTGAAGGATATCTCTTTAGCATCCAATATCAGTCACACCCATCAATCCCAGCTCGGTGACTTTCACTGCCCCATCTGAGCCCACCACCATTGATGGGGCCAGCATCTGTATCATCACAGCAAGCTGAAGGAGATGTCAGCAGCCATAGGGCAGCAGTAGAAGCACCCAGAAAGAACTCAAAATAACTCACAGGCCTGGAACTTCTCCTTCCGCCAATCTACAAGGGAACCACATTTCCCAAATGTGAACAAAAACTAGAGATTTGAGGAGATTGTACACATCAGTGTTAATATCCAGTCTTCTGAAATACACTGATAAAAGAGTTATAGGGAAATATACATTAGAAACATTCACCTGATGAATTTATATACACACACACACACAAACACAATCACACACACACAGAGCCATCATGCTGCAGCCTTCCCATGAAAGCCAAGCCATAAAGCTTAACACCACTGAGAGGCTGGATAACAATCTGAAAATAAGACTCTACTCCCAGATTTCACTATCAAGTTATGCTTTCTTAATCCCTAGCCACACATTCATCCTGAAAGCTAGGTTTTCTTGAGAAAGAATTGGGGAGATCAAAATTTCTGAGGCCTCTGGGGCACTTGGATGGCTCAGTCAGTTAAGCATCTGACTCTGATTTCAGCTCAGGTCATGATCTCAGGGTCATGGGATGGAGCCCTGTGTCGGCTCTGCACTTTGTGGGGAGTCTGCTTAAGGATTCTCTCTCTCTGTCTCCCTCTGCCCCTCCTCCCACTCATTCTCTCTCTCTAAAATAAATAAATCTTTTTTTTTTTAATTCCTGAGGCCTCCATTTATTTATATTAAAAAAAATGGTTGAACTGAACTTGTAGGTTGACTCAAAGCCATGGCAGAGACAATACAACTTGGCAGAGCTGCACTTGGATGATGACTATCAGCTATGGGTGAGGAGAGCTCAGGATAAGGCACCAGAGAACTCTTGCCCAGTCAAGAGGCAATGGAGAGGTTTCAAGGAAGGGAGAGAAAAGTTCAAAGCAGGAAAGACATACATCCAGTGAGAGGACAGACACTAATGAATTTGCTTCCCTTTTTCATGGGGTATTGGGAGGAATATCATCACTATATGTAAGGGGAAACCCAAAAATATTGGGTCTACTCATCTATTTCTCCCTATAATAACCCACAGAGATCAAAAGCACCAGGAGACACATTATGTGGTAGGTCCCAAATATGACCATGTCCTATGCCCCAGAAAGTATGAAATTGTTATGGCAGAGAGAACATTACAGATGTGATTAAGATTAAGCAACTTGAGATGGGGTCAGGATAGGGGGAGACAACAATGCCCCCAAACATCTAGATGGAACCCCAAACGCAAGTATCCTAAGGACCAGATCAGGCTACCCTCTGTAGGCTGAGGCCCTGAAGTGAGCAAGAGGAGAGCACAGGGACCTCCTCCCCCAGTGGCCCAAGGACACATAAACTCCTTCAACCTTCATACTTCCTTTTGGGAAGAAGAAAGGAAGCTAAATGATCAAGGTAAAGCTTACATATGTCACAAGACTGTGAAATGTCTGCAGTGGGAGAGCTGTTATCTCCAATAGGGCAGAGACTCCGGAACAAAACTAGAACATTCACAAAAATAAGGAAATGACATTTTCTTGACCATTTGGGATGTAATTTTGTGACCACCATTCCCACTTATACAGATGTATTCAAATAAATGGGCTTTTCTGTCTGTGTTGATTTGCTTGATGGAAACAGATCACATAAAATAGGCTGAACCCTGTGACCCTTTGAGAAAAGGAAAATTCAATTTACCTGTTCTTCACCAAGACATTAGTTGACACATTTCTATATAAATACCGACAGATCAGCAAAGAAGAGGAAACAGGAGGAGGAGGAGAAAGGGAGTTGGCATTCCATTCTGAGACTCTACAATGCATCCAGAGCTATGCTATGCACTTCAGTGGTTCAACTACATTCCTCACTTCATTTCCACAGCAGGTCGCATGAATAAGATGAGATCACCTCACACTATGAGCCCATCAATGTGAAAATATTGATTCTACTGTAAGGGTGTCTGTCCTGACAAAATAAACAGGTATATAAGGTTCACATTATTTTCCCCCCATAGGCTTCTTTTTCTTTCCAAGTTTTCTTTTTTTTTTTCTTTTTTTTTTTTTTTTGTTCTTTCCAAGTTTTCATTTAAATTCCAGTTAGTTACCATACAGTATAATATTAGTTTCATATGTAGGATTTAGTGACTCATCACTTACATACAACATCCAGTGTTCATCACAAGTGCCCTCCTTAATCCCTGTCACCCATCTAGCCCATCCCCCACCCATGCCCCTCCAGTAATCCTCCCTTTCTTCTCTATAGTTAAGAGTCTATTACAAGGTATACTTTAAAACACATGCACTTCTGTTCAAAAGAGAAAGGGGAGATGCTAAAAGAAGAATATTTGATCCCCATTTTTAATAAATAAATCCCAAGAATCAGTGAGGCTCTCTAAAGGGGTTTCCTCATACATCTGGCCCCCCGGCCTCCTTCACCCATGGCTCCCCCTTCTCTGCTGTCACAGTCATTATCCCTGATTATTAACACAAACAGCCAAACACAAAAGAGCACATGTTACACAGGTTCAAAGGGCTCAGATCTTAACCCACCCCATTGCTAAAGGATGCTCTGGATAAACTTTCATTGCATTAGGATCCCCTGGATCAGACTCTTGTCCCAATTCTACTGGAAGGTTGAGACTGTTTCATTATCAGAGGCAAACTCAATTAGATGATTACTTCAAAACAGCTTAAAATAAATATAAGTCTTTTTAGAAATGTCTCAGGCGTCAGGAGTTTATTACTTTTCGTACATCCAAATACTTTGCATACCCCCTGTGTACTTCCCACTGTAACCACTGTGACTGTGATTTCTGGTCTCTCTTCCACCGCTCAAGAATCCATAACTATCCTGGCTGTCACATTCAGAACACCTGCACTAAGGCATTTAAAGGGAGAAACCCAGCTTGGACAGGGAGTCAGAGCACGAGGAAGTGAAATGAAGAACAACATACCAGAGGACCAGCAAGAAACAGGAAAACCAAACTTGGATCCATGAAAAGTAGGAAGTTCTGGGTAAAATGGATTCATAACCAAGAATCCACTTAGGAAGATCTAAGTACTAAGCAGTCAAACATGATTTCTGAAATCTTCTAGACACAGAAATTTCTAATCTATACAATCACTACCCTTTTCCAGACTCTCCTTATAAATGACCTCTCTATTGACATTGAACAAACTAAAATAATCAGTTGAATATGTGTGCTCACAGGGTGTTGCTAACCCTAACAGCCACCTGAAGTAGAGGATGGTCAGAATGGAGGCAGATCTGTGTTCCCAAAGACAGACCCTGCAGTATTCCGGAGGGAGAAGACAGAAGTGACAAGGAGAGCATGGACAACAACCTCATCCTGGTGTAGGGTCCATGACATAGAAGGGGGCAGTTGAGCCAGGGGAGGTAAGGAAACTGAGTCACTTACCTCCATACAGCTGTGCCGTCCTCTGTGCTGAAAGGCAACACACCCTGGTGAGACCTCAGTTGGAACAAGCCTGCTCAGCATTGATCTACTGACCCTTGCGTGTCCTCTGGGCTACAGGTGACACTAGCTGCAGAGTGGGGAGAGGCTGGAGAGGAGATGACCTCGGGCCACGTGCTGACAGCACGGTGTTGTGGGAAATTCCCTGGACCACACGTCAGGAAGTTGGCATTGCAGGCTGAGTTCCACCCCTGCCCACAGCTGTTTTGTGTCCTTTGTCAAGTCATTTAGCTGTCTTGCCTCAAAACCTCAAAAATTCTTATTCTACCTGCACTGGATTTTGCACCTATTAATTGAAAATTATACAATGTATGAAAATATTTTAGGGAATAAAATATACATTATTCCATAATTGTAAAAAAAAAATCATTACTACATTCAGTGATTTCGATGACAGAGACATTTGAGAAATAACCCAAAATGGAGGATGATTTCAGGACAGGGATGTGAAGTGAGCTCTGGGGTAAAGGTGACCAATCCTTCTCAGATAACACATCGCTATTTTGGGGCACTGACAGTTCATCCCACCACATTCCCACACATGGTCTGTCCAGTCCTCTACGCATCACTTTGTGATCACAACTTCCTGGAACTGGAGAGAACACACTCTCCCTGAATGGTGTTATGTGATCAGGATCACTCCTTTGCTTAATGAACCCCATTTATTTCTATAGCTTCTTTAACAAAATCTCAGAGCAGCTGACTTTTGGATTCCAGGCACTAACAGAACTAGTTACATTAAAGGCTAAAAAGCAAGCAATATAGTGGGTGGGTCAGCATTAGAATAAAGCCATGATGCACAACAGACTCCAGGGACCACCATCACCCCCAGGTTCCCAAGCACTGGGTGGGAACAACAGCCCAGATGGGGAAAGGCCATGGAGCAGGGTTCAGCCTCCCACCAGCTTCCACTTCTGCCCCAGGGAAGGGTCCACATGTCTCTTCCTGAAAGAATGAGAGGGGACACCTTGGCTTATTTAGGACAGGAGCCCCCCAGGACATCAGGAAAGTCACTCACCAGCCAGGTAAGCAGATTTCCTCCAGTCTGAAAGGCAACACAGGAAACAGGTGAGCTGAGAACTGGAACGTCCCCAACAAAGGGGACGCAGAAAGTTCTGGAGACAGAACAGAACTTACCAAGATCTGCTTGGAATTCATCTGAAAGAGAGTGAAAAATAAGCATGAACTCCCATCACTAAGAAAGAAAAACTGCACTTGATAAACCCACAAAAGGACCTCTCTTTATCCTAGAAGAAGATCTAACTCCAGATCCCTCAAGCCTCTACAGCTCCAACTGTCCTCTCTGGAACTACTTGGCCACCTTCCCAGGCCAAGGGCCCTCCTGTCCACTTTTCCTCCACACCAGCTTCCACATTCATAGGCCTTGCCCCTGTCCTGCCTTACCTCTGGCATTCAGCACCTTCTCTTTTGTGTGCTAGTCCTTTTCCTTGTCCCTCTACAATTTCTCCTGTTCCTGCATCTCCTGCCACTTTGCAGTATGTTCTCTCTTAGTGTAGTAGGCAGCCCCAAGGATTAAGAGCATCAGCAAAGTCAGGATACCATGAAAGCTGGCTTCCAAGGAGAGGCCCTAGGAAAGAAGGTCTCTGTGCCCGGCCAGAGACCCTGTTAGGGGCACAGACTAGGACAGACCAGCCAAGCACACCCAGGAACACCTGCCCCTTCCTCCCAGAAAGAGCACTGACTTGAGATGAAAAAAGCCATTGCCTTTCCCTGGCCCAGGATGGCATTGAGGATGGAGCAGATCACATTCCCTGAAGAGCTGTCCCTCACCACCAGAGCAGCCTCCACACTGAACAGCGCCCCCCCCCCCCCACTGTCTTGGGCATGGTCCTCACAGAATGCCAGGAACTTCTCCCCTCAGAGAGCTCTCCACTATACCTGAGCCTTTGGGAAACACCCCAAGGCCATGCATACCACTCAGACCCTATCCTCTTCGGGCCTTTGGATGTACAGTTGAGGGGCAGAGCCCACACCTGGAAGAGAGAAGCTGGAGAATCCAGGGATCCCAGCAGAGTCTTCCTGTGCACAACTCCAGGAGCAGCATTGCATTCTGGGCCTCTTTGAGGAGTGGCCTCTACAGGGAGCAAAGCTGTGGCCCTGCCTCAGGGCACAGGAGGAAGGACCATGGCGACCTGTAGCAGGCACAGAGGGTGGGACTCTTCTCCCCAAACATGAGCGTGGGAAGTCAATTGCCCAGAGTGACAGAAGGAGGAATTTGGTCTCAGGATCCATCCTTCTCTGCTCCTCTCACCTCACACCCTCTCCAAGGCATCTGCTTGCACACACACTGACACTTGGTACATCACTTCCACCTTCAACAACCCTACCAACTTCCCACGCTCCCTCCCTAATACCCACGTTCCTGGGGTTAGCTCTGCCAGGATTCCTCACAGATGCTTCAAACTCAAATCCAGAACTGATTCATATTTGGCTCCATCTGTGATAGGCTGATGATGTGAAATATCCTAATCCTTCAGCCTTCTTTACATACAGCTCATCCTCTGCCAGATATTTTTAAGTGCCTATACATTCTGCTTCTGACAGTTCAGGGAATGTGTCTCTAGCAGAGGTTGGAAACTGCTTGTGCCATTGCCTTGCCCTCTGCCATGGGAGGGACATGCTCAGGCTAGCACAGCCTTTCCAGCTGCAGCCGTCCTAGACCAGCCAACCGCCAGATGAACAACAGCTCTGTGAGCAAACCCAGCCAAGGTCCACTGTCAGAACAAATAAAAATTAAAGGTAAGAACTCATTGTCCCTATTGAACATAAGGGATGAGAGTCCCCCTCCCTCCTTTTCTTGCAGCATTTACTTGAGGAAACTTGTGATGGTGGGTGCTTTCTGCCCTTTTTGAAATGTAAAAACTAGATAGGTCTTTTGCCAGCTTTGTGATCCAGGAATGTTTTTCTCAAGGACCTGGGAGCCCTCTCTTTAAACTGTTCACACCAAGGAGGACAGCACCTCTCTCTTCCCCTTCCTGTGCCAGGGTAGGAGCCTAACCTCAGTGGGCACCAGGATCCACGTGTAAAATCACACCCATCATAAAGATGGGAGAACTTGGTTTTATTCCAGATAAAGCCAATTAGCTAACATAATGGTCACCCTCATTGCCAAGTAAACATAGGGTGAACTGTTTGTGACAAATGGTGCTGTCAAGTCTGCTTACTTGAGAGCTAGTAACTGTCTATCCTGAGAACATGTATGTAATGAGTTGTGTCTGCATGGCTATGGAAAAGAGTGAGATTTATTTGTCTTTGAATCTCTTGATAGAATCTCTGGGATGCACATCACATTGCAGTTAACGCTAATAAATAATAAAAATTATTTCTTTCCCTACTGTCTTTGTGGAGAAGATTTCTGGTTTGGGAAATTTTATGTTTAATGATATTTCCCCAAAATGACCAAAGATGTATGAGTAAGCCCAGTTAAGTTTAGAGAAACACAGCCCACATGAACCAAACTCCCTAAATAACCAAATTAAATAAATGGCTATATGCCACTAAGATTTCTGTGGCTGTGTGTTACACAGCAATCTGACAACAATTGGCAAATAACACATAATTATCAATATTTCTACTACTATTAAACAAATGGCCAAAGAGAAACCCTGGGATTCTCTGTAGTCCCCTCTTCCACCTCTAAACTCTGTCTCCCAAATCTACACACTCAGCTGAGTCTACTTTCCTCTCCGAAGCCAGATGCCTCTTCTTCCACCCAACTGCCCCACATGAAGTCAGACAGCCAACCTTCCTCTGTGTAACTACGTCCGTGCCTCCAGTCTCCTCTTCTTCCAACCACATCCCTCATGCTGTTAAAGCAAATCCAAAACCCCCGCACGGTTCTGTTTAAAATTTCCTTAGGTCTGCATCCAAACTCCATTACACAGCATACAAAGACTTCTCTACACTGACATCTGCCTCCACCCCCCACAAAATCCCTGTCCACTTCCTCCCTAAATTCCATACCTGCGCCCCACAGGGCACACACATTCCAGCCTCTGGACTATTTGGTTAACTGTCATAACCACAGTAACCATGCTCTCTGTGCCCCTGATGGTCCAGTCCATCAACCAGCAGGACTATTTGGAACACTATGTGCTTCACTCAAGTACCTGTTCAAGTGTTGCTCCTCATGAGCTTTTCATGATCAATCCCTTTTCTGTGCACCTGGGCCAAGAACACCTCTTTATTCCAGGATTGTCACTTCTCATCACCCTCCCACTCACCTCTCTCACCAACTATGTGGACTCCCTGTGTGCCCAGACTCACCAACCACACTGCTTCCTTAAGTGTTTCGCATGGGTGTTCCTCTGCTTGGAACTCTCGCCCTCAGATATCCACTGTTCTAAATGGCTACTCACCAACATCTAACATCCTCTATCTCCCATCCATCTGTCTGTTTATTGCCTCTAGAATATAAACGCTGCAGTGCAGGAATCCTTCTTTAGTTCACTGATGTGTCCAAGTGTCCAAAAGAGGACCTGGTACTTAGGAGGGGTTCTATATATTCGTACTGAATAACTGAATAAGTGAAAGGTCTCCTTTCCCTCAGCTGAAAAATAAGGGGCTGATTTACTTGGCTCTGAGGTAGCTCCCAACTCTAATACTGCAGGATCTAATATAGGTCAACCACCCACCTCACCTTCACCTCCAAACAGGCAGATTCACAGAAGCTTCCTTTTCTGAAGAAGCAGGTACACAGCCTGTTGTCGAAAGCCTGGACATTGAGGATGTGCAGGATGGCCTCCCTTCAGGTGAGGAAGGTCTTTACCAGTGAGGCCACAAATTCCTCTGTGGACACAGACAAAAGAGTGAGAAAGCTGGAGAAATGCAGGACAGGGCGGAGAACACACACTGTCAGGTGGAAGGCCCAGGCAAGAGGAGGTAAGTGTCAGTTGGGAGACTCTGACCTGAGGGACTCAGCTGTGACCACTCTGAATCAGGGCAAGATCATCTTACCACAACTTTGAGGCCCAGAAATGGTGTCAAAGAGACGCCCTCAGCAGCCTGTGCTCCTGGCTCCAGGTCTTCCACGAAGGACTCTCTAACCTTCCACAGGCATCACAATCACCAGGAAGGCTTGTGAAACACAGACCACTGGGCTCCACCCCCAGAGTATCTGGTTCAGTAGGTCTGGGGTGGGTCCAAGAATGTGCATTTCTAAGGAGGTAGCGTTATGCTGATACTGATGTTCCAGGGACCACACTCTGACATCCATAGCTCTAACCCACCTCCTCTTAGGACAGGACTGAAAACTGACCAAACAGCACACCTGTGGCCTAGGTGGGACCTCTCTGTTCATTGGGCCACACCCAGGAACTTCCCTACACCCAGTCCTAAGTTTATTTTTTCTGCCCCTAAGTTTATTATATCTTAATGCTCTGCTGAATTCCATGTGCACAAAAAACTAGAGCCCACAGCTACTTCCATTAAAATCTGCCCCTATTCTATAGGTCACAGGCATCAAATCAGTACTAGTTACAAAAGAAGGTTCACCCCACCACCACCCCCAACAGCCCTTGGCCTTCTGAGGACTGGTGGACAAGCCATGAAACAATTCTTCTGCAGGACTGGCCCTGCTGGACCTTTGAAGAGCAACTTCTCACCTCCTGTGCTACTCAAATTTGGCTGAGTCACTATCTGTCTCACCTGGGGGATGACAGGGACTAGTCTCCTTGTGACTATTCTCTCCCAAATCCATCTGTGTCACCCTTTTAACCTGTAAGCAAAACCATGTCCTTACTCAGCTCAAAGCCTTGCAATGGCTCCGCAGTTCCCCACGTGGCCCGCAATCCCAAGAGGAAGACCTCCCAGAGCTCTCTGACCCTCAACTCCTGCTTCTCTCCCTCTCGCTCACTCTGCTCCAGCAAACACTTGCCTCCTCTGCTCCTTGACCATCCAAGCACACTGTCAGCTTTGCTCTGGCTGTTCACTGCTGTGGAGATGCTCTTTCCATGGGGATCCTCACAGGCTGGTACCCCACCTCCTTCATTCCCATCTCACTGCCTATTTGGCCACCTTATGGAGCACTGCTGCCTGCCCACAGCCCTCCTGCACCCCTGACTGCCCCGCCTGCTCTACTTCCTTGTCCCATGCTCTCCGCTCCTCTAACAGACAGATTATATGGCATTATGGTTTGCTGTCTCCTGCCAGAATGTAAGCTCTGTGAAGATAGGGATTCTGTCTGCTTTGTACTTAGAGCAACACTAACACATACTCCATACCCTGTAAATAGCTGTGGATGCATTGAATTAGTTAGAGAATAACTGCTTAGATACCAATAAAGCCAGGAAACAAGAAATGGGGGCAAATTTATTTTCACACTTTTCATTATTAAATTCACATTTTTTTATTTTATAAGACATAGACTCCTCATTAGACACATGGTCCCATGTCCTTGTTTACAGTTTGGGGACTCTTCTTAAAAGTTTAGATACAACTAGCAGTTGGAGGCTCACGAAGATCTTTCTAGAGCCAGGGCCTCCACCAATAGCCATCCGTCCTGAAGGAGACACCAGCAGAACTCCCAGGGGCTCTCACCCACCCCAAGGAGACACAGGAAGGGGGAGGGGACACACTCACCTGCAGACCCCCCAGCAGGCAGCTGGAAGAAGAAAAGCAGGGAGGGGAGATGGGAGAGCAAAGAGCCCCTGCAGCAATCCTCCATTTCCTCAGAGCTGGGGAGACACAGGGCAGGAGGCAGGTGAACACCTCCAGAGAGGAGGCAGGGCCAGCCCACAGCTCTGGGCCTCAGAGCAGACAGCAAGGCTCAGGGCTGGCAACGGTCCCCAGCAGGAGCACAGCCTTTCCTACTGCTCATCATGCTGGTGGGGGCCACCACAACCTTAACACCAAGAAATCCCTCCCAGCCCTTTGGAAACTTTCCCAGCCTGCTCTGCCCACAGGACCAGACCTTTCCGCCTCAGCACAGGGGACTCCTCCATGTCTGCATCGTTCACAGGCTACCACAGGGACACAGGGCCCAGACTCAGGTCCCTCCCCATGAAGAACACACCAGCTCCTGCGTGCTGTTCTTCTGCTGCCCCCTAATTATGACCAGGGAATCACTGAGAAGCATGAGAGTCAGACTGTATCCTCCTCAAGGACACTGTGGCTCCCACCACACGCACCCGGTCCTCCGGTCCTTTGCTGGGTGAGTTCACCTAATTTCACCCCTGCCTCCCCGCAGCACTTTCCTGCTCAGGACTAAGGACCTGGCCTCACTCCCAGCAGAGCCTCTCTCAGCCTGTGTTCACTTTTGATTGTTCTGAATCATCTGCTACGTTTGTTTTAATGAAACAAGGACTGACCCATTGGTGCATGGGAGTGATTGGTTTCTGCCCAGATGTCTGGTCAGACAAATTAAAACTCTGGGCAAACCCAGGACATTGGATATACCTGAACATATCCCATGCTGTCATCCCCAAATGTACATTTCTGCCAATATCCACTTAGAGTCAGGAATATTGGGAGAATCCATCTTTTTTTTT
>NC_138376.1:23546254-23571474 GCF_054177405.1 Leptonychotes weddellii | reverse complement strand
CCTAGCTGTTAGATTATCTAGATTAGATTGGATCTCACTGATAGCATTTTTAAGTTCTGCCAATTCAGCTTTCATTTCTGCCCTTAGAGACTCTATGTTGCCATTAATTGATTTCTCCATTCTAGCTATTTTCTTCACAATTGCTAGCCTGAATTCCATCTCCAACATCTTGGTTATATCTGCATCCATTTGTAAATCTGCAGCATAAGTCATAACCTCTGAGTCTATTTTGGGGGGTTCCTCCTCCTAATCATTCTGTTGATGGGTGGTTGAGAGAATGTATAGATAGAATCCAAATTATTGACCAGAACCCAAGCAAGATGCACCTGTTTTCTAGGGACCTTAGGGTTGCTGGCCTCTTGTTCTCCCAGCCTGTCTTCTGGGGGAGGGGCCTGCTGCGCTGTTACTCAGGCAACCCTGTTTGGGCAGAGTTGCCCTGCCCCCCTGTGGCGGGGGATGGGCTCAGTGGGAATCAGTTTGGGGGGCTTTTGTTCTCTGGCAGCTTTCCCTTGCGGCTTTCCGTGTCTCTTCTGAGAGTCAGAGCAGAAGAGACCATTTTCAACCCCCTGCCTCAGAGCAGAGAGACCACAGTCTGTTCTTCAGTGAGCTCTCCAGGCCACACCGTCTCCATTTCTGTCCGTGCTGCTATAAACTGCAGCAGCCCCTCTGCAGCGCCCCCAGTCCTGCCTCCAGGTTGGGGCACGTCTCTGCCCTTTGTGCTTCTAAAACCTCCAGCTGCTCCCAGTTCGCAGGCGCGACCCCGCCGCTCCAGGTTTCCACCCCGGGGGCTGCCCTAAAGTCCTTTCCCCACCGCTACTGGTCTGCGAGTCTGTGCCCGGTCCCCAGCACGCCAGGCTGTCACTCACTGGCGGTGTAGGATCCCCATGGCCAGGCACCCTCCCGCTGCCATTTATCCTCCGATATCTGCCCACAGAATCACGGCTCCCCGCTTCGTACCTTGAAACCAACCGTCTGCGATATTCTGTTTGTAGAGATCCAGATCTTCTTACATCTCAGGCTGATTTTGTGGGTGCTCAGAGTGGTCTGGTAGATATCCAGCTCAACTCTGGGGACCAGTTGGAATACGGTCCCCTACTCCTCTGCCATCTTTTCTCCCAGGAAAATCCATCTTAATTGAAAAATAATTAATGAACAAGAAGAATATTAGCTTCCAGGTCCACCCCCCACTGCCACCACCTTTCCCTGCCCAATGAGGAGACTCCTCAAGACCTGAGAGACATTAGGGTTATTTTATGCAAGGACAGATGGAATAAAACCAAATTTTTTGAGTACCTACTAAATGCCAGGACCTGGGCTACACAAGTTGTACTTATGACACTTCATTCTCACGCATGTAACAGAGATGAAGGAAGACATGAGTCTTGCCATCTAGTAACCTTTCATCAAGGAACCTATCAGAGGAGGGAGGGCTGGAGCTGCAAGGACACTGCCCCCCATACCCCTGCACACCCCAGGCCTCAAGCCCAGCCCAGCCCCCAGCTCCACACAGCTCAGGGTGAAAGAGGAGCAGGAAGGGGACCTTGGACTCAGAAGTGGCCCAGGGTGATATGGCCAGGAAGCTTATCTTGCCTGAATGCCGGCCTTTGGATCCCATGATGGGAGGGGAAGGGAAGGAATGACCAAGACGGGAAGATTTTCCTGAAGGACACTGGAAGGACACCTGGAGACATTGCGGAAAGGAAACCAAACAGCAAACTTCACTGTCCCCTTCCAGCTCATCAGGCTCCCGGTCCAGCCGTTTTTCGACAAACACTGTTCACTGCCATGAATGATTTTTCTTGCTCAATATATAAATTATATAGTGGGGTGTTAAGATTGTACTTTCTAGGGGCACCTGGGCGGCCCAGTCCTTAAGCATCTGCCTTCAGCTCAGGTCATGATCCCAGGGTCCTGGGATCGAGCCCCACTTCAGGCTCCCTGCTCCTCGAGAAGCCTGCTTCTCCCTCTCCCATTCCCCCTGCTTGTGTTCCCTCTCTTTCTGTGTCTCTCTCTGTCAAATAAATAAAATCTTTTAAAAAAAAATTGTACTTTCTACTTTAACAGCCATATAATACCTCTTATCTTTAGTTGCTTCAAGTGCTTCTGAAACATTTCCAGACAAACACCCAAGCTATAAAACAATGGCTAATGTAAAAAGAATTGTGAATTTGTAATGTGCCCGTTGGTGCAAAGTATTAAACCCACTTTTTAAAAACCTGTAATAAAGTAAAGTTTAATTTATTTTAATTTTTTTATGAATCGTTTTTATCTGAGTATAATTGACAGACAATGTTACATTATTTTCAGGTGACAACATACTGATTCAACAAGTTAAACATTATTCTATGCTCCCAACACGTGTACCTATCATCTATCTCCCACTCTCTTCACCCATTTTGGCCCACCCCCCACTCCATATCCCCTCTGGCAACCATGGGTTTGTGCTCTGTGTGAACAGGTCTGATTCTGCCTTTTGTTTGTTTGCTTATTCATTTGGTTTGTTTGGATTCCACATATGAGTAAAATCATGCGGTATTTGTCTTTCCCAGTCTGACTTCTTTCACTTAGCATAATACCTTCTAGGTCCATCCATGTTGTCACAAATAGCATGATCTTATCCTTTTTTCTGCCTGCATAATATTCCATTGTGTATATATACCACATCCCCCTTGTCCATTCATCTGTCAATGGACTTTTAGGTTGTTTTCATATCTTAGCTATTATAAATAATGCTACAATAAACATGGGGGTATTTATGCCTTATCAAATTTGTATTTTCATTACCTTTGGGTAAATACCTACCTAATGAGAGAAAACAACAAAGCCTGGGCTTTGCTGCAACCTGTAGTCTCCAGGTTTACAGATGGTAACACTCCCACAGCTCCCTCAAGGACTTCCTTTCATGTTTGACCACTATAGCTTTGTTCTTGTTAGTGTTACTTCCCTGTGATAACCCGAAACAGCCCCACCCAAAATATATAATAGCAATTACCTTACAAACATTGGTCCACTGATACACATCTGAAGGGTCTCAGGACTAATGTTTTACTAGACAGTAGTAAATAACCTTAACCGCAGCTAGCCCCTCAAGGTCCTGGAAGCCTTGCTTCCAAATTCCTTTGAGACTTACACTATCCCTTACCCCCACTAACAATTAAGTATAGGATTAGTCGAAGCTCACAATCCCTGTGCAGCTCTTTCTGCCCACGGGTCCTGTCCCTGTGCTATAATAAAACCACCTTTTCAATGGAAAACTCTCAAAAATTATATCCTGACCAGTTGCTCACCAGCCCCACGTCATTTTGGTGCCCAACTTTCTTCTTATCTGAACTTCAAGCCTCAGTGCAAACTTCTCTTCCTGTTCTTCCATTTCAGGGGCTATTCAAGGAGTAAGGTCTTATCGGGACCCTTTCATGCCGATTGTCAGGCTGCAATCCTCTAGCCCATGGCTGCTCTAAGGGGAGGAATAAAAGCCTGTATTTTGACTGGAAGCTAGTCCCCTGGCTGAAATGGTAATAAGACCCAGAAACTTGATGCCTTCTCTTTATTCCTATCCTTATACGAAGCTGTCTCTGTTGGGCACAGGACAGCTACCTAAGTCACTAGCATGGCTGCCAACCTTAAGACTCTCCTGTGAGTTTTCCTCCTCATTGGTCCAATGTGGTCTCTTCCACATCCCTGATCTAGCCACTTCTGGCCACAAGCCCTCCACTGAGAGCCAGTCAAAACTGAATTAAAACGCAACAGAGGGCTGCTTCCTAGGGAAGTTGGCTATAAAGGCTACATGTGCTGGAATGTCACTTAGACCATGATGGATTTCTATCTTTACAATTTTTCATCAGTGTTCTCTAATCACTACTTAAATCACAACATTGGGTAATTTCCCCTTGTAAAACTTTTCTAGTGTTTTCCATGGGTTAAAAACGGCACGTTCTTCACAGCATGTCACGGTATTTGTCCATTCACCAGCACCAATTTGTAGTCCAGAATGCAATGGGGAGGTGGGGGGACACCAGCATCCCTCCTACAAGGCTGGCAGTGTTCACAGCGATTTTGTTCAAGGGACGCCTCCAGTCACTTTGACAGAGGGAACTTCTGACATATCCTGTGTGGGATATCGCCTGGGAGTATGGGGGATTTTCTTGTTAATGGATCTTCTCTGCTTTTCTAGGAACATGGGATCTTTTTCTTCAGTCCCCAAGGACTCTCCCTTGGGATGCCTTTTAACACACTGGAATCAATTCAGATCGCAAGATTTAAGAAAGACAAGACTGATTTTCTCTGTAACACTTCAGGTCCTCAGTACTCCTTAGGAGATAAGGAAAAATGGTCAATTGAGACACTAAGCTTCAATACGATCTACCATTTAGATCTCTTCGGTAGGCAACAGGGCAAATGGACGGGGGTACCCTATGTCCAGGCCTTCATGGCCCTAAATCCAGATCCTGACCTCTGCAGAATATGTTTGGCCACTAACAAGGCTAATAACCCCCCTCCCGATGAATTGGATGATGATTATCTAAATAGGCCTCCTAATAAATGCAGCTTGCCAGAAAAATCACAGGCCATCCCTAATGAAGGGGACACTGACTCTCTCACTGTGCCTCCTCCTAATAGACCCAGGTTATTCTTGTTGTATGTGGGGCCTTTTCCCTCATTCATTTCCTGGATTAATGGTTATGATAATTGGAGGCAATTGTCTGGTTAGTCTACCGAGGGACAGGGCCTTTAAGGAATATTCCCAAGCAGATCCCAAAACTCCTTTTGTTTCAAGGACGTTTCCTGTCTTCTCTGGCCCGAAATAGACTCCTTAATTTCACTTTGTGTTGGTGGGGGGAAAAATTGCATCTGCTCATCTGTCTGAGCTGATGAGCTTTCAGAATGGGAGTCCTCTTTCTTTTGTCTGGGCATTTTTTTTTTTTTTGGTAACCATGTGTTAGCCACTTTACTATAAAATATGATCAAAACTCAATTATGAGAGTTCAAAAGACATAGAAAAACCAATGAGTTTCAATTTTATTACAAGTTTTAAAATCTGGGTGTAGTTTGAAAAAAACTTATATCCTAATTTCAGCCCACGGTTAATATTTTACAAACAAAGAATCACTACAGGTGAACCTCAATGCAACAAAAAAATACAATTTGCAAATCCAGGTCATAAACTCACTAACAAACTTACTAATCATGGTAAGGGACAGTGCCAAAGACCAGCTAATGCCTCAATTAAATCAGAAAGAAACCTCGCCTTCTGTGAAGGCAGAAAAACATGCAAACAATTCTGCTTCAAGAAATTTGCACAGAAATAGAAAATGCTAGAGCCTTTACCACAGATGAAATTGCAAACATTCAACACATTAAATTAAATCCAAGGAGCACCAAATATTAAATTGAAGCAAAGGTAGGACTCAAACATTTAATTTCCAGCTATGCAACTAGCAGAGCCCAGGAATTTCAGGTGTGGAAATTAGCTGTAGGCAAACTCTATAAAAACATGAGTTTATACTCTGTCATTTTATTTTATTTATTTATTTTTTTATTATGCTCAGTTAGTCAGCATATAGTACATTATAAGTTTTTGATGTAGTGTTCAACAATTCAATAGTTATATATAACACCCAGTGCTCATCACAACACGTGCACTCCTTAATATACTCTGCAATTTTAATACAATGCAGACATTTCTGCAAAACTGTTTAGATTTTAGAGGGGCATAATAAGGCATCAGGGTGTCTTTTCAAAGTCACTCTCAAATACTCTTGATTTTTGGTTGGCAACAATGACATCTTTATAACTTAATATCTCTCACAGATCTCTAGCCTCTGCACACAAAGCAACAAAATACCACTTCCCATCTGGTCCAGCTTAATGTCAGTTTGTAGAATGACTTGACATTAAATCCATCCATGGCCTAAATGACACAGAAGCTACTATTTCCTGGGCATATCCACACTTTTTCCCCATCTCCTCAGCATGAACTGTCTCTCAATCACTTCTCCTTCACGCCCTATCCCCACAAAAGACTCCAATCCCCAGGAGATGCACACATGTCAATTCTGGAAGCTCTACTATTGCTCATCTCCAGCTCCCCATGCTGGGGGCCAAAGCAACAGTTTGTTGCAAAGAGTTGCAGAAACAGTGATTATTTACAAATTCATTTTTGTGCACTTTTGCATAATTTAAAACCTGGTGTAGAGGGTGCTTTCAGGCAGCAGACTTGAGCCCTGGAACCCTGAGTAAGGAAGAAGGGCCCATGGTGACCACCAGACTGAGTGCAAACAGGCCCATCAGGTGAACCACCTCAAAACAGCCAGAAGCCCTAGCTGACCAATGGGCTACTTACACATGGGCACAGGTACCAAAAAAGGAAAATTCCATACGTTCCCACACCTCCTCACTCCCCCATTAACTGTAGCCCCCACCACTGCCTCCTGGCAGGCAGGCTCTCCTTTGCTGCCCTGCCTGCTACTCCTTTGCAGGGTATTCAGTAAACTTCTGTCTCCTGTGTCCTGCCCTGGGCTCTCCAAACTCTTTTCTGGAAGGTAGTAGAATATGCAGCAGCACAAAAGGACATTTTATTTCTACAGGAAGAAAAAGGATTAGCATACATAATAATTGTGTGCATCGAGTAAATTGTCATAAAAAATTGAAGTAAATGCCACAGAACCCTGCATTTTTGTCAACACTGACATTTTCCTGCAAGAAGAGAACCTCAAAGAAGTCACTGGTTTTGCTTTCAGTGAATTAGGAGCCCCCATGTTTGTATAAATGAACCTCTAAGAAGAGCACCAGATGAAACTCTCACTTTTTAAAGTAAAATAATGACTAAAGTGCATGCAGCTCCACACCCTTATCCACATGCTCAAGGTCAAATCACCAGCAATTCTCTGAAAGGAGCTCACTTCTGTTTTGGTATTGTTACCACAATAACTAAAATTTTCAAACAGGAAAAAAAAGTGTAATTATAAATAAGAGAATGGCAGCCTGAGTGAAGTTCGTTTACTATGATTTCCAATTTTCTGGCCAACCCATACCGCAATCCATTCCTTTCCATACAAGGAAAACCACCATTTTAGTTCCCATGCTTTATTCAAGAATTCATACAAAATCTTCCAGATAAATGAGTTTTAATCCTCCTTCTTCCTCTCCTTCCTCGTCCTGATTAACCTGGAAGTAATGCAATTAGTAACTCTCTTTGCTCTTAGCAACTATGTGCAAACAGTCACGTAGATTATTGTTCTTCAAATATTTTTTTATGAGATATTTCAAATACCTTTACGGAAAAAGGCACCTCAGAAGTTACGGTGAGGGCGCCTGGGTGGCTCAGTTGGTTAAGCGGCTGCCTTCGGCTCAGGTCATGGTCCTGGAGTCCCGGGATCGAGTCCCACATCGGGCTCCCTGCTCAGCGGGGAGTCTGCTTCTCCCTCTGACCCTCCTCCGTCTCACGCTTTCTGTCTCTCATTCTCTGGGGGACGGACTCCCAGCTTTTCCATTCGCTTTGATTCTCTCTTGAAGAAACCGCTTCAAACCGGCAGCATCCAGGATTCCATTTTCTACTGGGTGGGAGCAGTTAAGGGTAAACTTCGGAACTTGCTTCTCCCCCACCCCGCCCACAATCACAAGCTTTTCCACGGGCACCATGGCGCAACAGAGGCAGAAAGGAAGGTCTCTTCTGTCTGAGCCTGTATCCACCTCCAGCCTTGCCAGCTGCATCTCACCTCCCCCGCCCCCCCCGCCCGCTTCTGCACCACCATGGATGCAGCTTGTACCCATACCATCGTGGGTACCCCGGCCACCATCGCCTTCGGCTCCTCCTACCCTCACTCTCAAGGAGCAAGGAGCATCCCCTTGGACTTAACCCACCGTACAGGTGCCCCAGGTTGAAAAAATTGACAATGGGGAACAAACTGATTGACTTTTAAATGGACATAGGGGCAACATACTCGTGTTAAAGCTACTTTGAGTTTGCTGGTTTAACTGAGATAGACATGTCTATCTTAATTAGTTGTCGACATTAACTATAACACTTTTATTCTACCAAGGTTTGCTGAAGGTCAAAAAGGTTCATGTAATCTCTTGCAATTTGTCAACAAATGATGGCTTCAAATGGTTAATTAATTTTGTCTGTCTCAAAGTTTTCATGGGTAACTGTTAAAACAGCTTTCACAATCTTTGGTAACCTGAAACTTTAAAGTTTTACTTGGATAACAAGTCAGATTGAATTCGTTGGATATCTAAGTCTTTCCAAATAAGATAAAATAGTGAAACATTAATTACTAAACATAATGTTTATTTGCTTTTGGCTTCCTATTGCGGAGAAGCTGAGGATAGTCTATTGGTAAACATACTTGATGCTTTATCAAGATGGTACTATGGAAAAACATGTTTGTACAAAGTATAAAATGTATTCATAAATTTCAGATCTAAAGAATTCCAGTGTAACACACAATTCACAATCAGTTACTACTTAGTTTTCCCTGGAGACTAAGGTTTGTAAGAATTAAAATTCCGCTAAATGTAATTAAGACTGTTGGAGATAAGAAAGCAACTCTGTTTGCAAGAAAATATGTGTTTTTGATGAGAAAGATATGAGGAATGGGAATACATTTGTTGAGGGGGGAAACAAGTAATTTTGTCCAAAAATAAGACTGGTTGTTTGGAGAGAAAAGGCTTAGGACAAAATCTGAATAAAAAAAAAGTTGTAGAAGATTTGTGAAGGGAATACTTTAGGAAAAATTTTATGTGTGGTCAGGACTAAGGCTGAAATAAATAGATTTTAAAGATACACTGGTACACGATTAAAATTCTGCTTTTTTCTCTGATAAAAAAACGAAGTTTTCTTGGATTGTTGGTTTCCACTTGATAAGAAATTATAAACAAAGTTGTGGTCTTTTCCTTGCCCAGAAAACCAAAGTTTCTATGTTTTGTTTTTATCAGGTCTTTGGTTACTTAAGAAAGTTAAAAATTCTCAATATTAAAAGAGCTAAATTTTGAGAACAACTCTATAACCCTACCTGTTTGTCTTTGTAATAGCTTATTATCACCTTGGGGAGATAAATAATCACATTTTAAGTGTTATAATGATATGTAATCCTCTTTAGGCATGTGCTTTAAAACTTTGAGTGTTTTAAAAAATTTCCCCAAGATTTGAATTGTAAATGAAGTCTTTTTGACTAATTAGGCTTGTTTATTTGGTCTGTTAAATTACATGGAAAGCATTGTCAAACAACTGATGACAACTTTAGGTGATGTTGTATGGGTAAATGCTATAACTCTTCTAGAAATTATATGAAATCCCTAAAGTTTTCATAGATCCTGGTGTAAGGTCATCACTCGACTTTCTGATTATGTGTAGCACAGAAAGAACTGGGTTTCCTTGTCAACTGCATTATAATGAACTCTCATCAGATCTTTAACCATGTCCATTTTTGAGTCTCTTGTCACTTATAGTTGTTCTGATGCTCTTACAAAATGTGTTTTGTCTTCAAGGAGACCCATAAAAAGAACTTTTGGCAAATACAGGTATTTGATATCTTTGAGATCATAAAACTAAGCCAAATGAAAATTTCCAGAACTAATGGAAAAAAAGCTGCATTCAAACAGAATAAGAATTAATAATATGGGACTAAATAAATTGAGAAAATGATATTTTTATAAGTGTTGTTGGAAACGTTCTCTAATGTTAGCTCCCCCAGGTTAAGGAAACTTTCTCTTAAGATATCCATGATATACAGAAATACGATAAAATATTCCTTTGGGAACAGATTGAAGCATTTTACTTTTTCCCTACCTGAACCCTCTGAAATTCAGAAACTCTCATTGAGTATTCTTCTTCCATGGCAATTATAATTATTTTCATAAGTTCAGTAAGAATCTGTTCTCCTTGTAACAGGACACCATTGGAAACACTGGTTATTTTACCAAGGCTTTGACTGGAATGAATGTCAGATTTGAGAGAGACATGCACAGACTCAGATATGATCAAACAGCTTTAAGGTATTAAAGTTGACTTTATGGAGCCAATAAAGCCCCTTGGAAATGTCAGTCTGGCACCTCACTCAAAGAGTTCCCACAGCCTCAGCACATGAGTAAAAAATGTCCGTTCCTGGGGGTGCCTGGGTGGCTCAATTGGTTGGGCGACTGCCTTCGGCTCAGGTCATGATCCTGGAGTCCCGGGATCGAGTCCCGCATCGGGCTCCCTGCTCAGCAGGGAGTCTGCTTCTCCCTCTGACCCTCCCCATTCTCATGCTCTCTCTCTATCTCATTCTCTCTCTCAAATAAATAAATAAAATCTTTAAAAAAAATGTCCATTCCTGGCAGGTGCAAGAACCTCAGGATATTTGGGGGACTTCGAGAAGAGAAATTTGCCCAAATCTACAGATATTGCAGGCGTATCTGACAACAAGTATTTGGCTTGGTTTCTGGCCTTGAGAGCTTAAAATTGTTCAATCTAGAGATTCCTTATAAAAAGTTCCAGCAAAGCAGATTTTAAAAGATCTATTCTTGCTAGCTTATGTAAATAAGTAGGCCAAATTTGTTAAAACTGGACATGTTTTACAAGCAAATTAATCTTGATATGGCTATCTTTGATAAAATGAGGGTGATTATAGAGAAAAAATATGTTTCAATAACACATATTTGTAGATATAGACTTTAATACTATTGATTATAAACTAGACTAGATCCTGAATTCTTCTGGTTTCCTGAAATATCTGGCGATGGCTCTCCAAACTAAGGTTTCCAATCTTCTTCCATTCTCTTAACTTAAAGTCATTAAAAACTAAAACTGCCCTTTTCCCTAAAGCCCTGAAAGCTGATGCTGGACAACTTGAGGTCAGCTCAGAGAAATTGCCACAGAACTCACGTACAGACGATCTATGTGCCTGCTTCTCTTTGGGCCGGTCAAAAGGATCAGCAGAGACAGGTGGATTACAAAGCAGAAAAGCCCATCTGATTCCCGCGGCCTGTTGGCACTCCGTCTGCGGATGCTTCAGGCCTGACATCTGAAAATCTTCTCCCTGGCAGCACTCAGGACCCAGAAACAGGGTTTGTCATTTGCTCCAGCCATTAACCTGTATTTTTCTTTGGTTTCCATAAAAGTGCCTCTTATTAATGACCTGATTGCTTGCCTAAGAAAACAGAATCTATATGATGGCTACGCCACCTGCTACACAATTAAGGCCTTAAGTGACTCTCAAAATAGCATTACATTATTAAACACTGCAATAACTCAAATGCTTAAAGCAGTTCTGTTTTATTTTTTGAGATTTTATTTTTAAGTAATCTCTACATCCAATGTGAGGCTGGAACTTACAACCCTGAGATCAGGAGTCGCACGCTCTACCAACTGAGCCAGCCAGGCAGGCCCCAAATTCATAAAGCAGTTCTACAAAATCAAATGGCGTTAGATGTTTTAACTGCCACAGAAGGTGGAATATGTGCCATTATTAAAACAGAATGCTATGTATATACTTCAGATCATCACAAAAATGTAACAGGATTGCTAAAAGATATGAATAGTCAAATTGATGCTTTAAATGACCCCTCCCTTTCCTTTAATGACTGGCTAAACTCCTGGACTGGAGGAGGATTTTGGTCAACTACCAAAGGTCTTTTCCTGGACTTCTTCTTGTTATTTTAATCACGTTCTGCTGTTTTTTGTCCAATGTCTCTCCACCTGGTGCTGAAACTCTTTCACTGCCATACCTTCAAGCCAACAGATGATCCTTTCTGCTCAAGATTCCCATATGTTATCAACTCTACATAACAGCTGTCTCGGTCTTTCCTAACTCATTAAATTATCAACTGACCAACTGAAATCCATAGGAAGGGACATCTCTACACCCCTATTCAGCAGAGAGAAGTTATAGAAGATAAGACCTTCCACCCTCAACAACCTTAAAGATTTAAGGGTCAAACTGTTCAGGGGGGAAATGATGGGAGAAAAAGGAACAAAGCCTGGACTTTCCTGTGGCTCATAGTCTCCAGGCAGGATTCCTGAGACTTTCAGATTATAACACTCCTACAGCTCCCTCAAGGACTTCCTTTCATGTTTTACCACTATAGCTTTGTTCTTGTTCGTGTTACTTTCCTGTGATAAATATAAACACCCCCCACCAAGATGTATACTAGCAATCATCTTCAAACATATGGCCCACTATATACATCTGAAGGGTCTCAAGACTAATGTTTTACTAGACAGTAGTAAATAGCCTTATCTTTTTTTAATTTAAATTCAATTAGCCAACATATAGTAAGTACATCATTAGTTTCAGATGTAGAGTTCAGTAATTGATCAGTTGCATATAATATCCAGTGCTCATCGCATCACCTGTCCTCCTTAATGTCCATCACCCAGTTACCCCATCCCCCCACCCACCTCCCCTCCAGCAACCCCGTTTATTTCCTATAGTGAAGAGTCCCTCATGGTTTGTCTCCCTCTCTCATTTCTTCCCATTCAGTTTTCCCTCCCTTCCCCTATGATCCTCTGTACTCTTTCTTATATTCCACATATAAGTGAAACCATATGATCATTGCCTTTCTCTGATTGACTTATTCCACTTAGCCTAATCCCCTCCAGTTCCATCCACATCAATGTAAATGGTAAGATTTCATCCTGATGGCTCAGTAATATTTCATTGTATAGAGATACCACATCTTCTTTATCTATTCCTCTGTTGATGGACATCTCAGCTCCTTCCACAGTTTCGCTATTGTGGACATCACTGCTATAAACATTGGGGTGCACGTGCCCCTTCAGATCACTACATTTTATCTTTAGGGTAAATACCTAATAGTGCAATTGCTGGGTCATAGCGTAGCTCTATTTTCAACTTTTTGAGGAACCTCCATACTGTTTTCCAGAGTGGCTGTACCAGCTTGTATTCCCACCAGTGTAAGAGGGTTCCCCTTTCTCTGCATCCTCGCCAACATCTGTTGTTTCCTGACTTGTTAATTTTAGCCATTCTGACTTGTGTGAGGTGATATCTCATTGCAGTTTTGATTTGTATTTCCCTGATGCCGAGTGATGCTGAGCACTTTTTCATGGGTCTGTTGGCCATTTGTATGTCTTCTTTGCAGAAATGTCTGTTCTTGTCTTCTGCCCATTTCTTGACTGGATTAGTAAATAACCTTATCTTAACAGCCGCTAGCACCTCAAGGTGCTGGAAGCCTTGTTTCCAAATTCCTTAGAGACTTACACTATCTCTAAACCCCACTAACTAAAGAGCATATAATCAGTCGCACCTCACAATACCCATGCAGCTCTTCCTACCCATCGGGCCTGTCCCTGTGCTAAAATAAAATCACCTTTTTGCCCCAAAAACATCTCAAGAATTATTTCTTGACCATTTGCTCACCAGCCCCACATCAATACCCATAGTAATATTATTGGATCACATGGTCCTTCTATTGTAAATTTTTTGAGAAACTTCCATTCTGTTTTCCACACTGGCTGTATTAATTTACATTCCCACAAGCAGTGTACAAGGGCTCCTTTTTCTCCTCATCCTCACCAACACTTCTTATTTCTTTTCTTTGATTTTTGCCATTCTGACAGTTGTAAGGTGGTATCTCATTGTGGTTTTGATTTGCAATTCCCTGATAACTAGTGATCTCAAGCATCTTTTCATGTGTCTATTGGTTATCTGTATGTCTTCTTTAGAAAAATATCTATTTAGGTCCTCTGCCCATTTGTTAATTGGATTGGTTGGGGTTTTCTGGTGTTGAGTTGTATAATGGCTTTATGTATTATGGATATTAGCACCTTATAGGATATATAATTTCCAAATATCTAAAAAAAATAAGAAAATAAAAAATAGAAATAAATTTTAAAAATTTCCAAATATCTTGTCCCATTCAGTAGGTTACCTTTTTGTTTTGTTAATGGTTTCCTTCATTATGCAAAAGGATTTTATTCTAGTGTATTCCCAATCGTTTAATTTTCCTTTCCCTTCCCTTGTCTGAGGAGACATATCTAGAAAAATATTTCTATGCCTGATGTCAAAAAAATTATTCCCGGGTGCCTGGGTGGCTCAGTCAGTTGGGAGTCTGCCTTTGGCTCAGGTCATGATCCTGGGGTCCTGGGATGGAGCCCCCGTGGCATCAGGCTCCATGCTCAGCGGGGAGCCTGCTTCTCCCTCTCCCTCTGCCCCTCCCCTCCACTCATGTTCTCGCTCACTCTGCTCTCTCTCTCAAATAAATAAATAAATAATCTTTTTAAAAAAAAAATTATTCCCTATGTTTTCTTGTAGGAGTTTTATGGTTTCGGGTCTCATGTTTAGGTCTTTAAACCACTTTGACTTTATTCTTCTTTATGGTGCTACCAAGTGGTCCAGTTTCATTCTTTTATATGTAGCTCTCCAGTTTTCCCAGCATCTTTTTTTGAATAGACTGTCTTTTCTCCATAGTGTATTCTTGCCTCCTTTGTCATAGATTCATTGACTATAGAATTGTGGGTTTATTTCTCTGCTTTCTATTCTGTTCCATTAACCTACTTGTCCATTTTTTCCAAGTACCACACTGTTTTGATTACTAAATCTCTAATGTATCTTGAGATCTGAAATTGTGATACCTCCAGCTTTGTTCTTGTTCAAGAATGCTTTAGCTAGGGGCGCCTGGGTGGCTCAGTCGGTTAAGCGTCTGCCTTCGGCTCAGGTCCTGATCCCAGGGTCGTGGGATCAAGCCCCGCATCTGGCTCCCTGCTCGGCAGAGAGCCTGCTTCTCCCTCTACCTCTGTCTGCCACTCTGTCTACTTGTGCTCTCTCTCTATCTCTGTTAAATAAATAAATAAATAAATAAATAAATAAATAAATAAATAAATCTTTAAAAAAAAAAAAGAATGCTTTAGCTATTCAGGGACTTTTGTGATTCTATAAAAATTTTAGTATTATTTGTTCTAGTTTTGAGAAAAATGCTACTGGCATTTTTATAGGGATTGCTTTGAATCTATAGACTGCTTTGGGCGGAGTTGATAGGGTTTTATATGTATACTATCATGTCATCTGAATATAGTGACAGTTTAACTTTGTTAACAATATGGATGCCTCTAATTTCTTTTTCTTGTCTGATTGTTGTAACCAGGACCTTCAGTATTATGTTGAATAAAAGTGGAGAGAGTGGACATCCTTGTCTTATTTTTGATCTTAGCAGAAGAGCTCTCAGTTCTTCTCCATTGAGTAAGTTGTTAACTGTCAGTTTCTCATAGATGGATTTGTTATGTTGAAGTGCATTCCCTCTAAACCCATTTTGTTGAGGGTTTTTATAATAAATGTTGAATTTTATCAAACGAATTTTTTTCTGCATCTATTGAGATGATCACGATATTTTCCTTCATTTTTCCAATGGAATTTATAACATTAGTTGATTTGCAAATATTGAAACATCCTGGCATTCTGGAATAACTTCCACTTGGCAATGGTGAATGATCCTTCTAATGTACTGTTAAATGTGGTTTGCATCTATGTTCATGTGAGATATTGGCCTGTGGTGTTCTTTTTTGTAGTGCCTTTCCCTGGTTTCAGTATCAGATTAATTCTGCCCTCATAAAATATATTTCGATCTTCCTTCCTCTTCTGTTTTTGAGAATAATTTGAGGAGTATAGGTGAAAACTCTAAAGGTTTGGTAGAATTTATCTGTCTAGCCATCTGGTCCTGAACTTTTGTTTTTTAGTAGTTATTTTTTTATTACTATTTCAATTTCCATTGCAATAGGTTGGCTTAGATTTTCTATTTCTTCCTGATTCTGTTTTGGAGGATTGTATGTTCCTTATCCATCTCTTCTAGGTTGTCCAACTTGTTGGCATACAGCTTGTCATAGTTCTCTCATAATCCTTTGCATTCCATGCTGTCAGTTGTTTCTTCTCCTCTCTCATTTCTGACTATTTATTTGGGTCTTTTCTCTTTTTTTCTTGAGGAGTGTGGCTAACAGATTATCAATTCTGTATCTTTTCAGAAAACCAGCTCTTGGTTTCATTGATTTTTTTCTATTGATTTTTAGTCTCTATGCCATTTATTTCTGCTTTGATCTTTGATTTCCTTCCTTCTAGTCATCTTGAGCTTCATGTGTACTTCTTTTCTCGCTCCTTATGTTGGGTGATTTATTAGAGCTTTTTCTTGTTTCTTCAGGTAGGGCTGTATCCCTCAACATTTCCCCCTTAGAACTGCTTTCCCTGTGTTTCAAAGACTTTTTTTACCATTGTGTTGTCATTTTCATTAGTTTCCATGTATTTTTTTATTTCTTCTTTGATTGCTTTGTTGACTCTCTAGTTGTTTAGTATCATGTTGTTTAGCCTCTACGTGTTTGTGTGTTTTCCAGTCTTTTTCTTGTGATTGATTTCTAGTCATATACTGTGGGGTCAAAATATTTTCCTGGTATGCTTTCACTCTTCCTAAATTTATTGAGGCCTGTTTTGTGCCCTAACATGTGATAAATTCCAGACAATGTTCCATATACACTTGAAAAGAATGTGTATTCTGTTGTTTGGGGATGGAATGTTCTGTATACATCAGTGTTGTCCTCATGGTCTAATTTGTCATTCAAAGACACCATTTCCTTATTGATTTTTTGCCTTGATGACCTATCCATTGATGTACATGCGGGGTTAAAGTCCCCTACTATTGTTGTGTTACATCACTTTGTCTCCTTATGTCCTTTAATAATTGTTTTATGTATTGAAGTGGACAAACCCCTTGCTTTTTTCTCATTCTTAGGATCCCTTGTTCATGTTAGAAAGAGGATCTGGGGGCAGAGTGGAGCCTCTATTGGCCAGTGGGAAGGGAAGAAAGGAACAGTGATGGGGCAGAGCCAAGAAGAGGGATCCTGATGAGGCTCCTCACTGCAGATGCTCACTGTGGAATGAATCCTCCACAGCAAGACTGGGCAGCAAGACACTGGGGTCACTCAGCATGTGGAGCCCATCCCGGCCCAGTGGTTCCACGTGCAGCTCCTCTCCAGTCCCAACCCCAGCCCCAGCCAGGCTGCTGACACCTCAAAGCCAGGCACATCAGCCAGGGTTGCCAAAAATCTCCTTAGAGAAACTTGGGAGGACTCTCCTGGGAGGATGATGTTGGGCCCTGAGCCATGGAACAATGGGTCAACTTCTGGTGGTTGAGAGCATGAGGGCCCTGAAGGCCACTCACTGGCCCCTTACCACCTAAAAATCCAGGCCCTTCAGAAAAGCTGGGGGATCCAGCACCACGCAGGTTGATGGGCTCCCTTGCTGAACTGCTCCAGCTGCTGAGTCAGAGCTTGTGCATGCCAGAAAGAGAATGAGTCAAAGCAGCAGTCATCAAAGGGCATGCTGTGAGGAGACAGTCCCCAGGCTGAAGTCACTCATTGGCCGGTGGTAGGATTGGAGCTGGGTGGGTACAGTGTCCCACAGTGGGGTGTCTGCCCAGGGGCTGCCCACCTGAGAGCTGCATTGAGCAGGCTTGAGAAGACAGCCCTGGCTGATGTAGAGGCTTCAGGGTGGGTGGCTGGGTGGGCAGAACAATACTCAGGTTGCTGAATGGGTATGGAGGCAGCCATTGGTCAGTGGGCAGTTTGCAGGTATCCAGGGGGCATCCTGAGTGATAGAGGACAAGGTGGGTCACATTGTTGTTGACAACTGTTTGGGCAGCTGCTGTTGGGACCTTCTGGTGTCAGCTGGGCCCACGGGCAAACTGAGGGGGCTGAGGGGCATACGGTGGTGGCAGGGGGAGATGCCAGGAGTAGAAGCTGGGTAAGGGGGAGGGCACCCAGCACGGGAAAGGAAGCTGAGGAGGAAGAATTGGAGAAGGAGACAGCTGGGGCACTGACTGAGAGGTGGCCCAGGGAGAAGGCAGACACTGAGGGGTAGCTGTAGGAGCCCTGGACCTGGGGCTAGAGACTGCTCAGGGAAGCCTGGAGGTTTGGGATTGCTCAGGGAGGACTGCAGGATGGGTAGCCGAGCAGGGAAAAAAGTCCTGGCTCCTCATATCCTGAGCCCGGGTCCAGGCCCCACTGACACCGACGTGAATCATGGTAGGGTCAAATTGGAGGTACTCTTGCCCCCACTTAAGCTGGGGTAGACTGTCTCCTCAGGGTCCAAGGGGGTGGGTAGTGGCAGGGGAAAGTTCAGGTTGGTGAGATCAGGTAGTGAGCCTCCTGTGTTCATGGCAGATGGGAGGACATGCACATTGACAGGCTGGTTAGGAGATTTAAAGAAGTTAATTCCAGGGAGTTCACAGGACCAAAGTCGGGAGGAGGATGAGGACAGCTTCCTAGCATACCATGGCTTCAGCAAATGTTTGTCCGCTAGCACATTCTCCTCAATAGCAGTGATTTGGAGTCCGCTTCACCATTCAGAAAACCTCCATGGTGGCTGTGGAGGATGCTGGGAGGGGTAGGGCCTGGATAAGTGTCCTGAGGGCTGGGGTTCCTCACACTGGTGTGAAGGCAGAGTCAGCACTTGTCCTGTTCAGCGCAGATGGTAGTAGAAACACATACTCCACCAGCTGGACTCTGGGGGAAGAGACAAACAGGCAGGACCACAGGAAGAGCTGTCTTTCTGGCGGGGATAGCGGTGCAGTGGGAACACCATTATTTGGGGATCTCGCTGCCCCTGTTCCTCCAGTCCATGGTGCCCAGTGCTCCAGGATGGATCCAGAGGCGAGTGGAAGGGGCTCTGGACCTCAGCCAGGCCAGGGCTAATCTTGTTATCACTGGGCAGAGAATGGCCATAAGGAGAGCTCCTTGTGTATGCCAGTCGAAATTTTGGGGATTGTAATATCCCAGTCGTTCCCCAACCCCAGGCTCACTGGTTGTTCGGCCTCTCCCACAAGCCCATTTTTCTGCCCCTCTGCCTCCACCCGCACTTCCCAGATGGTCAGACTGGTCTGTTCAGGTTTTGTACATCTTTCCTAAATCAGTCTTGGTCAGTTGTGTGTTTCTAGGAATGTACCCATTTCCTCTAGGTATGTAATTTGTTGGTATGTAATTGTCTATAGTCTCTTATGATTCTCTGTATTTCTGTCCTATCAGTTGTAATAGCCTTCTTTTATTTCTAATTTTATTTATTAGAGTCTCTTTTTTTCTTAGTTAGACTAGCTAACATTTTGCCAATTTTTGTTCATCATCTTCAAGAACCAGCTTTTAGTTTCACTGATCCTTTCTATTGTTTTTCTGGTCTCTATTTTATTTACTTCTGCTCTGATTTTTATTACTTCCTTCCTTTTATTAACTTTAGGCTTAATGTGTTCCTCTTTTTCTAGTTTCTTGAAGTGTAAAGATAGATGGTTTATTTGAGATCTTTGTAATTTTTTGTTGCTATAAACTTCCTCTCAGAACTGCTTTTGCTGCAACCCACAATATTTGGTATGTTGTAATTTCATTTTCCCTTGTTTGAGATCATTATTTACATCCCTTTTGATTTCCTCTTTGACCTATTGGTTGTGCTACCAAATTCAGACTTGTCCATCACTCAATGCCCAATAAGCCAATGTCTAAGACACCAGTTCTGAAGCAAAGAAAGCTTCATCATCACAAGGAAAGCCCATTGAGAAGCTTGGCTATCTTTCCCAAAGCTGCATTGCCCTCTGAAGCTGAGGGACAGCTTATATATGTTTGGGGAAGGAGGTGAATACATGCGAGGGGGGTGAGGAAACCTCAAAAGGGTAGCCCTTCAAACATCTGGAGCTCTGCATTTTTCTGGAAGTTGAAGCATCATTCAGGACCTGGAATGATCAGGTATATCAGATAATTTGAAGACAAATGTGTCTTTCAACTCCCCATTAGGTTTCTATAATCAGTGGGTAAACAGAGAGTAGGGGTAAAAAGCAAAGTTAATGATTGATCGTGCATGAGGTTAAGAGGTGCATAAAACACAACTAATATGGAATAAAACATGACATACAGCTAAGGTAATAATGCAACCAATACAATACAGTTCTGCATATGCTTTCGAAACAAGTCCAGGAACCATGCATCTGGCCTCAGTTGTTTAGAATTGTGTAGTCTATTTTCCACATATTTTTAGGTCTGCTCAGTTTCCTCTTGTTCATTTCTACTTTCATACCATCTTGGTCAGAGAAATTGGTTGATATGATTTCAATCTTCTTAAATTTGCTAAAATTTCTGTGCTCCATCATATGATCTATCCTGGAGAATGTTCCATGTCCATGTGAGAAGACTATGTATTCCTCTGCTGTTGGATGGAATGTTCTGTAAATGTCTGTCATTTGTTCTAAAGTGTGGTTTCATTCCAGTGTTTCCTTGCTGATTTCATGTGTGGACGATCCATCCATTGTTGACAGTGGGATATTGAGGTCCCGTAGTATCCCTGGATTGTTGTCTATTTCTCCCTTAAGATCTGTATTTGTTTAATGTATTTCAATACTCAGGTGTTGGGAGCATATATATTTACAACTGTTACATCTTCTTAATGAATTGATCTGGTTATTAGTATACAATGACTTTCTTTGTATTTTATCATTTTTGGCTTGAAGTCTATCTTGTCTGATATAAGTATGGCTACACCTGCTCTCTTTTTGGTACCATTAGCTTGGGTTATCATCATCCATCCCTGCACTGTAAACCTACATGTCCAGTGCTCCCTCCTTAATACCCATCACTGGGCTAACCCATCCCTCCACCCCCCTCCCCTCTAAAACCCTCAGTTAGTTTCTCATGGTTCATCTCTCCCTCCAATTTCCCCTCCCTCATTTTTCCCTTCCTTCTTACACTGTTGGTGGGAATGCAAGTTGGTACAACCACTTTGGAAAACAGTGTGGAGGTGCCTCAAAAAATTAAAAATAGAGCTACCCTATGACCCAGCAATTGCACTCCTGGGTATTTACCCCAAAGACACAGATGTAGTGAAAAGAAGGGCCATATGCACCCCAATGTTCCTAGCAGCAATGTCCGCAATAGCCAAACTGTGGAAAGAGCTGAGATGCCCTTCAACAGATGAATGGATAAAGAAGATGTGGTCCATTTATACAATGGAATATTACTCAGCCATCAGAAAGGATGAATACCCAACTTTCACATCAACATGGATGGGACTGGAGGAGATTATGCTAAGTGAAATAAGTCAAGCAGAGAAAGTCAATTATCATATGGTTTCACTTATTTGTGGAACATAAGGAATAGCATGGAGGACATTAGGAGAAGGCAGATAACACTTTTTTAATAACAATCTGTCCCCTTCTCCTTCTCTTCTCCTTCTGGTCTACCCGTTATTCTTAATTGGCTCTCCTAATGGAGACTCGTAGCTTTTGCAGGATTTCTTCATTTTTTAAGCTTGTTTTTTATTTTAAGTAATCTCTACACCCAAAGTGTGGCTTGAGGTCACAACCCAGAGATCAAGAGTCAGATGCCTCACTGATGGAAGCAGCCAGGCGCCCCAGGGTTTCTTCACTTTTTTAAAAAAAAATCATAGTTCTCTCCACTTCCACCTGAATCATTTCTAGATTCCATCTTTCTAATCGTGTGTTCTCCCTTCCACCTGGTCTGCTCTATTTCCAATGTTTCTAATGCATTCTTCATCTCATTTACTGAGTTCTCCAGCTCCAGAATTGCTGTTTGGTTCTTTTTTAAAATTTCAGTCTCTTTGGTAAAATACTCCTTCTGTCCATTCATTTTACTTCTGAGTTCACTGAATTGCCTGATTTTCTTGTATCTTGTTGAATTCTGTTATGACAGCTATTTTGAATTCTCTATTACTTAGATCACAATCTTCCGTAAATGTAGGTTTGGTGGCTGGAGAATGGTTATTTTCCTTTAGCAAAATCATATCACCATGATTTTTCATTCTCTTTAATGAGATTTTCCTCTGCCAGATCATTTGAAGTAGCCAACACCTTTTGCATGTAAGTAAGTAAAGATTTGCTAACTTTAATTCTAGCACTCCACAGGTGGGCAGTTAGAGGCCCTTCTTTAGTATTCCAGCAGGTGGCAGAATAGCACAAGTTTTTGGCTTCTCTTACCAGAGCAGCTGTGGTGGCTATTTAGACCAGGCTCAAAAAAAACAAAAACAAAAAAGTGGGAGGCTGGCAACCCAGTAGAGGCAGTATGTACTCAGCCCTTGGGCTTTGGGTGTGCCCCACACTCCAGGAGGAGGATCCTCAAGTTCGGGAGTCCCAGTGGTGCTGGGTGTTCTCTTGCTGAACTCTCAGGGCAGACAGTGCATAAAGTGTTTCTTCTTGTGTGCCTCCTTCCCTTGCCTTTCCCTTCCCTCCTCCACTCCCACAAAGTCACAGATGCCCTGCCTCAGAGGACCCTGCTCTGTGGCTTCATAGCTATAGGGTCCTCCAGCTGCAGCCCACAGGGCCAGGTAGCCTTTCACTCACCCCTCTCCACCCCTACCCTCTCTCCCAGAGGAGTCACGGGCAGATGTTGCCACCACTGTAGAAACCAAGGTAACAGGCCCCACCACTCCTGCCTGGGCTCTGGTCTCCATGAGGCCCAATCCACACACTGTCAGTTATAAACATGCATGGATCTCTTCAGCGTCTGGTGTGCTATGTAGAGGAAACTCTGTTGCAGATTTTGGAATCCTAGTAGTTGTAAATGGAAAGGGGAAGACAAATGGAAGGATTCATTCTGCCATGATGCTGACCTCACTCCTCCCAAGAGGAATTACATGGGCAACTGGTCCACTTGTTTCAAAAGATTCCTCTTATTTGTGTGGATAATTCATATCACATCCATGCATTCCTTTCCTGTCCATTTCAAAGGAAATATGCCCATAGCCCATCCAAAAGTAATCCAGTGTCACAAAGCCACAAGCCATATGGAAGGAGGAGATGAACATGTCAGATAATATATTAACGTACACTTCAGTTTAGATGTTCATATCAGTCAGTGTCCAGTCAGGAGGCAGAAACCACATCAGTCATTTTAACGGGGAAATGTGATATAAAGATTTATTAAGCAAAAGGTGTTTAACTATGAAAGAGGTAAAAGAAAGCTCTAAGGAAACCAGAAGGAGTCACAGGAAGCAGACACTACCTCCAGGGCTGAGGTAGAGCACCCAAAGGAAGACATTTGAGAGAATAAGACTGACATTCTGTTTGTTGGAGAAGGTGGGACCAGGGTCCCCAGGTAGGAAAGAAATTCACCCACAAGCCACAGGCCAAGCCTGCTGAGCAGGAAAACTCCCAAGATTCCCTGGGAAGCAGCCCTCTAGATCACAGCCTGCTGCAATGCCATACTCATTCACCCAAAGGTGAGAGAAGCTAGGCCTTCTCCAGGCCACTGGCAGTAACATCATAGGATCCAGGGGAAAAAAACACCAAAAGTGGGGCGCCTGGGTGGCTCAGTCGGTTAAGCATCTGCCTTTGGCTCAAGTCACGATCCCAGGGTCCTGGGATCGAGTCCCTCATTGGGCTCCTCGCTCGGCGGGGAGCCTGCTTTGTCCTCTGCCTGCCGCTCCCCCTGCTTGTGCACACTGACAATTAAATAAATAAAATGGTTTTTAAAAAAACACCAAAGGAAGAAGAAAGCACTACACTCCCCTGCCACATCTTGCTGTGTTCTCTGTGGTGCACTATAGGAATTCACAGTGCCTGGATAGACAAAATCTGACTTGTATATGCCTCCCTGGATGAGACTAACTGAAAAACAAAGGAGGAGTGCCCGGAACGCTGGGCCTCCTTTGAAGTTTCTTGGCTGAAAGCAGCCAGATTCTCACTGTGGCTCAAGGTTCTCATCTAGGGAGTAAATGTTTAAATTTTGAAGAAAGGCACCTGTGGTGGTCATGTACTTCACGAACTCCTTGCCTCCTTGCCCTTATCACACACCGCTCCATATACTATTATCCTGATCATTAAGGTTACACTTTCCTTGTTTTGCCCTTGCACGTGGTGTATTGATAAGACCCCAATAAAAGTGGAGACAAAGCTTGGCTTGGGGCCTTTCACCATGAAAGCATCTGGTCCCCAGGCATCTCCTTTCTCCTACAAAGGTGTCTGGAGTAATCTTTTTCATTCGCCGTCTCAGGGTTTGCTGGCCAAACCCAACAGTGCACTGACTGACAAAGGCTAACAAGAGAGCCACATGGCAGAAATGAAACGTTTATGACATCCAGCTCCAGTATCAACAAGTAGGGCAAATGCAGGGTAGATTTGAATCAAAAGGCAATGAATTGAAAATGAGCACAGTCCACATCTTTAGATCCTCAGCTTCCACATACACCATTTTATTCACATTGGAACTTCCATATAACAACACAACAACTCCACATTTTTACTCATCTACAGAGCTACACTTACAAGTGAAAAAGTTCTCACTCTTTCCCCAAAATGGAAGAGACAGGTAGTCCCAGGCATTGAATCGACCAGTTATATTATTTATTCCTTAAGTCCAGCCACAATCATTGGACTACTCTCTTACTTAGAGACTGTATTTTAAATATCACCACTGACAACTTGAATAAAATCACACTGGTAAGAAGAAGGGAGAAAGAACATAGATAATTAATACAAATGACACATCTACATGACAAGAAAGAGAAAATATGCAAAGCTACTACAGTCCATTTCCTATTTTTGGTCACAGGCAGAAACTGAGATTTGTGACTTCCTTCTTCCACTTCCAACTCTGTGTCTTATCTCTCCCAGAATCAGGGCAGGTTGGAGTTCTCTACCTCAGGAGTGAACACACCTTCATTCCTGGAGGTCTGAGTCCTCAATAGTCTGGCTTCCTTTTGTTTCCTGTGGTTTCTATCCACCTTTACAATTGGACTTGGAAATACTGAGAAGCAGTACATAGATCCTGGAACTGTGCTCATGATGAAAGCTTTCTGCAATTAACCCAGGGTCTGAAAATGCTCTTTTTCATTCACATCTTTATTCTGGTAGCAGTTCTCTTCTCTCCAACTGTGTTGACACACAATGGAACCCAAATTCTCATCCTCCAGTCACTGAATTAATGCAGCACTAGTATTTCACAAATAACAGATATTTACTAAGGTTTGGTAAGGTAAGTATGTTTTGTCCATCCCAGAATAGGAAGCATATACAAAAGAATACTACACTCCACTCCTCTTAAAGTCCATCAGCCATCGGGGCGCCTGGGTGGCTCAGTTGGTTAAGCGACTGCCTTCGGCTCAGGTCATGATCCTGGAGTTCCTGGATCGAGTCCCGCATCGGGCTCCCTGCTCGGCGGGGAGTCTGCTTCTCCCTCTGACCCTCCCCCCTCTCATGTGCTCTCTCTCTCCTCTCATCCTCTCTCTCAAATAAATAAATAAATAAAAATCTTTAAA
>NC_138376.1:23534060-23545754 GCF_054177405.1 Leptonychotes weddellii | reverse complement strand
GGGGCGCCTGGGTGGCTCAGTTGGTTAAGCGACTGCCTTCGGCTCAGGTCATGATCCTGGAGTTCCTGGATCGAGTCCCGCATCGGGCTCCCTGCTCGGCGGGGAGTCTGCTTCTCCCTCTGACCCTCCCCCCTCTCATGTGCTCTCTCTCTCCTCTCATCCTCTCTCTCAAATAAATAAATAAATAAAAATCTTTAAAAAAAAAAAAGTCCATCAGCCATCCATTTATTCAGAAATTTTTGGGTGGCCAAAGTCTCTAGTCAGAGGGCACACTTCCCAAAATAGAGCTGGTGACCCACCCATAGCCTCTGGGTTCGTCTGCACAATTTAAAATTCTGCATAAAATAAACACCATTTAATTCTTCAGAGTAATTCAGACCTCATCTCATTTCATATCAAAACAATACAAAGACTCCATGAAATAATTTTCATGACCAAAAGAAACATAACTTCCAATAGCAAAATTCAGCCTACGCCATATCAGCTCAGTCAACATTTATCTTCTAATACCTGAGCATAAGGCATGAACTGACTATTCTCATAACCACACCCCAGCAGTCTGCACCCAGAAGAGGACAGGGAGACACCAAGTCATCCAGAACTAACCTCAGAGGCTATTACCCCAGGGAGTCTGCAGCTCCAGGAAGAGCCACCATGAGGAGTCTGGGACAGTGTTGGGACTCTATGGGAACATAGCCTCAGGGTTGCAGGGGAGTAATGGAGATTCAGCCCCTGGGGGAGCACCATCAACACAAGAGACTGAGCTGAATCCCACCCCTGAGAGGCTCACAGGCTCTTCCAAAGAAGGAGGAGGATTGTTAAGGGGTACAAGGGTCTCTGCAGGCCCACCCACCACAGAGCAGAGGGTCATGGACACATCTCCTGTCTTCAAACTGAAGTATGGAAACAGAGTCCCAGGGGTTGAAGCTAGAGGGAAGGAGAACATGTGGGAGCCATCAGTCATGTTGTAGAAGGAGATATCCCCTTCCTTGAGGTCCAGGAAAACCCCTACCCTGTGAGGAATTTTCCTAAGGGATTTGTGAGACTTAGTAGTGAGGGCACAGAGACTATCACCATACTTCCCCACAGCCCAGAACCCCTTTTCTGGGGACTCCTGGTACCAGCCCCTCCTCTGCACACCTCCGCTACAGACCCCCAGAGCCCACTCACTTTTATCTGCATTTGTGATCTCCACCTCCCAGTAACAGCACCCTTGTGTGATGCTGTCATGACCCAAGACGCTATAGATATCTCCTGCGACCTTAGATGTGTCCTTCCAGGTCACACTAGTCTTTTCATCAGAGACAGCAAGGCTGGGATGTGCAGACTCTGGATTCAGAGTGACAGGCACTGCAGAGAGAGTTTCCAATCATTCAAGGCCTTTCCCTGCCCCATAACAAAGCACACAACCATCATCCCACCCCAGACACCTAGCTGCATGCAGGGAGGGCTAAGCCTCCTGAGATAAGAGCCTTCTGGCTCAAGCAGACAGCCCTCCAACCAGAAGAAGTAAGCATAAGACTGATCTGGGGGTTAGACATGTCACAGGGCACTTGAGGGCCAGACTGGACTCCAAGGACTGAAGGACATCCATTTATATTCAATATCAGTCACACCCATCAATCCCAGCTAGGTGACTTTCACTGCCCCATCCGAGTCCACCATCATTGATGGGGCCAGCATCTGTATCATCACAGCAAGCTGAAGATGTCAGCAGCCATGGGGCAGCAGTAGAAGCACCCAGAAAGAACTTGAAGTAACTCACAGGCCTGGAACTTCTCCTTCCGCCAATCTACAAGAAAACCACATTTCACAAATGTGAACAACAAATCAGAGATTTGAGGAGACTGTACAGACCAGTGTTAGTATCTATCTTCTGAAATACACTGATGCAAGAGTTACAGGGAAAAATCTTTGGGAAACGTTCACCTGACGAATTTATCTTACACACACACACACACACACACACACACACACACACACACACAGCCATCCTGCTACAATCTTCCCAGGAAAGCCAAGCCATAAAGATTAACACCACTGAGAGACTGGATACTGACCCAAAAAGAAGGCTCTTTGCACAGATTTCACTATCAAATCATGCTTCTTCAATCCCTAGCCACAAATCCTGAAAGCTAGGTTTTCTTGAGAAAGAACTGAGGAGATCAAAATTTCTGAGGCATCCATTTACTAATAAAGGACTGACTGAGCTGAACCTGTAGGTTGACTCGAAGCCACGGTAGAGACAATACAACTTGGCGGAGCTGCACTTGGAGGATGACTATCAGCCATGGGTGAGGAGAACTCAGGATATGGCTTCAGAGAAATCTTGCCCAGTCAAGAGGTAATGGAGAGGTTTCAAGGAAAGGAGAGAGAGAAGTTCAAAGCAGGAAAAACATACATCCAGTGAGAGGACAGAAAGTAATGAATTTGCTTCCCCGTTTCATGGGGCATTGGGAGGAAAAACATCCCTATATGTAAGGGGAAACCCAAAAATATTGGGTCTAGTCATCTGCTTCTCCCTATATCACCCAGAGAGATCCAAAACACCAGGAGACACCTCATGTGGTTGGCGCACAAATATGGCTGTGTATATGCTCCAGAAAGTGTGAATATGTTTTGGCAGAGAGAACTTTACAGATGTGATTAAGATTAAGGAACTGGAGATAGGGTTGCGGGGGGCGGGGAAGAGCAATGCCTCCAAACACCTAGATGGATCCCCAAACCCAATTATCCTAAGGACCATATCAAGCTACCCTCTACAGGGTGAGGTCCCGAAATGATCAAGAGGAGAGCACAGGGACTCCCTCCCCCAGTGACACAAGGCATAAACTCCTCTGACCTTCATACTCCCTTTTCAGAAGAAGAAAGGAAGCTAACTGATCAAAGCAAAACGTATATATGTCATAAGACCCTGAGAAGTCTGCATTGAGAAAGCTGTTACCTCCAATAGGGCAGAGACTACAGAACAAAATTAGAGCACTTATAAAAATAAAAACAGGACATTTTCTTGAACATTTGGTGAAAACAGGTGACCATTATTCTCACTCATACAGGTTTATTCAGATAAAGGGGTATGTCCAGCTCTGTTGATTTGCTTATACAAACAGATCACATGAAGTGGGCTGACCCATGTCACCTTTTGAGAAAAGGGAACTTTACTTGTTCATCATCAAGACATTAGTTGACAGCCAGCTCCACATTTCTATGACAATTGACACAGATTAGCAAAGAAGAAGAGAAATCAGGAGGAGGAGAAGAAGGAAGAGGAGAAAGGGAGTTGGCATTCCATTCTGAGACTCTATGATGCATTCAGAGCTATGCTATGCACTTCAGTGGTTCAAGTGCATTCTTCACTTCATTTCCACAGCAAGGCTTTCATTATAAATTATTCTTCCAATTTGATGAATAAGATGAGATCAGACATTTGTTCACCTCACACTACGAGCCCATCAATGTGAAAATATTGATTCTACTACTGTAAGGGTGTCTGTCCTTATAAAAAAGAAGGTATACAAGGTATACTTTAAAACACATGCATTTTGGGACGCCTGGGTGGCTCAGTCAGTTAAGCATCAGCCTTTGGCTCAGGTCATGATCCCAGGGTCCTGGGATGGAGCCCCGCATCGGGCTCCCTGCTCCGCGGGAAGCCTGCTTCTCCTCTCCCACTCCCCCTGCTTGTGCTCCCTCCCTCTCTCTGACAAATAATAAAATCTTAAAAAATATATAAATAAGTAAAAAATAAATAAAACACATGAATTTCAATCCAGCAGAGAAGGAAGTGATGCTAAAAGAAGACTATTTAATTCTCATTTTTAACAAATAAATCCCAAGAATCAGTGTGGCTCTCTAAGGAGTTTTCTTCACACATCTGGTCCCCTAGACTCTTGTACCCCTGGCTCCCCCTTCTCTGTTCTCACAGTCTATATCCCTGATCATAAATAGAAACAGCCAGGATAGGAAAGCACATGTTATACAGGTTCAAAGGGCCCAAATTCTTAACCAACCCCAATGCTAACGGGTTCTCTGGATAACCTATCATTTCATTAGGATCCCCTGGATCACATTCCTGCCCCGACTACTACTGGAAGGTTGAGATGGTCTCCTTATTAGAAGCAAACCCAGCCAGAAAATTACTTCAAAATAGCTTAAAATAGATGTAAGTCTTTTCAGAAATCTCTCAAACTGTTGTCAAGGAGTTTATTACTTTTCATGCACCCAAATAACTTGTACATCCTCTGTGTACTTCCTACTCGAACCACCATGGCTGTGATTTGTGGTCTCTCTTCCACCACTCTGAGCCACCCAAAGTCTCTCCCAGAGGAATCACAAGCTCTCTACCCTCCTTCTCATCTCCTCCTCTCGTCCCCAACCAGCTTTTCCTTCCCTGATTTGCTCCCAACTTTTCTCTGGTAAACAATTTTCACTCCTCCGGGTTTTTCCTGTTGAAATCCTCACACATTGACTCTAATAAACCCAACCATTATTGAGCCCATCAGGTAAATCCTGAATTCTCCTAAAAGGAGACATTATGGTTGTGAACAATTATAAGTAACTGTCCTTTAAAGAAAATTTAATTTCTTAACTCTGTAACACAAACATATACATAGGATTTTGTATATAATTGCAGGTAGCTCACAAATGCACTACCAGGACTCCATAAACATCCTGGAGGCTCTGGATTTCAGATTCAGAACAGCTGACCTAAAGAAACTACTTCACAGCAACCACACAGGTTTAGAGGAAAAAACTCAACTTGGACAAGGAGTCAGAACATGAGGAAGCAAAATGAAGACCAACATTCCAGAGAAACAGCAAAAAACAGGAAAACCAAAACTAGATCCAAAAAAAGGTAGGAATTTCAGGGTAAAATGTATTCAGAAGCAAGGATCCCCTTAGAAAGACCTGAGTCCTAAGCAGGTGAGCATGATTTCTGAAATCTTCTAGAGACAGCAAATTCTGATCTACACAGTCAATGCCATGGTCCAACTGTCCTTACAAATGACCACTCTGTTGTCACTGCACCAACAAAACTATCAGCTGAACAAGGGGTGTTCAGAGGGTGTTGCCAACTCTAACAGCAACCTACAGTAGAGGATGGGTCAGAATGGAGGCAGATCTGTGTTCCCAGGGACAATCACTGCAGTCTGCAGAAGGAGACAACAAATGTGACAAGGAGTACGGGGACACCAACCCCATCCTGGTGTGGGGTCCACTGACAGAGAAGGGGGCAGAGCTGAGGCTGGGGAGGTAAGACCACAGGAAACGGAGTCACTTACCTGCATACAGTTGAGCCTTCTTCAAGGCTGAAAGGGAACACACCCTGGTGAGACATGAGCCAGAACGAGTCAGCTTAGCATTGATCTACCAGCCCTTGCCTCCCCTCTGTGCTGCAGGTGATACTACCAACAGAGTAAGGAGAGAGGCTGGAGAGGAGATCCCTCCTGCCATGTGCAGACAGCAGGGTGTTGTGGGAAATTCCCTGGGCCACAGGTCAGAGAGCCCACATTGCCGCCTGAGTTCCACCCCTGCCTGCTGATGCTATGTGACCCTTGCCAAGTTAGTGTCCTGAGCCTTACAACCCTCAAACAAACAAAAAAAAACTCAAAAATTTTTATTCTATCTGCTCTCAATTTTGCTTTAATAGGTCAAAAATTATACAATGGATGAAAATATTTTAGGGAATTAAATATACATTATTCCATAAATGTAGGAAATCATTATTACATCCAATGTTTTCCAGCAAAGAGATATTTGGGAAATAACACAAAAGGGGAGATGAATTGAGGATGGGATGTTAGCTGAGCTCTAGGGTAAAAGTGGCCAAACTTTCTCAGAAAACACATCACTAATCTGGACAACTGACAGCTCACCCCACCACATTCCCACCCATGATCTGCCCAGTCCTCTAACACTTTATGATCAGCACCTCCAGGAACTGGAGAGAAAAGATTCTGCCTGGATGGTGTTATGTGGAAGGATCATGCTCCTAAACGTAATGACCCCATTTATTTATATAGCTTCTTTAACAAAATCTCAGAGCATCCAGCTTGACTGAGAACCAGTTGCATTGAAGGCTAAAAAGCTAGAAATGGGGCAGCAGATCAGCATTAGAATAAAGCCAAGATGCATGATATACTCCAGGGACCCACATAATCCCCAGGTTCCCAAGCACTGGGTGGGAACAACTGCCCAGATGGGGAAAGCCCTTGGAGCAGTGTTCAGCCTCCCACCAGCTTCCACTTCTGCCCCAGGGAAGGGTCCACATGTCTCTGCCTGAAACAAGGAGAGGGGACACCTTGGCTTAGTGGGGGCAAGAGACCCAAGGACATCTGGACAGTCACTCACCAGCCCGGTAAACTGATTTCCTCCAGTCTGAAAGGCAACACAGGAAACAGGTGAGCTGAGAACAGAATGTCTCCTACAAAGGAGACACAGAAACTTCTGGGAAAAGGACACAACTTACCAAGATCTGCTTGGAGTTCATCTGAAAGAAAGTGAAAAATAAGCATAAATTCCCATCACTAAGAACAGCAAAGACTGCACCTGGAAAGCCCACGAGAGGACCTCTCCATTTCCTAGAAGATCTACCTCCAGACCCCTGGAGCCTCCACAGCCCCAGCTGTCGTCTCGGTCCTCCTCAGCCACCTGCTCCAGGCCAAGGGCCCTGCTGTCCGCTTGTCCTCCACACCAGCTGCCACACTGGCCTACCATGACCCCTGTCCTGCATTACCTCTTGCCTTCAGTGCCTCCTCCTTTGTCAGCTGGTTCTCCTCCTTGTCCCTCTGCAGTTTCTCCCATTCCTGTATCTCCCGGTGCTTTGCAGTATGCTCTCTCATGATGTAAAAGGCAGCCCCCAGGAGTAGGAACATCAGCACAGTCAGGATCACCATGAAAGCCAGCTTCCAAGGAGAACTCCGGGGGAAGAAGGGTTCTGTGCCAGCCAGACACCCCATCAGGGTCACAGCCCAGGACAGCCCAACCCAGCACACCCAGGGACCCCCAACCAGACCATCCCGCCCTTCTGGGAGTGGGAAGCAGTACTGACCTGGGATGAAAATGGCCACCTCCTTCTCCTGGCCCAGGATGGGGTTGAGGACTGAGCAGGTCACATTCCCTGAAGAGCTGTGCCTCACCACCAGAGTGGCCTCTATGGTGAACAGCCCTTCAGCATCTTGGGCTTGGGTCTCAGAGAATGTCAGGAACTTCTCTCCACTGACAGCTCTCCACTGCACCTGGGGCTTTGGGAACCACCCCGAGGCCATGCACACAACTCGGACCCCGTCCTCCTCTGGCCCTGTGATGTGCACTTGAGGGGCAGAGCCCACACCTGCAAAAGAGAAGCTGCAGAGCACAGGGAGGCTACCCAGACCCCAATGATGCCAGCAGAGTCTTCCTGTGCACAACTCCAGGGACAGCATTACATTCCGGGGTTCCCTGGGGGAGTGGTTCCTGCAAGGATTAAAGTAAAGGGTCCTGCCAAGGAGAACAGAAGGAAAGCTCAGGGGAACCTGCAGCAGGCACAGAGGGTGGGACTCTTCTCCCCAACCATGAGGGTGGAGATCCATCACCCAGAGTGACAGAAGGAGGAATTTGGTCCCAGGTTCCATCCTTCTCTGCTCTTCTCACCTCACACATTCTCCAGGGCATCTGCTTGCACACCCACTGCCACTTGGTACATTACTTGCATCCTTGATAACCCTACTAACCTCCTGAGCTCCCTCCCTATGATCCACATCCCTGGGGTTAGCTCTGCCAGGATTGCTCATAGATGCTTCAAACTCAAATCCTGAACTGATTGATATTTGGCCCCATCTGTGATAGGCTGATGATGAAAATATTCCCAATCCTTCAGCCTTCTTTACATACAGCTCATCCTCACCACATATTTTTACTGCCTTCACACCCTGCCTCTGGGCTCCATTGTGTGACTTGACTCAGCCACTGTTAGTTCAGGGAATGTGACTCTAGCGGAGGTTGGAAACTGCTTGTACCATTGCCTCACCCTCTGCCACGGGAGGGGCATGCTCAGGCTAGCGCAGCCTTTCCAGCTGCAGCCGTCCTAGACCAGCCAACAGCCAGCTGAACAACACCCATGTGAGCAAACCCAGCCAAGGCCCACTGTCAGAGCAAAATATATTAAAAGTAAGAGGCTGGGGTGCCTGGGTGGCTCAGTCGGTTAAGCGTCTGCCTTCGGCTCAGGTCATGATCCCAGGGTCCTGGGATCGAGCTCCCTGTCGGGCTCCCTGCTGGGTCCCCCTACCCCCCGCTTGTGATCTCTCTCTCTCTGTGTCAAATAAATAAATAAATAAATAAATAAATAAATAAATAAATAAAAATAAAATATTTAAAAAATAAAAATAAAAGTAAGAGGCTTATTGTCCCTGTTGAAAATAAGGAGAGCCCCTTCCCATCCTTTTCTTATAGCATTTACTTGAGGAAACTTGTGATTGTGGGTGTTTTCTCCCCTCTTTGAAATGTATATAAGCCCTTTGGGGGGGGGGAAGCAGATAGGCCTTTTGCCAGCTTTGTGATCCAGGAATGTCTTTCTCAAGGACCTGGGAGCCCTCTCTTTAAACTGTTCACACCAAGGAGGACAGCACCTCTCTCTTCCGCTTCCTGTGCCAGGGAAGGAGCCTAACCTCAGTGGGCACCAGGATCCACGTGTAAGACCACCTCCTGTCATGAAGATGGGAGAATTTGTAAAAATAAACTGCTTTAACTTTGGTTTGTCTGGGAAACTCTTCATCTCTCCTTCTATTCTGAGTGATCCCCTTGCTGGATGGAGTATTCTTGGCTCCGGATTTTTGTCCTTTCAGCACTTTGAATATATCACACTACTCCATTCTAGCCTGCAGAGTTTCTGTTGAAATTCCACTAATATGTGGAATGTTGAATCACTATATTGCGCTCCTGAAATGAATATAACTCTATATGTTAACTACACTGGAAATATTTTTTTTTATTTTTAAGGTAAGAGAATTTGGTTTTCCTCAGAATAAAGCCAATTAGCTAACATAGAGGGTCACCCCAATTTCCAAGTAAATGTAGAGTGCACCACCTAGGACAAAAGGTGCCAGCAAGTCCACCTACTTGAGGGCTCATAACTGCTGATCCTGAGAACATGTATGGAATGAGTTGTGTCTGCATGGCTATGGAAAAGATGAGATTTCTTCTGTCTTTGCATTTCTTGATAGAATCTCTGTGATGCACATCACATTCTAGTTAATGCAAATTTAATAATAAAAAGGATTTCTTTTCCTACTATCTTTGAGAAGAGGATTTCTAGGTTGGAAGATTATGTTTTTAATTATATTTCCCCTACATGACCGAAGATGTATGAGTAAGCCCTGTTAAGATTAGCTGAATACACCCCAGATGAGCTGAACTCCCTTTATGCCCAAATTAAATACACGCTTGTTGCTATAGGCCACTGAGATTTCTATGTCTGTGTTACACAACATTATGACAGCAATTGGCAACTTACACATAATATCAATATTTCTACTACTAAACAACCAACTGCCAAAAAAAACTGAGCCTCTGCTGACCCTTCTCTCCACTCCTCCAAACTCTCCTTGTCCCCAAATCTCCTCACACAGCTGGGTCTACTTTCCAAAACTCTCTGATGCTGGAGAGCTCCTTTCCCACCCCACTGCCACTACACGAATTCAGGTGGCCATCCTCTCTACCCCATAACTACATCCAGGCCTCCAGTCTTGCTCACCTTCCATACACCCTCCATAAAGCTGCCAAAGGAAACCTGCCCACACACATCTCCCTCCACCACTCTGTTTAAAATTCCCTCGGCTCTGCATCCAAACTGCACAACACAGCACATGAAGCCTTTGATGGTCTGGTATCACCACCACCCCCCAAACAAAACTCCTGTCTACTTCCTCCCCAATCCCACCATCTGTACCCATCAGGAAGGACATGCTCCAGCTCCAGGACTATTTGGTTAACTGTTCATACCACAATCACCATGCTATCTATGCCCCACATAGATCCATCAACCAGAAGGCTATTTCAGAACACTGGTTCACTCAAATGCCTGCTCAAGTGTGCACTCCTCATGGACTCTTCCTGATCAATCTCTTCTCTGTGCACCTGGACCAGGAACACCTCTTTATTCTGGATAGTCACCTCTCACCACCCTCCCATTCACCTCCATCACCAACCATGTGGCCTCCCTCTCTGCCCAGACTCACCTGCCACACTCCTACCTCAGGTGTCTCACATGGGTGTTCCTCTGCTTGGAACTCTCACCGCCAAAATATTTATTTAGCTAAATCACTACTTACCACCATCTAACATCGTCTATCACCTATCTATTTGTTTATTTACTGTCTCTAGAATATAAACTCTGCAGGGCAGGGATTTTTGTTTGTTACACTGATGTATCCAGGTGCAGAGAACAGTAGCTCGCACGTACTAGGGGTTCCATATAACTGTACTGAATAAATGAATGAGTGAAAGACCCTCCTTTCCCTCATCTATAAATTGAGGGCATATTTACTTAGACCCTGAGGTTGCTCCCAATTCCAATACTGCAGGTGTCTAAATATGGATCAGCAACCCACCTGCCACCTTCAGTTCCAAACCAGCCTCTTCATAGAAGCTTCCCTTTCTGAAAAAACAGGTATACAGCCCGTTGTCAAAAGCCTGGACATCGTGGATGCGCACAGCAGCCTCCCCCCGGGTGAGGAAGTCCTTCACCAGTGAGGTCCGCCCTGTGTACTGGGCCAACAGCTCCTCTCTCTGCTCCTGCTGGTTTTGATAGATGAACACTGCTTCTGAGAACTTGGAGCGGAACCACCGCAGCTCCATGTTCTCCACACTCATGGCCGGGGACACATGACATGGCAGCGTGATGCTCCCACCCAGCACTGCCACAATGGGGTCCGAGGAGCCAATCACCACGAACTCCTCTGTGGACAGAGACATAGGAGTGAGAAAGCTGGAGAGATGAAGGACAGGGGCAGGGAACACACTGTCAGGTGGGAGGCCCTGACCTGAGGGGCTCAGCTGTGACCACTCTGAATCAGGGCAAGATCCTCAACCACAACTTTGCGACCCAGAAATGGTGTCAAAGAGACGCCCTCAGCAGCTGTGCTCCTGGCTCCAGGTCTTCCATGAAGGACTCTCTAACTCAGTGGTTCTGAGTTAGGGGCATCACGGGCATCACAATCACAATCACCAGGAAGGCTTGAGAAACACAGACCGCTGGGCTCCACCCCCAGAGCTCCTGGTTCAGTAGGTCTGGGGTGGGTCCAAGAAAGTGCATATCTGAGGAGGTAGCAGGGATGTGATACTGATGTGCCAGGGACCACACTCTGACATCCACAGCTCTAACCTGCCTCCTCTTAGGACAGGACTGAAAACTGACCAAACAGCACACCTGTGGCCTAGGTGGGACCTCTCTGTTCATTGGGCCACACCCAAGGAACTTCCCAACACCCGCTCCTAATTTTATTATTTCTGCCCATGTCTTTGTCCTCTGCTGAATTACTTTATAAGACATAAAGTCCTCATTAGACAACTGTCATGGTCCCCTGTCCTTATTTTACAGTTCTGGGATTCTTCTTAAATGTTTAATTTCAACTAGCAGTTGGGGGATCACCAGAATCTTTCTAGAACCAGGGCCTCCACCAATAACCATCCGTCGTGATGGAGACACCAGCAGAACTCCCT
>NC_138376.1:23520135-23533960 GCF_054177405.1 Leptonychotes weddellii | reverse complement strand
GAGGGGACACACTCACCTGCAGACCCCCCAGCAGGCAGCTGGAAGAAGAAAAGCAGGGAGGGGAGATGGGAGAGCAAAGAGCCCCTGCAGCAATCCTCCATTTCCTCAGAGCTGGGGAGACACAGGGCAGGAGGCAGGTGAACACCTCCAGAGAGGAGGCAGGGCCAGCCCACAGCTCTGGGCCTCAGAGCAGACAGCAGGGCTCAGGGCTGGCAACGGTCCTCAGCAAGAGCACAGCCTTTCCTACTGCTCATCATGCTGGTGGCGGCCCCCACAACCTTAACACCAAGAAATCCCTCCCAGCCCTTTGGAAACTTTCCCAGCCTGCTCTGCCCACAGGACCAGACCTTCCCGCCTCAGCACAGGGGGACTCCTCCATGTCTGCCTCATTCACAGGCCACCACAGGGACACAGGGCCCAGACTCAGGTCCCTCCCCATGAAGGACACACCAGCTCCTGCGTGCTGTTCTTCTGCTGCCCCCTAATTATGACCAGGGAATCACTGAGAAGCATGAGAGTCAGACTGTGTCCTCCTCAAGGACACTGTGGCTCCCACCACACGCACCCTGTCCTCCGGTCCTTTGCTGGGTGAGTTCACCTGAATTTCAGGTCCCTCCCTTCCCCAGCTCTTTCCTGCTCAGGACCAAGGACCTCTCCTTGCTCATAGCTGAGGCCCAGACAATTCCCCATGAAAGGTTAATCCTCATCTTCTCTATCTTTGAGGAGTTTCCGCCTCAGGATAAAGGATCCCAGCAGAGCAGGAACAGCAGAGGATAAAATGAGCTCTGGTCAGAAAGAAGGGCTTCAAACCACTTACTGCTGGGTGGGGCAGCCGATGGTCCTGGGAAGGACAGATTCTGGGGCTGACTGCTGACGTCTCCTCCAGATTCGGCTGCTTCCTGTGGGATCACCTGAGGCAAGTTTCTTGAGCTGCTCTGCCTCAGTTCCTCAATGCAGATGGTAACAGGCTCTCACCCCAAAGTATAAGGAGAATCCTATGAATTTATGTATGGAGAGTCAGTGCATGTCATTAGAACAGTGCCTGGTCCTAGGAATGCTACAGAGATGTCATTAAATAAGTGAATAAAGTGCAGCCCTCCCTGTAGTTGTCCCGGGTCCTCTCAGAGACTCATTTTTATCCAGCACCACCACCCCAGCCCCACCACGATCTCAGCCTCCTCCTCCCAGCCAGCTGCTCCCAGCTTTCCTCCTCTTGTCCAACAAGTGTCTTCAGAACCCACTCACCTGCTTGAAAACCTGGGACTTCATAAGTGTCTCTAACTTAGCTGTGCAAGATCTCAGCCAACCCCAAATCTGCTCTCTGAAATTGCACCTGCAGTTCGCTGCTCGAGCCCCACACCGTGCTTCCAGATCCAACCCTGGTGCTACAGGCTTCTCTTGTCTGAGAGGCAAGTGGTTCCCAGGAGAGCAGAGAAGCAGAGCCTGAGACAGGTTGCAGGGGCCTGTCCCGAAACAGGGACCTGGGGCACTCAGCACTCCAAGACAGAAGAATCCACCCTGTGCTGACTCCTTCCACCATTTGAAAGTGAAAGCTTACAACAAGAAATCACAGCAGACTCTGCTCTGCCCTCTGGACGGTGCACCCTAGTTATCAGGAAGGAAACAGCATGATCAGAGCCATGAAATAGGGCAGGGACAGGTACACTGACCCACTCTGCAGGAGGACACACAAGACACAGACTCAGCAATCCTTTATTGAACAACTTCTACTCTCCAGGTTGGCTAGTTTCTAGACCAGAAACAGGGAGTGTGTGTGGCAGACAAGACTAATACCTCACCCTTTGCATGGGACTGTTCACTACCAAGAATATTCTATGTCAGTTTCTGAATCCTAATGGCAAGAGTCTTTGAAAAGCCCTCAGTGTAGCTGCTTTGCTTTTCTTCATCAGGAGATGACCCAGGTGCTTCCCATAGCTTGGCAACAGAGGGGTTAAGACTGAGCATCAGGTTCGTCCAGGACCAGCTCCAGGACTCTGGCCCTGCCCCAGCTGAATGGACAGCACCTTATGGCTTCTTAGTACTTTACTATCACACATGGCCTGGGTACACCATTCAGCCCCTCCCTGCCAGGCCGCAGTGTGCACCAGGAAAGGCAGATTCTATGGTCTCTGAAGGAAAACCATGGAGCACTGGACCTACCTCTCCAGCCCCTCCCTTCCTGCAGCTCCCCATCTCAGTAAAGGACACCTGGGTTCACCCAGTTATGTCTGCCTGAAACTGGAGGGTCATTCCTGACACACCACTTTCCCACCCATCTACTTCCAATGTACCAGAAAGTTCAAGACTTTCCTTGAATCCATATCCATGGCCACCTTCTAGCTCCCCACCAACCTCACTTCCCCCCTCATCCAGGCACGGTGTCCCTGCTTCCCCATGAGTGTCCCCTGACCACCTCCAGCCTCTCCTCCTCAAGTTCATTTTCTCTCCAAAGTCATGACCCTCTCAAGTCAGCTTATGTCAGCTCTGCTTCATCTCTTCCAGGAATCCCCCTGCTATACCTCTTGTCTGTGGCTCCCAAGCCCCTGCTTCCTCTCAACCTCATTCCACTGCTCCCAGTGCTCCCTCACTGGCCTGGGTGAGCTCCTCCAGTTCATGGCACTTTCCCAGCCTCTGGCCATCTCATAAACTACTGGATGTTCCTACTCTCTCTCTAGTCCCCCAGATTCCGTCCACACTGTTCCCATCTATCCTAAAGTGACTTTCCTCCAAGGGGTCTTCGCCAACATGCTCATCCCCATATGTGCCCCATACACGTGCTTATTAGGGTTTTAGTGGCACCCTGTTCTCCTCCACAGCCCTGACACGTGATCTTCTATGGAATGTCTGTGGCATCCACAAAGGGAGGCACTGTGTGCCCTGTTCACATGTCCAGCACACGGTAAACACTCAGGAAACTTTGTTTGAGCTCACGTGCGGAGGACTCGCTTCAGCAGCACATTGGCTACTCAGCTCTGTCCAAATTCGGAAAACACTTCAGTCCACTGAGAAACACGAAGACTGTTAACTCTGACCTAAACAAGTCAGCCCCTGGGTGGATACAACACCTCCACCATCTTCCCCGCCCTTTCTTTCTTCCTACCCAAACCCATATGCATCTCTGAAACATCACTGGGATAGAAACATCAGACTCAACCACCTTGTTTGCTCCTTCAAACCGGCCCAGTGCTCAGGTGTTCGTCTGCTAAGTGACAGTCATCTGCTAAGTGACAGGTGTTAAGACACTAGTTTGGGCACCTCCCTGGTGCCGCTTCTGTAGAGTTGTCATTACTGTCTTCATTCTGCAGGTGAGGAAACCAATCTCTCAGAGTTCCACAACCACACACCCAGCAGAGCCTCTCCCAGCCTGTGTTCACTCTTGATTGTTCTGAATGATCCACTAAATTTTTTTCATGGAGCAAGGACTGACTGACTCATTGGTGCCTGGGAGTGATTGCTTTCAGCCCAGATGTCTGGTCTAAGATATTAAAACTCTGGGTAGGGGCGCCTGGGTGGTTCAGTCGGTTAAGCTTCCAACTCCGCTCAGGTCAGGATCTCAGGGTCCTGGGATCAAGACCAGTGTTGGACTCCCCACTGGGCGCTGAGTCTGCTTGTCATTCTCCTTCCCTGTCTGCCCCTCCCCGACTGCCCGTCTCCCAGCCCCCCACTCAAATAAATAAATAAATAAAATTTAAAAATTAAATAAAAAATAAAACTCTGGGCAAACGCAGGACATCTGGATATACCTGAACACATCCCATGCTGTCATCCCCAAAGGTTTATTTCTGCTAATATCCACTTAGACATGGGAATATTGGGAAAATCCATCTTAATTGAAAAATAATGAATGAACAAGGACCAATATTAGCCGCCAGGTCCACCCCCACTGCCACCACCTTCCCCTGCCCAATGGGGAGACTCCTCAAAGCCTGAGAGACATTAGGGGAGTTTTGTGAAAAGTCAGAGGGAAGAAAACCAAACTTCAATGAGTACTTACTAAGTGCCAGGATCTGGGTTACACAACTTGTATTTATGACACTTCATTCTCACACATGCAACAGAGATGAAGGAGGACATGAGTCCTGCCATCTAGTAACCTTTCATCCAGGAACTTCCTAGCGGAGAGAGGGCTGGAGCTGCAGGGACACTGCCCCCCACACCCTTGCACACCCCAGTCCTCAAGCCCAGCCCAGCCCCCAGCTCCACACAGCTCCAGGTGAAAGAGGAGCAGGAAGGACCTTGGACTCAGAAATGGCCCAGGGTGATATGGCCAGGAAGCTTATCTCCCCTGAATGCCAGCCCATATGGGGAGGGGAGGTGAAGGAAAGACAAAGCACAAGGAAGATTTTCCCGAAGGACACTGGAAGGATACCTGGAGACACTGCAGGAAGGACACCAAACAGCAAACTTCACTGCCCTCCCCCAGCTCATCAGGCTCCCGGTCCAGCTGTTTATCGACAAACACTATTCACTGGCCACAAATGATTTTTCTTGCTTAAGGTGTAAATTATCCTGATGCTAATCAAGTTAATATTATACTTTCTACTTTAACAGCTATGTATTACCTCTTATCTTTAGTTGCTTCAAGTGCTTTTGAAACAGTTTCAGATAAATACCTAAGCCATAAAACAATGGCTAATGTAAAAAGAATTATAATTTTAGGGATGCCTGGGTGGCTCAGTCAGTTAAGCATCCTACTCCTGATTTTGGCTCAGGTCATGATCTCGGAGTCCTGGGGGGCTCCATGCTTAGTGTGGAGTCTGCTTGAGATTCTCTCTCTTCCTCTCCTTCTACCCCTCCCCCCACTCGTGTGCGCACATACACACACTCTCTCTCAAATAAATAAATAAATCTTTAAAAAAAGAATTGTAATTTTAAAATGTGACATTTGGTGGAAAGGATTAAACCCCATTTTTAGAAAACTGCAATCTGGTGAACCTTAATTTATTTTGACACTGTTAAGATGAAGGATCACTGGGTTATCTTCTACTGCAGGGAAAAGTTTTAAAGGCATTTTCTGCTTGTTTGATATCTGGAAAAAAGTGAAAAATAACAGGAAACACACAAACACACACACATACATGCACATACACACACACAAGGTGATAGTTTCTGTGTGGACTTTAAAATTTTTCCTTCCAAGTTAAAAATAGAGCTACCCTATGACCCAGCAATTGCACTACTAAGTATTTGTCTAAAAGACACAAACATAGTGATTCAAAGGGGCACATACACCCCAGTGTTTATAGCAGCAATGTCCACAACAGCCAAAATATGGAAAGAGCCCAGATGTCCATCAATAGATGAATGGATAAAGAAGATGTGGTATATATACAATGGAATATCACTCAGCCGTCAAAAAGAATGAAATCTTGCCATTTGCAATGCCGTGGATGGAACTAGAGGGTATTATGCTAAATGAAATAAGTCAGTCAGAGAAAGACAAATATCATATGATTTCACTCATGTGGAATTTAAGAAACAAAACAGATGAACATAGGGGAAGGGAAGGAAAAATAATATAAAAACTGAGAGGGAGACAAACTGTAAGAGACTCTTAACTCTAGGAAACAAACTGAGGGTTGCTGGAGGGGAGGTGGGTAACTGGGTGATAAGCATTAAGGAGGACAATGTGATCTAATGAGCCCTGGGTGTTATATACAATTGATGAATCACTAAATTCTACCCCTGAGCCTGATAATACACTAAATGTTAATTAAATTGATTTTAAATAAAATTTTCCTTCCTCCTCTAACCAGCATGACCCTGGCTCATGGGCTGATCTCTGTCCTGACAGTCTGCAGAGGACAAGACCAAGGGCTCAGTGGGAATGATCACTATCCTCTGAGCCTGCACATCTGCATCTCTGGTGAGCACAGTCCCTCCCAGTGAAGACTGTCATCCCATAACTGAAATATCCAACCAAAGGTGCCTCAAAGAGTTCCTAAGACCGTACACACTCCCAGGAATGGACCTGGCCAGGCCTACCCAGAGGTCGGCTGCAAAGCCCACCTGGCCACAGGCATCTGCCCCAGCACCCTCTGAGTGGGCAAGCCACTCTGCTTTCAAAGTCTGAGATTCCAGGGACATGAAGGGGCATCACTCCCACCCATGCTGTCTGAGCTCTATGAAAGCAAAGGAGTGAGACCAGGGAGAAAGGCATTTTATAAAAATTTTAATAAATGTTATTACACTCATCAATTAGCAAAAGATAGATAAGAAATTGGTGCACCTGGGTGGCTCAGTCGGTTAAGTGTCTGCCTTCAGCTCAGGTCATGATCCCAGGGTCCTGGGATTGAGCCCCATGTCGGGCTCCCTGCTCAGTGGGGAGTCTGCTTCTCCCTTTCCCTCTGCTGCTCCCCCTGCTTGTGCTTGCTTTCTCTCTCTGTGTGTGTCAAATAAATAAAATCTTTTAAAAAAAGAGAGAGATAGATAAGAAATTAAAAGGAAAGGAAGCTGAGAGGAAGATGGTGTAAGAATGGAAAGAGCAGGAAAAAAAAAAGAATGGAAAGAACAGGAAGGAAGAAGGGAGGGAGGAAGGGAGTGGGGAAAAGGAAGGGGCAAGCTCCTCCTCGAATTCAGCCCTGATATATCTGGGACAAGACACCTGAATGGACACAGGTCTGCCCAGAGTGTCTCAAGCAGGTTCCCCAGTCCCTGTGATGTCAGTGAATGATTTGCAGAGAGAGCAAATGCATGTACTGCCCACATGGTGACTCAGTCAGTGACCTGGGAAGAATGTACTCACTCTCCCAATCTCATGTAGGTCAGGCCCATCCAAGGTCAAGGCTGAAGCAGGCAAGTCCTGGTGGGAGGGTTGTGAATGCCAGGTTATGGGAAAGGGCCTGGAGAACTGGCACTTTGGCCTCTCACCTTGAAAGAACCAGAGGAGAGAGGCCTGAGGCAGAAAAGGCAGGAGAGGCCCTGACCAGCCCTGAGAGGCTGTTTCTAACAGTTCCCAGGATGCCCGACACACTGTTCCTCCGTGTCAGGGAGACTTGTCTCCACAGGCTGGGCTGTAGGCTGAAGCCCTGAGGCCAGGCCCCTGCCTTCTGCTGATCTTCACCAAATACTCAGGCCCACCATTTACCAAGGGCCCCTTCACTCTGAACATGAGGTACTTTATTTCAACAATGATTTACTCTAATCACCAGAGAAGAGCCTTTCCTCATTTTAAAGCTGAGAGACAGAAGCTGAACAAGAGGAGGGGATCTGCCCAGGGTCATGTGGTTGTGTGGCCAGACCCTGCAGGAGCCAGGTCCACACCAAAGCTCAGCCAAGCTCTAAACAGAGGGCAGCAGACTGGGGGCACTGGGCCCAGAAATCCTCTCTAGAGCAGCGGGTCTCAGAGAGGGAAGCAGCAGGAGCCCCTGCAGCAGCTGCCTGGGAGGCCACCAGACAGAGGGTGCTGTGAGGGGACAGTCACCCTGAGGCCCTCAGGTCTCCCGGGTTCCATCAGGCTCTGCCGCCCCCTAGTGGCCAGCAAGCATAGCACTGAAGGAGGGCTTCCCTGAGGGAGGACAGAGGGAGGCAATGCACTATGCAGACAAGGAATCTTAGAAATGTGGATGGAGCACAGGAAACCGGACACAAAACACCGCCCTCCATGGGATTCCTGATAGATGAAGTTAAAGAACAGGCAAAACAGATCTGTGGTGGCAGAAGTCAGATGAGGAGTTCCTGGGCACCAAGGGGGTAGTTAGGACAGGAAGGGACACCAGAGAGTGTCCTGGGGTGGTGGGCCTTAATTCACTTACTTACTGACTTTCTGAAGTTAGCTTACTCATGTTATTTATTATTTCTATTTTATTTATTTTAATTACATATTATTCATTTTTTAAGAACAAAACTGAATTTCCTCAGAAAGTGCTGGGACAATGTCAGCATCTCTATGCAACCCAGTCCCTAGGCATTGGTCTGTCCCACAGTGTTCCCCATTGTCACTGTTCCCCTGAAGCCTGATAGGGTGAGGATGCGCCCTTCACAGACACACACACACACACACACACACACACACACACACCACTGCATCCTGTCTTTGCAAAAGGCCCACACACTCCAGACCTTGGCTCTGCCATTTCCCCCAAACCAAAAGCTTTCTTCTCTGCCTGACCCCTCCCCTTTCACCCATCCCTGTGCCCCTCGTGAAAGGTTATAGGACACAACCCCTATACTCACTTGTTCAGTGGGCATTTATTGACAGCCAGCTGCATGCATCTGGGGAAGACAAAGAAAGTCTCTTGCCCCAGACAGTCCCACAACCTGGCCCCTGACAGGACTCATGGTGAAGCAGAGAAAACCCTCAGCAATGTGAGCAAGAAGCAGACCCTCAGATACACTGAAGGTAAGACACACCTAAGGGCGGCCCTGGGCCGAGATGCTGGACAAGTGCCCTGGGTTTCCAGGCTTGACTCCCCTGGGGAGATTCCGAACTCCCTGAACAAAGCTGGAAATGATTGGTCCAAGCCTGGCATCTCTGAGAAGATACTTCCTTGCTGAGGAGACCCTGACTCAGAGTCGGAACCAGAGGTTCAAGGTAGAGGGAGGAGTTGAAGGCTGAATCCCAAGAGGGTGGGCGATGGAAATGAAACTGAGGACTCTGCCCTACGGTTTGTGGTGAGAAAGAGCACAGTTCTGAGTGAGGAGAGAGTGTCCCCCACCACATGGAAACTCAGTCCTTATCCAGCCCACCTGAGAGCCAGAGTGAGAAGAGAGGTGGACGGCCCCAGGAGGAAGCAGAATTCCATCGAAGTGGCTCAGTCACAGAGTTGTAAAGAAGGGCAGTTCATCTGGGGATGGGTGGGAGAGGAGAACAGCAGTAGCTTCTGAGGCAGAGGGGAGGCTTTATTCCCCCTCCCAGCCATGAAGGGATGGAGAGGAGAAGCCCAGACAAGGGCAGGGAGGGAGCAAGAGAGAATACCCCACCTACTCTCCTTCCACCAAAGCCTCCCTCTAGTGCCTCCCACTGGCCAAACCCAGTGAGAAACCTCCAGCAAGTCCCCTGCGCCCTCCCTCGCCGTGATCAATCCATAGTGGTCAGTCTCCCCAGCTACAGAGCAGGGCAGGGAAAAGTGAGAAAGCACAAGAAGAGGGGGCAGACAGGGAGTAATGCAACAAAGGACAAAGGGACCCAGGGGGAGAGGTTAACATGAGAACCCCCACCCTGATCCATCTCACTACAAGCCCCTTCCCAGGTGACCCAACGATTGCTTCTGCTAGATGACAACCTTCCCCCCAACCAAGACAAGGACACAGTGACCACCCAGTGACAAGCCCAGTGAGTGGGGAATCCAGGTGCACAGAGAGGTGGGAGAGGTAGGGAGGCCTGCCCGCCGGCTCTGGAGTAGACAAACCACAGCTTTTGATGTCTCCAGGCCCAAAGCCATAGCCTAGACCACCCTGCGGAGCCAGCAGAGCCCCTGCCACCACTTCTGCTCTACGCCCTGCAGCTGGCTGAGCCTCCTGGGAACAGGGGACCTCCTCAGCTGGGAAGGTGGCGGCCTCCCAGCAGGTGTTAAAACAGACCTGAGGTCTGGGTTCTACGTAGGTTTACCCCCAGGAGCCTTCCCCAGACACAGGCCCCATCCACTTCTGCCACCACCACCACAGAGACCAGGAATAATCACCCACTTTGTCCCTTTAGTTCACTCTTAAGACGTAGAGATTTTTAGAGAACTTTACATAGGAAATGTAAACAAGAACACATGCAATAAGGACACAGAAAAGAAGGGTTTTTGGAATACAAGGCTCTCAGAAAACCAGCTAAGGACCACCTCCTCTCCCTAAATCTCTCACCCCAGTGAGCTCTGGGGCTCTTCCTCATGCCCCTGCTTCACTCTGCAGATGTCTCTCCATCCCCGCAGGATGTTCCTGTCCCATCTGCCTGCTCTGGGAAGCCCAGGGTCTCAGCCCCTGATCCCAGCTCCCCCTCACCCATGTTGCCCTCCTGCTCCCACCCACACTGTTCTCATGCACCACCCCTGTCCTCACTGCCACCCACACAGACTAGCTCCTGTGGGCAAGATCCATCCTCAAATTCCTTTGACCGGGACTCCAAGCCTTTTCCTGCCAGTCAGTTCTGCTTAGTCCCTCCTCAAACTACTCACTGCCATCTGGGGTCAGATAGGAGACAGAAAGGAGCACCCAAAACTTCTAGTTCACACCCCAGGGTTCAAGTTGTCCAGTGACCCTGCTCACCATTCCCCACTCTATCCCCTCTACCTCTAAAGGGATACCTTCTCCTTGACGGAAAATGCAGGTGGACAGAGGGAGTGCCTCCCAGTGATTGTGACTGGCTGCCCCTCCCCAAGGCAGCCTGGCCCTCCCTGGCCCCGGGATTTCCCATCTGCTTCCCCCATTGCAGGGTGAGGGTCCTGTCCTGCCCTGGAGCTGCACATAAGGCAGCTCCTCTTCCAGAGCGCCAAGCATGGCCACGGCTTCTGAAGAGGTCTGCTGGGCACAGGCCACACCTGCACCTCCCAGGAGACGGGTCAGTCTGCTTCTCCCCTCCCACAGCCAAGAGTTGGGACACCCTCAATGGGCAGAAGCCTGGTGCCCACACATCAAGAAGGCCTTTCCCCCAGCGAGCAGGTGACAGGTCACATTCATCAAAGGATATAGTGGGAGATCAGGGTGGGAAGCCTTCCAGAAGCTTCCTAAGTGCCTCCCCATTTCCCCAGGCCCACAGACCACAGAAGGGGAGAGCTTTCAGGCCTCAACTGCACCCAAGGAACTTTTGTGCCCAGAGGGGCAGAATCCAGAGTGCCTCTGCCCACATCCAGCCCAGAGCACTCCATTGCAGGGAAGGGAATCAAGAGTTTGGAAGTAGAGGTGTTTCTGTTGACTTTCCTGTTAGACATCTTGGTGGGGAGTGGAAGACACAGTTGAACATGTGGGTCTTGAGCCCAGGGCAAGTTCTGGGCTGGAAACATCCATTGTGTGGCTACAGGATCATTGATGGTGGTCAGAGCTGTGGGGATGGAGAACAGCTGGCTTCTCCCAGAGCTTCCACAGAGGATGTTCACAACCCTCCCTTCACACCCAGAGTTCTACTTGTTATAACTGTCGGGATCTCCCACCTAGGTTGGGAACCTCTGGAGGGCAGAGCATGGGAGGCCTAAGACCCTTTAGTGCAGACAGATCCTCCCAACACCTAAAGCTGGGTCAGGCCCAGAAAACCCATGAAGAAGGCAGACCATGGCTGGGCAGCCCTAACCCCGTGACTGTGCCAGGCTGGGGCCAGGACCCAGGAGAGTCACCCCCAGCCTTGCCATCAACACAGACCATGGACTGGAGAATTTACCGCCTGTCACAAACACCCAGGGAGGGTAGGTTGTGAGAAGACCAGAGCAGCCCAGGAACGTGGCTGGCTGCCAGTCTCACCACCTCTGGCTGCTTTCACTGCACGTTGACCTCCCCACCCCCACACCATACATCATGGGACCCTCTGCATCCTCACTGAGTCTGCACCTTCATCCACCCCTAAATAGCCCCCTAGACAGATATCTGCTGCCCCCTCCCCAGTGTCACACTCCACCCCTATTACCTCCCCAACTCCCCCCCTCCCCATCCTACCCTCAGCCCTCCCACCCCCTTACCCACCCAACCACTTCCCGTTCCCACTCCAAACCCCACCCCCACCTCAGGCCACTGTCTAAGGGCTTCCTCCTACCACTGACAAAGCACTACCCTTCCACTGAAAACACATCCAACAGCCCTTTCTCCTCAGCAAGTGTTCAGTAAACTTTGGCAAGACAGGCAGAAAAAAAGGAGAAAATAGACAGACTCACAAGCCCTTTGGGTCCCTGGGACTTTGGACTTGGGGACATTTACTAAAGGTGGAGTGGTTGTTTTGTTTCTATTACTTATCCTGTCAGTCGTTCTTATACTCGGGAATTTTTGGACTTAAATTTCCTACACTTTTTAATAGATTTGTTACTCATAGTAGACCCCAGTACAAGACTGTTTTTCTCTTCAGGAAAAAATAAATAAACAATTTGTTGTGTTATCTTTAAATTTGGCCTGTTTATCCAATAGTTTCTAAACTTAAAATGGAGGATTTTTGGAGTGCCTGGGTGGTTCAGGCGGTTAAGTGTCCAAATCTTGATCTCGGCTCAGGTCTTGATCTCAGCATTGTGAGGTCAAGCCCTGCATTGGGCTCCACGACCAGTATGGAGCCTACTTAAAAAAAAAAAAAAGGAGGACTTTCTGAATCAGTCCTTGATCATGTGTACAGTAAAAATTTTAGTCTATTTTCAGGGTTAAATTGTTGATCTTTCTGGGAAAGAGGTAATCCATAATGCTTCACCACCCACAGCTCTAGTTTAGGGTCTTCTAGGACAGTATCTGACACTGGCCAGGTATCCATGTATCTCTCTGTCCATCTCCCGTGATCCTCATCCAGCACCCACTCACTGACCCACACCAGCCCCTGACCTCCCCAGCCAAGGTCTGAGTGCCCAGGGCTAGTTGTGTGCAGGTGAATGGGGGGGGAAGGAGCAGGCACAGCTCACTGACTTAGGAAGAGCACACCCTGTGTTGTGGTAGGAGCTGCTTTCAGCCCCTTCTGGATCCCAGCTCTGGAGAGGTGGCAGTTTCCCCAGCCCACCTCCGCCTCCCAGGTCAGGCTTTCTAGAAGCAACTATTGTGGATTCTCACATCATGAAAGGATGTCAGCACCATCAGGGTCATCTTCAGAGCCACTGTCCAAAAGTCCCAAGGGCCTTTATCTACACCTTCCATGAGCACAGAGCAATCATTTCAGGTGATGAATTCCCCAGAATATCCAAGAACCCTGTAATGGTCATCTGTGGGGAGATGGCCAGGGCAGCTGGGAGATGGATGTGCGGAGAGCAGTCCCTACAAGGAAGGCAATATGCCTGATTCACAAAACCCCAGGACCCAGGAAATAGAAAAGCTTCTCTGAAGCTGGAAGGAGGTCATTAGGAAATACTGAATGAATTTTAAGTATCCCACACTGTGCTCAACACCTCCTATCTTTGCAAGTCATTCTCTCTCCTACACCCCCCTCGCCCACAATTTTTCCTCTTCCCAATCCTCCAAACCCTTTGACCCTGACAGTAAGAGATTCTGCCCCATTTCAACAATACCCCACTTAGATTTCATGACCCATTTTTATAACTACCCTGCACACTCAACTCCCATTCTCCTCACTCTCTCTGTCATACCAACCTGGAAAAAGCCTAGCTCTGCCTAAGTCTAACTTCCCACCTACTCCATGCCTGCATCCAAGCAGCCAAGTGATTGGATAGAAATACTCAAACATGCTTAAAGAATATTTATAATCACAAACTTCAAGTTGGCCAAAGAGGACCCAGCATTTTCCTGGTTACTCACACAAACTTTCAAGGCAATTATTTCACATTTTCTTCTTAATCACACACCTTCCCTCCTCTTCACTTTCAACTTATAACCAACTCCTCCACTTGGGCACTGAACCCCAGCGCCTCCCACCTATTCAAGGACATTCCTCCAGCAACCCTCCGTCTTCAGCAATGCTGCTTTCCCTCTGCAGATCACACCCATCAGCAAGCTAACATGGTATAAGATACCTATCTTAAAAAGTAAATAAGTAATAAACTTCCCTAGCACCCAAACTGAGGTATCTCGGTACTGCTTCCACTAAAAAGAATCATATGTAAGAGATGACCCTGATGGCAAGTGACATGACACTAGGATCATGTCAACTTGAGGCTCACACTAGCCACATATGGAACAAACGGAGTATCAACAAAAGGATTCACTGCAAGAGATTAAACTATACTAAAATGTCTTTATTCACAGTTATACTAAATAAAAAAACATGGGT
>NC_138376.1:23514091-23520035 GCF_054177405.1 Leptonychotes weddellii | reverse complement strand
CACCTGGGTGGCTCAGTTGGTTAAGCGACTGCCTTCGGCTCAGGTCATGATCCTGGAGTCCCGGGATCGAGTCCCGCATCGGGCTCCCTGCTCGGCAGGGAGCCTGCTTCTCCCTCTGACCCTCCTCCCTCTCATGCTCTTTGTCTCTCATTCTCTCTGTCTCAAATAAATAAATAAAATCTTTAAAAAAAAAAAAAAAACATGGGTTAGTTTTGGAAGATGCTAGAGAATGAACTCATTATTCTGAAAACTAGAAAATAAACAGTAAAGAAAGGCATTAATCTCCCTTTCCTAAATAAACTATGCTGAAATAGTAAATGACTCTTTGCATAAATGAAATAAACAAAGACAGAATGATAGAAGTAGAATATCACCAGTTTATAGCCCCTAGTAAAATAATGGGTCTAGTCAATGCTCATCAATGGCTGCCAGCCAGAATTATACACCTTCTGATGGAAAAAGAAAGCACAACACCACCTATGACATATCCTTGCCAAAAAAAAATAATAAAATCCTGAATCATATCAGGTCTTTAAATGTAACTACCAGTTTACATGAAAAAAAAAAAAAGTGGAGGAGACGTACATGGTAAATAACACAGGCATGCAATTAGCAAAATTTAGAATATAGAAAATTCTATAGGAAACAAACCATTTCTTCGACAAATAAATGACAAGAAAAATCCTAAAAGATTAAAAGACACTTAAGCTCTCAGTCTAACCGTGAGAAAAACACCGAATTCCAAAAGAAAGGAATCCAACAAAATACCTGATCAAGAATTGTCAAGATCATCAAAAACAAGAAAAGTTTGAGAAACCGTCACAGCCAAGAAAGGCCAAATATACATGACAAATACATGTAATGTGGTATCTTGGGTGGGATCCTGGTACAGGTAAAGAACATTGGGTAAAAACTGAGTAAGTCCAAAGAAATAGTGAACTTTAGGGACGCCTGGGTGGCTCAGTCGTTAAGCATCTGCCTTCGGCTCAGGTCATGGTCCCCAGGGTCCTGGGATTGAGCCCTGCATCGAGCTCCCTGCTCCGCAGGAAGCCTGCTTCTCCCTCTCCCACTCCCCCTGCTTGTGTTCCCCCTCTCGCTGTGTCTCTCTTTGTCAAATAAATAAATAAAATCCTGAAAAAAAAAAGAAATTGTGAATTTTAATGATAATTTATCAATATTGATTCATTAATTAGAACAAATGTACTATATTCACATAAGATGTTAGTAATAGGGAGGCACCTGGGTGGCTCAGTCCATTAAGTGTCCGACTTTTGGGGCACCTGGGTGGCTCAGTCAGTTAAGTGTCTGCCTTCCGCTCAGGTCATGATCCCAAGGTCCTGGGATCGAGCCCCGAATCAGGCTCTCTCCTCAGCGGAAAGCTTGCTTCTCCCTCTCCCACTCTCCCTGCTTGTGTTCCCTCTCTTGCGGTCTCTCTTTCTCTGTCAAATAAATAAATAAATAAATAAATAAATCTTAAAAAAAAAAAAGTGTCCGACTCTTGATTTAGGCTCAGGTCATGATCCCAGAGTGGTGAGATTGAGCCCCATATCAGGCTCTATGCTGAGTGTGGAGCCTGCTTGGGATTCTCTCCCTTCCTCTCCCTCTGCCCCTCCCTTCCCCCCTTCACCCCCCCACCCCACCCATCCGCCCCCCACTCCCCCCGCCCCCGCTCACTCAAGTGCTCTCTTTTCTCTCTTAAAAAAGAAAAAATGCTAGTAATAGGAAGCACCTGGTGTAGCATACATGGAAATGTTCTGTACTATCTTCTCAATTTTTCTGTAAAACTAAAACTGTTCTAAAAAATAAAGTGTATTTTTGGGGCGCCTTGGTGTCTCAGCCATTAAGTGTCTGCCTTCAGTTCAGGTCATCATCCCAGGGTTCTGGGATCAAGCCCCGCATTGGGTTCCCTGCTCAGCTGGAAGCCTGCTTCTCCCTCTCCCACTCCCCCTGCTTGTTGTGTTCCCTCTCTCGCTATATCTCTCTCTGTCAAATAAATAATTTTTTTTTTAAATCGTTAAAAAAAATAAAAAATAAAGTGTATTTTTATAAAGAGAGAGAGATTTAAGACATATCAACCAAATGCAATGAGTGAATCTGGATTTGATCCTGATTCAAACAAACTAATTACACATGTAGTTATTGACAATTTGGGAAATCTGAACATTGGCTGCATATTTGAGGATATTAAGGATGTTGTGAACATTTAGACAGAATAATGATACTGTGGTGATGTTTTAAAGAGTCCTTATCTTTTAGAGATAATGAAACATTTATGATAGAAATAATATGATGCCTAGGATTTGTTCTAAAATAATCTAGGGTGAGTGAAAAGAAAGTGGTCCTGAGTTGATTATTATACTATCTGGGTGATGGGGATACGTGGATTTTCCACTTATGTGTGTATTTGAAATTTTCTGTAATGATAATTTTAAAAAATACTTCCCTTGACCCCTCTTGCTATCCATCCTTTCCCTGCGACTCTTAACAGCAAAATTCTTTTTTAATTTAATTTAATTTTATTTTATTTAAATTCAATTAATTAACATATAATGTAGTATTAGATTTAGAGAGGTAGAGTTCAGTGATTCATCAGTTGCATATAACACCCAGTGCTCATCACATCAAGTGCCCTCCTTAATGCCCATCACCCAGTTGCCCCATCCCCCACCCCCTCCTCCCCTCCAGCAACCTTCAGTTTGTTTCCTAGAGTTAAGAGTCTCTTATGGTTTGTTTCCCTCTCTGATTTCATCTTATTTTATTTTTCCTCCCTTCTCCTATGCTCCTCTGTTTTGTTTCTTGAATTCCACATATGAGTGAAATCATATGATATTTGTCTTTCTCTGATTGACTTATTTCACTTAGCATAATACCCTCTAGTTCCATCCACGGTGTTGCAAATGGCAAGATTTCATTTTTTGATGGCTAAGTAATATTCCATTGCATATATATATACCACATCTTCTTTATCCATTCATCTGTTGATGGACATCTGGGCTCTTTCCATAGTTTGGCTACTGTGGACATTGCTGCTATAAACATTGGGGTGCAGGTGCCCCTTCAGATCGCTACATTTTTAACAGCAAAATTCTTTAATGAAGTTTACAATAGAAAATGTCTCCACTTCCTCTCCTCTCACTCTCTTTCTCTTCTGAAACTGACCTATGAATGCATAATTTACATACTATAAAATTCACCCATTTTAAGTGTACAATTCAATGAGTTTAGTATATTTATAGTTATGAATATAGCTTATATAATACATATTATATACTTAACCTAATTTTAGAACATTTCCATCACCCCACAAAGAAACCTCATGTTCATTTGTATTTATGACCCGTGCCAACCCTCAGCCCTAGGCAACAGTTTTCTGCCTCTATAGATTTGCCTTCTGAAGGTTTCATATAAATAGATTCATTCAATATACGGCCTCTTGAGTCTGGTTTCTTTTACTTAACATAATGTTTTTAAGGTTCATTTATATTATAGCATGCATCAGTGTTTCATTTATTTTTATTGCTGAATAGTATTCTATTGTATGGATATAAACATTTTGTTTATCCATTCACCAATTCATGAATATTTGAGTTGTTTCCCCTTTATGGCTATTGTGTTTAATGCTTCTATGAACATTCATGTGCAAGTGTTTGTGTGGAAATATGCTTTCATTTATCTTAGGTAGATATCTAAAAACGGAATCACTGGTCAATATAGAAATTCTACGTTGAGCATTTTGTTGGACTTGTCAGACTGGCTTCCAGTTCCAGGACAAGATGGAGTAGATGCATTTCTAGTTCCTCCCAGTGAGTACAGCTAAAACCCTGGAGATTATTTATAAAACAAGCTTAAGAAGACTCTGAAAGATGGAGAGAAGGCAGACTGGCTAAGAATCTCAAGACCGAAATAACAACATGATGAGTTCCCTAGGTTTTCTTTTTGCCTCATATACATGAGACTGGGCGCTAGAAAAGCCAGAACCAGGAAACTCTTAACAGGCACATGCACACACACACACAGGCCCAAAAGTCTCTAGCCAAAGAGCCAAGAAAGGGACAACCTAGCTAGACAGAAAACTTTTAGGCAATAACGGCTATACCCCAGCCCAAATATCACAGGGGAAAAAAAAAACCTGCCAGCAAAGGCTAAGTGGGGAGTCTAGACACTCACCTTTACCCAAAAAGTGCTCCTCCCTACTGCTGGCATGGTGTCAGAGAAGGCCAAATGGGAAGCTAGGACTTCCAGCCCTGCCTGGTAGCAACAAGTCCCCTTCCATCACAATGTCAGTGGGAACAGTAAAAAAGGTGCTTCACGCTCCCACTCAGAGCGTGTCAGCAGAGGTTTAGTGGGGAAACTGAACCCCACCTAGCAGTATTAACATGCCCCCCACAAGTGTCAACAGAGGTCAAGTGAAGAACCTGGACTTCTACCCCCATCTGACAGCAATGAGGCGGCACCCTCTTTCCCCTACCAGCACAGTGTCAGAGGATACCTGTTAAAATAGATTTAAATAAAATCCAGAGTCTTATAGCATGATATCTAAAATACCCAGGATGCAATTAAAAATCTCTTGTCAAGGGCCGTATGCACCCCAATGTTCCTAGCAGCAATGTCCATGATAGCCAAACTATGGAAAGAGTCGAGATGCCCTTCAACAGATGAATGGATAAAGAAGATGTGGTCCATATATACAATGGAATATTACTCAGCCATCAGAAAGGATGAATACCCAATTTTTACATCAACATGAATGGGACTGGAGGAGATTATGCTAAGTGAAATAAGTCAAGCAGAGAAAGTCAATTATCATATGGTTTCACTTATTTGTGGAACATAAGGAATAGCATGGAGGACAATAGGAGAAGGAAGGGAAAAATGAAGGGGGGAAATCAGAGGGAGAGATGAACCATGAGAGACTATGGACTCTGAGAAACAAACAGGGTTTTAGAGGGGAGGGGGGAGGGGCGATGGGTTAGCCCGGTGATGGGTATTAAGGAGGGCATGTACTGCATGGAGCACTGGGTGTTATATGAAAACAATGGATCGTGGATCACCACATCAAAAATTAATGATATATTGTATGGTGACTAACATAACATAATAAAATTTAAAAAATATAAAACAAAAATCTCTTATCATGGCAAGAACCAGGAAAATCTCAAATTGAATAAGAAAAGACAATCAACACTCAAGATGATCTAGATGTTGGAATTATCTGACACATATTTTGAAGCAGGCAAGTATTTTTTTTTATTAACATAATGTATTATTTGTTTCAGGGGTACAGGTCTGTGATTCATCAGTCTTACACAATTCATAGCGCTCACCATAACGAATACCCTCCCTAATGTCCATCACCCAGCCACCCCATCCCTCTCACTCCCCTCCACTCCAACAACCCCCAGTTTGTTTCCTGAAATTAAGAGTCTCTTATGGTTTGTCTCCCCCTCTGGTTTCATCTTGTTTCATTTTTCCCTCCCTTTCCCTATGATCCTCTGTCTTTTTTCTCAAATTCCTCATATCAGTGAGATCATTTGATAATTGTCTTTCTCTGATTGACTTATTTCACTCAGCATAATACCCTCTAGTTCCATCCATGTTGTTGCAAATGATAAGATTTCATTTTTTTGATAGCTGCATAATATTCCGTTGTATATATATATCACATCTTCTTTATTTATTCATCTGTTGATGGATACCTTGGCTCTTTCCATAGTTTGGCTATTGTGGACATTGCTGCTATAAACATTGGGGTGCATGTAGCCCTTCAGATCACTACATTTGTATCTTTGGGGTAAATACCCAGTAGTGCAATTGGTGGGTCATAGGGTAGCTCTATTTTCAACTTTTTGAGGAACCTCCATACTGTTTTCCAGAGTGGCTGCACCAGCTTGCATTCCCACCAACAGTGGAGGAGGGTTCCCCTTTCTCCACATCCCTGCCAACA
>NC_138376.1:23465500-23513991 GCF_054177405.1 Leptonychotes weddellii | reverse complement strand
TTGTTCTTTGGGTGTTGAGTTTGATAAGTTCTTTATAGATTTTGGATACTAGCCCTTTATCTGATATGTCATTTGCAAATATCTTCTCCCATTCTGTCAGTTGTCTTTTGGTTTTATTAAGTGTTTCCTTTGCTGTGCAAAAGCTTTTTACCTGGATGAAGTCCCAATAGTTCATTTTTGCCCTTGCTTCCCTTGCCTTTGGCGATCTTTCTAGGAAGAAGTTGCTGAGGCTGAGGTCGAAGAGGTTGCTGCCTGTGTTCTCCTCAAGGATTTTGACGGACTCCTGTCTCACATTGAGGTCTTTCATCCATTTTGAGTCTATTTTTGTGTGTGGTGTAAGAGAATGGTCCAGTTTCATTCTTCTGCATGTGGCTGTCCAATTTTCCCAACACCATTTGTTGAAGAGACTGTCTTTTTTCCATTGGACATTCTTTCCTGCTTTGTCGAAGATTAGTTGACCACAGAGTTGAGGGTCCATTTCTGGGCTCTCTATTCTGTTACATTGATCTATGTGTCTGTTTTTGTGCCAGTACCATGCTGTCTTGGTGATCACAGCTTTGTAATACAGCTTGAAGTCTGGAATGGTGATGCCACAAGCTTTGCTTTTCTTTTTCAACATTCCCCTGGCGATTCGGGGTCTTTTCTGGTTCCATACGAATTTTAGGATTATTTGTTCCATTTCGGTGAAAAAAGTGGATGGTATTTTGATAGGGATTGCATTAAATGTGTAAATTGCTCTAGGTAGCATAGACGTTTTCACAATATTTGTTCTTCCAATCCATGAGCATGGAATATTTTTCCATTTCTTTGTGTCTTCCTCAATTTCTTTCATGAGTATTCTATAGTTTTCTGAGTACAGATTCTTTGCCTCTTTGATTAGATTTATACCTAGGTATCTTATGGTTTGGGGTGCAGTTGTAAATGGTATCAACTCCTTAATTTCTCTTTCTTCTGTCTTGTTGTTGGTGTATAAAAATGCCACTGATTTCTGTGCGTTGACTTTATATCCTGCCACTTTACTGAATTCCTGTATGAGTTCTAGCAGTTTTGGGGTAGAGTCTTTTGGGTTTTCCACATAAAGTATAAAGCAGGCATTTTCCCCTAGTATAAAGAGAGGAGAGAAAAACTGTGGCAGAAAAATATATTCAAAGAGATAATGGCTGAAAGTTCCCAAATTTGGCAAAAGATATAAACCTATGGATTCAAGAAGCTGAATGAATCCAAAAGAGCGTATTTCCATGTGTTTATTGGCCATTGGTATATCTTTGGTGAAATACTTATTCAAATATTTTGCCCATTTTCTAATTCTCATTATTGAGTTATAAGTTCTTTATATATTCTTGATACAAGTCCTTTATCTGATCTATGATTTGCAAATATTTGCTCCCATTCTGCTGCTTATCTTTTCATTTTCTTGAGGTGCTTTACAGAGCACAAAAATTTTTAATTTTGATAAAATCCAATTTGTCAAAATTTTAATTTGTTGCTTGTGCTCTCGGTGTCACATGTTGAAACCATTGTGTAATCCAAGATCATGATATTTACTCTTAGGGTTTCTTCTAATAGTCTAATAGTTTTAACTCTTACGTTTAGGTCTATGATTGATTTTGAGTTAAATTTTGTGTACCATGTGAGGTAAGTGTCCAAATTCATTCTTTTGCATGTGGAGAACCAATTGTCCCAGTACCATTTGTTGAAAAGGCTTTTCTTTCTCCCTCTGAATTGTCTCAGCACCTTTGTTGTTTGAGAATCAGTTGACCATAAATCAATTCTATTGCATCGAGCTTTATGTCTAAACCTATGCTAATACCACACTGCATTGACAACCATAGCTTTGCAGTAACTTGTGACATTGGAAGTATAAATCTTCCACTTTGTTCTTCTTCTTCAAAATCATTTGGCTATCCTAAGTCCTTCATATTTCCCTATGAATTAAGAGGCCTTTTAAGCTGAGGGAGCAAGCCATACAGATAGCTGGCAAAGAAAGCAGTCCAGGCAGTAGGAAGAACAAGTACAGTGGCCCTAAGGTGTGAATGTGCCTGTTTAAAGAACAGTTAGGAGGCCAATGTGGCACAGTGGACAGGAGGAGTACTAGGAAACGGGGTCAGAGAGGTAAACAAGTCAGGACAGGGAGGGGGCCAATATGTAAGACCTTGCCTGCCTTGTAAGAAATCTGGCTTTACTCTGAGTGAATGCAGAAGTGATTGGAGAGTATTGAGCAGAGCAGTGACATGGTCTGACTTGTATTTTAACAGATTCGCTGTGGTTGCTGCGTAGACAAATTACCAAAGGAGCAATAACAACAGCAAGGAGGGAAGTTAGGAGATGCAAGAGATGATGGTGGCTTGGACTGGGGTGTTTCCAGTGGGATGAGAAGAGATGAGAAGTAGTAAGCCAATAGGATTTAAGAAAGATTGGATGTAGAGTATGAGAAAGAGGAGTCAGCAATGTCTCCAAGGATCTGGGCCTGAACAACTGAAAGAATAGGATGGCAAAGCCCAAGTCCATTGGGAGGGAGGAGCAGGTTTAGAGAGGCAGATCACGTCAGTTCTGGATGTGACCAGTTTGAGGTACTCATGAGACACTGGAAGTACACATTTAGAGTTCAAGGGAGTGGTCTGATCTAAAGAAACACAAATTTGGGAGTTATCAACACAAAGATAGTCTCCATAGGTGATATTTAAATCTGGCAGGAGCCTGAGACTAGATCAGATCACCTAGGGACAGATAAAAAATAGAAGAGGTCCAGAGATTGCACCATGGACACTACAGTGGTAAGAAGCTGAGGGGATGAGAAGTCACCAGCAGGGAAGCAGAAGGGGGTCTGAGGGAACAAGAGCAGCTCCAAGTCTCCTGAACTATAGATTCACAAGTAATCTCTCAGGGTGGGACACTTGCATATTTCTACATCTACCACAAGCTAGGATCTCCTCTATGTTTGGTCACATTATCAAGGCCCAGCTCAGAGATGGATCCTCTTAAGGTCAAAAGTCTGCAGGACTAAAGTGCGAATGATTGGCAAGCTTATCCTCCTCAGGGGATATACGATGTAAGAAAAGTCAGTTGAGTAAAATAAACCTCTATTTGTTGGGCTGTTGTAAGGAATGAGGTCATTTTATACAAGAAAGAACTTTCTTTATCTCCTGGGATGGAGAAACAAGCTCTTAGGGAAGCATCAATCCTCTTTCGGACCGTATGATCTTGGGGGCCAGGAGAGTGTCTGGGACCCAAGCACAGCTCATAACACCTTGAGCAGGTGCATACTGTCTTCCTCAGTCAGGGAAAAGGCAAGAAGTGGGCTGTGCGCCTTGCTGAACACTGTCTTTATTTTTTTTTAAGATTTTATTTATTAATTTGTCAGAGAGAGAGAGAAAGAGTGAGAGAGCACAAGCAGGGGGAGCGGCAGGTAGAGGGAGAAGCAGGCTCCCCGCTGAGCAGGGAGCCTGATGTGGGACTTGATCCCAGGACCCTGAAATCATGACCTGAGCCGAAGGCAGACACTTAACCGACTGAGCCACCCAGGCATCCCTTAACACTGTCTTTAAACTCAAGTTCTGCCCTATCGTGCCCCTAGCTTCTCTTCCATCCCTCCCTGTCTCTGTTACCATCTCCTCTTCTCTCAACCTGCAGCCTAGTGCCCCAGCCTCCTTTTTCACAAAAAAGGTGGGGTCAGGAACATGGATGAAATGGAGAGCTTCGGTTTTTCCACTCAGATCTTCATAGTTCCATGAGAAGCCTAGTGTCCCTATTTTCCTTCCCCTTCTCACAAACACCAAATCCCACCCCTGCCCACCAGTCAGCAAACCCGAAGGTGGCAAAAGCAGGGACTTTTCACACTAGGTTTTTTCTGCACAGGACTCCATCCGCACAGCTGCCACCAATTAAGAAAGGTGATAGGAAAGTGACAATGACATGAATAGGACAGAAACATGGACAGGAAACTCATGAAAAAACAAGAATAGCCACTAAACAGAGGAAAATAATGTTAGCCCTACAACAAAGCACAATTTGAAACAATGAGACACCACTTCACCTGGTAAGTAAGTGGTAAGTATTCGGATCCCCAGGGTTGGAAAGAGTAAGGGCATGCACAGACACCACCACCCAGGTGCAGTCTTGTCTGCTTTCTGGAGAGTGGCTCGGCAACACTCACAAGCTTTTAAAATAAGTCTATCCTTTGACCCTTTGACTCAGTGGTTTCACGTCTAGGAATTCAGCCTAAGGAAATAACTTAGACAACCATGCAAATATGTTCAAGAATCTTTATTGCAGCATATAGTATTTTTAAGGTTTGAGATCCACCTAAATGCCCCCACAATGGGAAAGTGGTTTCAATGAACGAGGGTTTATCAAACAGTGGGGTACTGGTCAACCATTAAGGCCGATGCTAGCCCAAGGGTCTTCCGGTGTGCTGCATTGAGGAAGATGCAGCCTCACTTCGGTGGTGTTCCTGGCCCACAGTGCATAAACTGAAGAAACATCAGACATACCTAAACTTAGGAACCATCTACAAAATAACCGACCTGTCTTCTTCAAAAATGTTAATATACTGAAAGCAAAGTCAGTCCAAGGAATTGTGCCCATATTAAAGGATGCTGAAAAGACATGACAACTAAATGCAAGGCATGATCCTGAACCAAGAAAAAAAATTCATTACCAAGGCCATTATGGGGCAATTGGCAAGTTTGGAATATGGACCGTAGATTATAGTATTATATCAATTTAAGTTTCCTGATTTTGATAGTTGTACTGTGGTTATGTAAAACATGTTCTTGTTCTTAAGATATTCACAGCCATGTGTTCATAAGTAAAGAAATAACCTTGTGTACAGCTTACCTCTCAAATGGCTCAGAAACAAAAAATACCGCGTATTTAGAAAAATCATGTTAAGCACCTGTGGTCATGATGTTGATGGGTGATTCTGAGTGAAGAGTACCCTGGAATTATATTCTTGCCCTTTCTCTGTGAGCTTTAAATGATTTCCAAGTAAAAAGGGTTTTAAAAAAGGAAGGTACTCTGGGCACACCAGGCTGCAGCCTTGGGCACCCCAGTGCTGGGGGGCTGTGCATGGCTGTGGATGACACCTCCTGTCACCCAGACTCTCAGTTCTCAGTGCTACTAACTCAGTGTATGGCTGACCCCAAAGCTGTCCTGGGTTGACTCACAAAGGTAGGATGACTCAAGGCCATGAATTTTCTCTTGTCATTTTATTTACTCCAATTTTGAATTCAAAATCTGGCATTCCTGGGGCACCTGGGTGTTCAGTCATTTGGGCATCCGACTCTTGATTTCAGCTCAGGTCATGATCTCATGGTTGTGGGATCAAGCCCTGCATCGGGGTCCGCACTCAGCTCTGAGTCTGCTTGAGATTCTCTCTCCCTTTCCCTCTGCCCCTCCCCGCCGCTCACACTCTCTCTCAAAATAAATAAATAAAATCTTAAAAAAAAAAAACCACTGGCATTCCTTGCATCCCAGGGATCTCTGTGGTGGGGGGGAGGGGGGAAGGGAACTTACCCAAACGTAGTGCTGTGGATAATCCAGACTGCAGATTTTAGTATCAACAACGTTCATTTATCATTGATGATGTCCTTACACGTTCCCCAACAAAGGCAGGCTCAGATTTCCCCCACAACCAGCCCAGTATGTTGCCTATTCCCCAAAAGGAGAAAACTAAGCCCCCAGCAAGGGCCAAGGTAAGGGCAAGAAGTGCCCTGGGTTTCCTCTGCCAAGGTTAGTAGTTTCAACTTATGGAAAGTTGCAGATTGTCCAAGAAGCATGGATACGGACCTGGAAGAGATGTCTCAGCACCCCACACCTCTGTTCCCGGTCCTGACCCTCCCAAGGCAAGGGGCAGCCACCTTGCCATTCTCCTCTCTAGAAAGGGGAGACCATGCAATAGGGTTCAGTCCCAGCCTCCCCCACCAGCCCGGTGCTCCCCTTCTATCACCTACCCTCCAGCCACACAGTCCCACCCGCCCTCTCCCCAGGGGTTGTCAGGGACAGAAGGCCCCTCCCTCATCCCCCTCAATGTTCCCGCACTCCTCCCCCTCCCATCGCTAGGGTGTCCAGGACATTGTGTGACTCAGGAAACAGCTCAGACGTGAGGCTTGCAGCAGGCAGAGGAGGAGGAAGGGGCCGTGGGAGCAGAGGAGGTGGCTGCTGCCTCAGTGAGGGCTCTCAGGGTCCTTGCCCGAGGCGGCCAGGGGTCTGGGTTTGGGGCAGGGGCTCTGGGATGCAGCCCCCTTCACTGCTGCTGCTGTTGCTGTGTCACTCAGTCGTCAAGAGCAGAGGTGAGGCATGGGGCGGGAGAGGTGGGGGACCCATCTTCCTTGAGAGGGTGTCGGTGGGTTGGGGGCAGGGGACACTGGATGGAGGAGAGTTTCACACAGGGAGGGAGGACTCTGCCCATGGAGCTGCACAAACCAGGCTTTGGGGCCTGTGCCAGGGGCGGTGACTATCAGGGGAATGGGTGGGAGGGTGCCTGCCCCCAGGGAGAACCCAGCTGACCTTGGAGCTGGGGGACAGCAGGCCCTTGCAATCACATTCAGGAGGTGAAGAGGGAAAAAAACTGACCACCTGCTAAGGGAGGCTACGACAAGAAAGCAGGAGATGGAGACATGGGAAGGTCAAGGGCTGACCAAGTCCCTTTCCTGGTCCAGCTGTCCCCACCCCCCGGATGGCTCAATGCTGGGCCCTTCCGGGAGGAAATCCCTTCAACGTCTCAGCCATTCACCTTCCTGGAGTCCCTTGGGCCCCCCTCCTGAGCCCTGTTGTCCTGCTTCCCAGGGATGGAGCCCACGGCTGCACTTGGGAGGCTGGAGAATAAACAGGAAAGGGGGTGGGGATTAAGAGTTGAGAGGATCTAGAGGCCTGTGATTGGGAGAAGGGGGGGCTGGGGCAAGAGCCCTACGTGGGGACCAGGAACAGAGGGGATGGTGGTTGAGAGCACATGTGTGGAGCTGCTGCAGGCAGGTCCCTCCAGAGCACCCAGAGGAGGAACCAGGGAGCACGAAGCCCCCCAGTCCCATGCCATCCTCATCTCCATCCCCAGTGCTGCACTGTGGGGGCTCCCCAGAACCCTGTGCCAACGGAGGCACCTGCCTGAACCTATCTCAGGGACAAGGGACCTGCCAGTGAGTGTGCCTCCTGGGAGAGAGAGACTGGAAAGGGGGAGGGAGCGCAGGGCGGAGGGGGGACTGGGAAGGAAGGAGAAAGGGAGGCCGTGAAGGCTCTGAAGAGAAAGGAAAGCAAAGGAGGGAGGTGGGAGGGCGAAGAGGGCCCAGTGACGCGAGTCTTCCTCTCTCCTGCCCCCACTCAGGTGTGCCCCTGGCTTCCTGGGTGAGACATGCCAGTTTCCTGACCCCTGCCTGGATGCCCAGCTCTGCCAGAATGGGGGCAGCTGCCAAGCCCTGCTTCCCGCCCTCCCAGGCTCCCCCAGCCTTCCCTCTCCCTTGGCCCCCAGCTTCTCCTGCACCTGCCCCTCTGGCTTCACTGGCCAGATGTGCCAGGCCCGGCTCAAGGACCCCTGTTCTTCCTTCTGTTCCAAAATGGGCCGCTGCCACATCCAGGCCTCAGGCCACCCACAGTGCTCCTGCCTGCCTGGATGGACAGGTGAGCACTGCAGGGGTGGGGGAGAGGGGACAGGCAGGAGCAGGGGGCTGGGAAAGACAGAATTGGAGTCTGAGCGACAGGGAGCCCTTCTGAGGACAGAGCCTGTGAGAATCAAGAAGCCGACTCTTGCTGACCATTTACCGGAGACTGACATTCTCCAGCCCGGCCATACCAATGGTTAAAATGCTGCAGTATTTCCAAACCCGTCAGTGAATGGCTACTGCCATAGGCCCCCTTAGTGCCCCACGCTGGTCCCTTTCCTGGCCCCTCCACCCAGCAGCTAGAGGGTTAACGCTTAGCACAAGGTGGTGGGCATCTGAATGGCCTCTATTACTGAGAACCGGGAGCCCATAATAGCACCTGGAAAGACGCGCTGGTGGGAGGGGTAACGAGGGTGGAAAGGATCTGACCCAGAGAGAGGAATGGGTGTCAGTCCTGGGAAGAGGGGTGCAGCCCTGGGGCAAGGGTGCGGGACCCTGCGGGGGCAGGGTGTGCTAGCCTGAGGAAACGGTCAGGGGTGCGGAACAGCGGAGAGCCCCCGGAGTGGAAGGCTCCTCTGACCCACCAGGATGGAGCGGACTGGACGGGGCAGTGGAGGCCACAGGGGCGGGAAAGTGCGCTGTGAGCGGTGGACTAGAAACAAGGCTTCTCAAATTTGGCGACGCACAGCCATCACCTGGAAAGCCCTGAACATCCCAGAGAGGCTGATGTAGTGGGTCTGGGGTGGGCCCAGGAATGGCGATGTTTTAACTGCCTGGGTAATCCTGAGGACTCGGCAGCGAGAGAGCAGGCTGTGTGACAAGGATCATCGGTGGCAGCTTGCCAGACCCAGTGCTCTGAGCAGGGACTCTGGGCAGCTCTTTCCCAGGCCCAGCGGCAGCCCCACCACTGCAGAGGCGTGTGCCCTCGCACTAGCTCTCCATGGCCTTGGTTGTCAGCTGACATCCACGCTGAGGACAGGGGGCGATGCTCGGGAGGTGCCGACTCAGCTCAGTGTCAGCCGCCACCTCGGCCACGGCCCCTGTGCCAACGGCTGAGAGGGGCGTCTCCTCATCATCCGGAACGCTGTACCCACCTAAAGATTAGGGAATCCAGAAGAGGCAGGCCAGACAACTGGCCAAGGGCACACAGCCACTTTCGGCCCAGCAAAGTGCTAAGTCTCCTGCCTGCGGGGGCGGGGGGCAGGGCGGGCAGGGGGTGGTTCTCACCTCCCCACCAAGGAAAGGTCACCACAGGAAGGACCAAGATTTTCTCAGGCAAGGCCAATCGGCCATAGTCCCACCAACAGCTACATGTCCTATTTTCCAGAATGGCCAAACTGAGGCACGGGGTGGTGGAGCAGGGCAAAGCGGGTGTGGGAGGAAAGGGAAGGAAACGTGAAAATCAGCCACAGAGACAACCCAGGCGGGGAGCTGGGTTCCCTCGGATGAGCTGGGATTTGTGCAGTGCCACCAACAGCCCCCTCTGTCCTCTGCCTCAGGTGAGCAGTGCCAGCTTCAGGACTTCTGCTCGGCCAACCCCTGCATCAATGGAGGGGTGTGTCTGGCCACACACCCCCAGATCCAGTGCCTCTGCCCACCCGGCTTCGAGGGCCATGCCTGCGAACACGATATCAACGAGTGTTTCCTGGACCCCGGACCCTGCCCCAAGGGCACTTCCTGTCATAACACCCTGGGATCTTTCTGGTGTCTCTGCCCCACTGGGCAGGAGGGTCCACACTGTGACCTTCAGCCAGGACCCTGCCCCCCTAGTGGCTGTTCCAATGGGGGCACCTGTCAGCTGGTTCCCGGGAGAGACTCTACCTTCCATCTCTGCCTCTGCCCCCAAGGTGTGTCCTCACCTGCAGCCCCTCTCCCTGGGTAGGGAGGTCCCCTTCCCTCAGCTAATCTCATGACCCTGTCAGGTTTCACAGGCCCAGGCTGTGAGGTGAATCCAGATGACTGTGCTGGCCACCAGTGTCAGAATGGGGGCACCTGCCAGGATGGGCTGAGCACCTACGCCTGCCTCTGCCCAGAGGCCTGGACAGGTGAGTCGTGTAAGCCAAGTCCATGCACCTGCGGCCCAGATGGTCCGCCCCTGGCCTCTCCTCCTCACAGGGCTCCTAGCTCCAGCTTTTGTCCCCTCCCCACCCCGCCCCCCGCAGGCTGGGATTGCTCTGAAGATGTGGACGAATGTGAGGCTCAGGGCCTTCCTCGCTGCAGAAACGGGGGAACCTGCCAGAACTCGGCTGGCAGCTTCCACTGCGTGTGTGTGAGCGGCTGGGGGGGCGCAGGCTGCGAAGAGAACCTAGATGACTGCCTTGCTGCCACCTGTGCCCCAGGATCCACCTGCATTGACCGCGTGGGCTCCTTCTCCTGCCTCTGCCCACCTGGCCGCACAGGTGTGACAGCGGGCGCGGGGAGGTGGCGGTAGAGATGGCAAGTGAGAGAGGCACCAGGAGGGCGGCTGGGGCTTCAAGCGGCCCCAGAGAGCCTCACGGCCACCCTGCCCTCCAGGACTCCTGTGCCACATGGAGGACATGTGCCTGAGCCAGCCATGCCACGGGGAAGCCCAGTGCAGCACCAACCCCCTGACGGGCTCCACACTCTGCCTGTGTCAGCCTGGCTACTCAGGGCCCACCTGCCACCAGGACCTGGACGAGTGTCAGATGGGTGGGTCACCCCCGCCCGCATCAGAGCCTCTCCGAGCCCCCAGGCAGCCTCTGCAAATTGTTTTTCAAATGAAATATATAATCATCTCTTTTTTCCTGGTTTGGTCCAGATTTGGCATCCCTTCCCTACACAGTCTTCTCACCAATGCTCAGCCCTCCAGGCCCCTTTTAGTCCTTCTCCATCTTAAAGACACCGGCTCTTTCTCTGATTTGCTCTCATCTGCCACAAACAGGCCCTCACGCCTTCCCTGGCAGTCCGGCTTCCTTGCCCTTCCACGCCGGGCCCCTGCGGACTCCTGACTCTTCTCTCCTCCCAGCCCAGCAAGGCCCCAGTCCCTGTGAACACGGCGGCTCTTGCCTCAACACCCCTGGTTCCTTTGACTGCCTCTGCCCACCTGGCTACACGGGCTCCCGCTGCGAGGCTGATCACAATGAGTGCCTGTCCCAGCCCTGCCACCCCGGCAGCACCTGCCTGGACCTGCTTGCCACCTTCCACTGTCTCTGCCCGCCAGGTACCAGATGCATGGGGCCTTGGGTAGAGGATCAGGGGGCTAACCCTGAACACGCCAGGCATGACCCCTGCAGAACACAAATGGCCCCAGGCCAGTTGGGGGGACAGTTACAAAAGAATGCTTCTCATCTCCCCACCCCAGATAAAAACTCGGGGAAACCCGCGGCTCCTAGGAGAAGGCCTGCCACGGATGATAGTGAGCTTGTGCACTGCTCAAGTCTGGGGGTGAGGGGGAGAGCATTCATTTCATAGTCATTATAAAGTGCACAGCCTGGTCCGCTGTACATGGAAGCCAGTCAAGGGAGAGCAGAACACCAGCCTCTGCTCATGCCAACTCAGAATGTTCCTCCCAATCACAGAAAAACTCTCCCCTGTAGAGATCGAGTAAACCCTTAAAATCCCAAAGGGCCTGTGTGCTTGGATTTGGTACAACAGAAAAAAAAAAAAAAAGTGCCACAAGGCTATACCTACCTCCAAGCTAGCTCTAAGGGGGAGAAAAGTCTCCCCAGGGACATAGAGACAGAGCCAATACCAGGAAGCTGAATGAAACCAGAAAAATACTAGCTTATTTTGTGCCAGGTACCACCTGAGCATCTGACCTGCCTTTTGTCATCTTTGCAACAATCCTATGAGGTCAGCATTGTTGCTGTGCCCATTTTACAAATGAAGAAACTGAGGCACAGAGAGGTTAAGGGAGTTGTCCAGCTGGTTAGTGGCAGGGCCGTGATTCAAACCCAGGGCTTCCATAGATTTAACCACTACACGAAACAGCCTTTCTCAACTGAGCAGCATCCACGGTCAAAAGCAGAGAAAACGGTCCAGCAATCCAAGGGACAGGGATAGATACTAAGGGACTTCAGAAGCAGACTCCCAAGGCAAGAAATGGGAGGCAGCTGAGGTCTGGAAGCTGATCCAGTTTCAGTTCAGGGTGAGACTGTGGATACCAGGACAAACCCGAAGATACGGGACAAATATGGGACCAAAAACTCCCCAAATGCCCTTCAAATACCCCCCCTTGGGGATTCCTGGTCTCCCTGGCACAGAGGCCTGCTCAGGTAGAACAAGAGACTTGACTCACCTCCAAGCAGATGCCCATTTGTCTCATTTGTACCTTGAGGACCTCCAGGCTCATGAGCCCAGCCGGGTGAGCCCACCTTCTATGCGGAGAATGGCCCCAAAAGGTACTTCCTTGCTGCCCCCACAGGTCCCAGCAGGGGCCCTGCTCCCTGAGCTTTCACAGCTGAAGGGGGCAGGGCTACACATAGCAGAGCAGCAGGACCCCAGCCTCATCTCCCCAACCGGCAGGCACAGGGCACCCTGGGAGGGGCTGCCTGATGGGGGCACGTGCTCTTTCTAGAACCCCGGCCTCCGGGGCAGAAGGGGTGAGCAGCCAGCGCAGGCGGGGCTGACCTGGCTGAGCCTCAGCCCGCACCACACCTCCACGTCCTCAGGCTTGGAAGGGCAGCTGTGTGAGGTGGAGACAGATGAGTGTGCCTCGGCTCCGTGCCTGAACCAGGCGGACTGCCACGACCTGCTCAACGGCTTCCGGTGTGAGTGCCTGCCCGGTGAGTGCAGAGCCCACTCCAGCCCCCGGCCCCACCCCTGCCCCACAGTCAGGCCCCGGGATCACCCCAAGCCTCTTGAAGCTCACTCTGGCCTGGCCAAGGAGGCCCCCATTTCTCCAACTCCTCTGCTCCCCAAACTCTCTTTTACATTCCCCAAATCTTCCCTGGGTACTCACCCACCTTCATCTCTGTCCTGCCAAATTGCCCAAACCACCCTTTCTAGCCCTCCTCCAGAGTCTTCTGTGTGCCCTCCCTGCTCCTGGGGATCCCGGGCTGGTCTTGGCGCCGCTCACCCTGGACCCGGGGAACACTGCCCCAGGCCTTCCTTCTCCAGCTTCCCCGGACACCTCTGTTCCTTGCTCTGATGATAACGAATGTTTATTGACTACTCCAGGCCGGGCCCTTGGCTGTGTACTTTTCAGACATTCCCTCGTTTAATCCTTTCAATGACACCATGAGGTCGGTTCCATTATTCCCCTTTTACAGAGGACGAAACTGGAACCTAGAGAGCTCGAGTAGCTTGCCCAAAGTCACACAGCTGGCAGGGGGCTGAGCATCATCCTCCTGTCATCTCCACCTGCCCCAGGTGTCTTCTCTGGGAAGCCCTCCAGGTTCACCTTTCCTGGTGAGGGGAAGGGCCAGGACTTACATTTATGCTTTGGATACAATGTGTTTTCAGCATTGACACAAATACCCAGTTATGCCTTATTTATATGAAGAACAAAGTCACCAAGTTACTCTCTGTTATGTTCTGAAACTCAAATCACTATTTGAGAAGCCCCCAAACTGGTGCCTCATTATATAACGAAACATGTAGATGAACCCCCAAACCAAGCCATTGGAAACAAGATTCTCTCCATTACAATTTGTAGCGATGTTATTTCTATATATGTAAAGAGAAGACTAAATATCAGTATTAACTCTAAATTTCTTGTTTAAATCCATGAAATCATACCTGTACAGCTCAGTCACAAATATCTGTGACAAACTCCCTAATAAATCTAGAGAAAGTCACTAAAAAGAAAAGAAGGTAAGAAGGGAGGGAGGGAGGGAGGGAGGGAGCAAGGAAGGAAGGAAGGAAGGAGGGAAGGAAGGAAGGAAGGAAGGAAGGAAGGAAGGAAGGAAGGAAGGAAGGAAGGAAGGGAAGAGAAGACAACCTTTGCCATCTCTCCGCACTCACTCCTGGCCCCACCAGGATTCACTGGCTCGTGGTGTGAGGAGGACATCAATGAGTGTGAGAGCTCTCCCTGTGCCAATGGGGGTCAGTGCCAGGACCAGCCCGGATCCTTCCATTGCGAGTGTCTCCCAGGTGAAGCAGGGCTCAAACGCTGGAGGGGAGAGTGGGGGCAAAGGGCAGACTTCCGGGCAGGTCCCTGATCCTCCTGCTGTGCCATAGGCTTTGAAGGCCCGCGCTGTCAGGTGGAGGTGGACGAGTGCCTGAGTGGCCCATGCCCCGCTGAAGCCAGCTGCCTGGATCTCCCCGGAGCCTTCTTTTGCCTCTGCCCTTCTGGCTTCACAGGTCAGCAGGGGAGGCGATAGAAGGGACTGGCCGGAGAGTTGAGCCCATCTGGGGTGGGGCAGAGGTCACTGCTGGGTATTCGAGGGTTGGGATGTGAGAAGAGAAGGAGACTGGAACCCCCTGGAGTTATTCCATTGACAACCTGCACACCCACACAAGCTTGGGCTGACTGCAGATGTTATCTGTAGGGCCCACACCGAGCCCGACATGAATGGTGTGATTAGGGTTCAACAGGAAGCCATTCATTTGCTTATTTAGCAGGAACCTATTGTCTCCTCTGCCAGACACAGGCACAAGTGGAATAAGAGAGCTGCTCTCCTCAACTGGCTTTAAATCCAGTGCAGAGAGACCAAGAAGTCTCTTGTCGGTTATGGTCCAAAGGTGCTCTGGGAGAGGACTGCATAGGATTCTATAGGAGCACAGAGACCAGCCAACCAGACTAGAGATGAGAAGGCTTCATGGAGGAGGTGATGGCTGAGCTGAGTCTTGAAGAATGAGTAGGAGTTTGTCATGATAGAGTGATTGCATGTTTTAGCTGCAGGTGAAAAGCACACCCTACTTAAGGAGCCACAGGACATCCTGAGCTTAGGGTGCAACAGAGCAAACCTGAGGAGCACAGCAGTAACAGGGAAATCGTGTCACGCAAGGCCCTGTGTGTCACCCTGAGGAAGTTAGACTGTATCCTGAGGCAACAGGGAGCCACTGAAGGACAGCTTCATGGGGAGTGAGCAAGTTGTACGTAAGAAGTGGCTTTGGCCCCATCGAGGGCATGGAGGGACTCTGTTTTCTCTCTGACCCATCTCCCCACTGCAGGTCATCTCTGTGAGGTTCCCCTGTGTGCCCCCAACCTGTGCCAGCCCAAGCAAAAGTGCTATGATCAGGAGGACAAGGCCCCCTGCCTCTGCCCCGATGGGAGCCCCGGCTGTGCCCCCATTGAGGACAACTGCACCTGCCACCATGGGCTCTGTCACAGGTAACCCTCCAGGCCTCCCCACTCGCACCGGCCTCCGGTCCTCCTCAGCGAGGGCAGGAGAAGACAGCCAGTGAGCCGCCAGCCTGTGGGAAATGACCAAGAGGGAAGAGGAAGGAGATGGCAAAGTGCTGAGCTCACCGCCAATGTGAGGGCGCGACTAGTGAGTGCAGTCCCGTGGGGGCAGAGTTCCTAAATCACAGGTGAAACCGAGGGCTAGGGGGTCAGAGCAGAAAGAAAAGCATTAGATCCCAGGGCCAATTCATCATACATTAGACAAATATTGAGCATCTACTATGTGTGGATACTTTTCCAGGCACTGGGGGAACTGCACAGAACAAAAGAGACAAAATGTCTGTTTTGTTTTGTTTTTTAAGATTTTTATTTATTTGTTTGACAGAGAGAGAGCACAAGCTGGGGAGTGGCAGAGGAAACGGCAGAGGGAGAGGGAGAAGCAGGCTCCCCACTGAGCAGGGAGCCCAACACAGGTGGAGCCCAACTCAGGTCTCAATCCCAGGACCCTGGGATCGAGACCAGAGCTGAAGGCTTAACCAACTAAGCCACCCAGGCGCCCCAGCGTGTCTGTTCTCATGGAGATTTCATTCTAATGAGGAAAGACAGACAATAAACAGTTATAGGAGAAACATATATACATATTCTTACATATAGTATGGAAGGGGGAATGCTGAGAGCAGAGCCACTGAAGAAAGGGGCCAGAGTCTCAGGACCAAAAAATGAGGTCCTAGGGGTCTGACCATCGGTGAGGGGAGGTGAAGAGAAAAACACCAGAAGAAGAAAAAACCCTCCCCTTTCTCTTCATGACCAGATCCTCATGTGTGTGTGATGTGGGCTGGACAGGACCAGAATGTGAAGCAGAGCTGGGGGACTGTATTTCCATCCCCTGTGCCCATGGGGGGACCTGCCACCCCCAGCCCTCTGGCTACAACTGTACCTGCCCCCCAGGCTACACAGGTGAGGCTCTCCCTAAGCCACAGACATTCTGGGCTGGCCACCCTCTAATCAAGGGCAAGGCCAGTAGAGACATGTGTCCAAGGACTCTGGGTATGGGTCACCACCAAGGAGAATGGGGCATGAGCTGCAGGGAGGGAACACAGGTGATGTGCGGGAGACAGTAAGAAAAGACAAAAGATTGGATGGGAGAAAATAGGGATGGGGATGAGGAAAAGGAAGGGGGAGGGAAGCAGAGGAAGACAAGAGAGAAGAGGATTCCCTTTCTCAGACCCCACTCATTTCCCTCAGGGCCTACCTGCAGTGAGGAGGTGACAGCTTGTCACTCAGGGCCCTGTCTCAACGGTGGCTCCTGTAGCCCCAGGCCTGGGGGCTATTCCTGCACCTGCCCTCTGAGCCACACTGGGCCCCGCTGCCAGACCAGCACTGACCACTGTGCCTCTGGTGAGTGCCCACCGTGTCCTCCAGCTGGGCCACAGGAGGATCGAGGAACTGGTCGGGGTGTGTTTGTGCCGTAGGAAAACAAATTAATTGGGCACCATGATGGGGTGCTGTTTTGATGGGGGCAGCAGGGGGGTGCGTATGTCCTGTGCGTGGTGTGACTAAGGCCACAGGCGAGGTTACAGGCAAGGAACCCCACCCCTCACAGCCTCCTCTCTCCAGCCCCGTGCCTCAACGGGGGTACCTGTGTGAACAGGCCTGGCACCTCGTCCTGCCTCTGTGCTGCGGGTTTCCAGGGCCCACGCTGTGAGGAAAGGACCCGACCCAGCTGTGCAGACAAGTGAGCAAAGACCCCAAGAGGAAGGGAGGGGGCCCCTCAGCCTCCCCACCCTTCCTCTCCATCTCCTCTGGGGCTCCAGGCTGCCTCAAACTCTATATCCCACATCCTTTCACTCTGCCTCCCTTTCTAGTTCCCCATCTCACCACCACATCACACACTCCCTCCCTTTTGATTGCCCTACTTCCTCCCACTGTGCCCTGTGTCTGTCCTGTTCCAGCCCCTGTAGGAACAGGGCAACCTGTCAAGATGGCCCTCAGGGTCCCCACTGCCTCTGCTCCCCTGGCTACACGGGAGGCAGCTGCCAGGTGAGGGGTGCTGAGCCAACTGTGCTGAGGCTGGAGGGCTCTGGTGGGAGGGTCTCCAGTTCTAAGACAGAGCAGGGAGCTGGGGAAAAGTATCCACAGGAAAGGGGGTTTGGAATCTGGGAGTGGAGGTCTAGCTTGAGGTTTGCATGGAATAGAAGGAATGAAAGGATCTCTGATGCCAGGGACTGCTCTGGGATGTGGGTATCAAAGGAAACCAGGGGCGGGGGCGGGGGGCTATCACCTGGCCCCAGACCATTCTGGAGAGAGTTTGAGAGGTGAGGATTTTGAGGAGCTAGCCAAAGACCATCTCTGGGCCTAAAAACATGATATTCTGTCCTGACTCATGCTCCCTCCCAAACCTCAGACTCTGATGGACTTATGTGCCCAGAAGCCCTGTCTACACAATTCCTACTGCCTCCAGACTGGGCCCTCGTTTCAGTGCCTTTGCCTTCAAGGATGGACCGGGCCTCTCTGCAACCTGCCACTGTCCTGTCAGCAGGCCGCTCTGAGCCAAGGTACTGACCCAAGGGCCAACTGGGGAGCAGATAAAGAGAGAAAGGATGTCCGCCTCTACCTGATCCCTGAGGGTATCCACACACAACATTTGGCCAAAACAACCAAATGAAAGTCAAAGTAACACAGACCAAACACTATGACTGATTCTACAGCCTCACACGCGGGGCAACTTAACACAACTCAGCTTCTATCACCATGCTCAACACAACTCAAGCAACACCAACCAGTCCAGCCAACAAGACTCCAGGTTAACACAACTACTGGGACACAACTCAATGTGAAGCAACTCAACTCTGTCATTACCACCATAATGCATCTAGAGTAGATCACACTTAACCCAACTGCACTCGACTGCTGCTCCCCACTCACTTGGATATGTCAACCCCCTTGTAAAAGAATATGCCCCTTATTCATATAAGGCTTAATAGGAGCAGAACTCAGGAAGGAGCCTCCTGTGGGGTTAGGGAATGGGAATCCCAGTGAGAAAACATCAGGGGATGCAAATTCAGGGGACAGACTTGAGCCATTAGTTAACCGCCCCCCTCTGAAGTTTCCTTTGAGTTCTTGCTTGCTTGAGACTTGTTTTAAACCAAGAATACAGTTGCTTATAATGCTCTAATAAGCTTAACAAGAGGTATCTCTCTCCATTCTGGCAGAACAGGCAGGAGGGAGATCTTGATGTTATAACCTCTTTAGCACCAGAAGTTACTGACTCCTCAGGCTCCAAGTGGCCTCCACCCACCCCAGGAATATTAGTGATCCCCAAGAGCCTCTCTGCTCCGTGTCTGGGGCCCCCGAGAACCTTTCCACCCCACTTAGCTGTGCCCATCCCTGTCTGCCTCTCTCCTCAGGTACAGAAGTTTCTTCCCTGTGCCAGAATGGAGGCGTCTGCATCGACAGTGGCTCCTCGTATTTCTGCCGCTGCCCTCCTGGATTCGAAGGTGGTGTATGCCAGGACAGAGTGAACCCATGTGAGTCCAGGCCCTGCCAGCACGGGGCCACCTGCATAGCCCAGCCCAGTGGGTATCTCTGCCAGGTGAGCAGGTCTAGAAAAGAGCGGGGAGGGGAGACAAGGGTGGGCTGCACAGGGCGGGGGGGGGGGAGCGCACTAGCACAGTGCCACTGGGCGGGGCACTGATGGATTCACCCCCTTTCCTTTCTTTACCCCACATATCCAACCCACCGCCAAGTCCTGTCCTTTTGCCTCCTAAATCTTTCTCAACTCTGTCCTTCCTCCTTCACCCTTTGTCCCATTGCCTGTGGGGCATAATCTGTGCAGGCCTGGAGCACCCTGTCCCTGCCCCCAAACTTGTCTGCCTGGAGGCTCAGCCTTTACTCCACCACCAGGGTGCTCTGTTGAAAATGTTAAGCTGACCTGTCACTCCCCTGCTTAAAACCCTTCAGTGGCTGCCCACCTCTTTGACAGTGAAGTCCAAGGCCCGAGTGACCCAGCCTGGCCTGACCCTCGGGTCTTATCTCGCCCCACCCCCACCCTCCTACTCTCTGCTCCAGCTGCGGCTGGCTTCCCTACACACCCCGTTTACCGGCTCTTCCGTGCCCTTCCTCACCCCTCTTCCACCGGATGGTGCCCAAGAGGCACCTTGCTCAGGAAAATGCCCCTAACTTCTCTCCAGCCTGGGTTTGGGCCTCTCTTTGGTGGTTCCGGTCACTGAGCAGCAGAGGCAAAGCTGGGATTCAAGTCTGAGCAGCCTGATGCCTGATGCCAACTTTGGGGGCGCCTGAGTGACTCAGTCGGCATCTGACTCTTGATTTCAGCACAGGTCATGATCTCAGGGTCATGAGATAGAGCCCTGCATCAGGCTCCAGGCTGGGCATGGAACCTGCTTAAGATTCTCTCCCTCTCCCTCTGTGTGTGTGTGCGCGTGTGTGTGTGTCTCTCTCCCTCTCAAAAAAAAAAAAAAAAAGAACCCTGACTTTGAATAAAAGGCATGATGTGGATCCCCTAACCATTCTCTTTAATTTTTTTATTTTTTAACTTTTTGTTACGAACATTTTCAAACATACACAAAAGCAGTGTACTAATTAATAGTGAACACCCCTGCACCCATGACTCAGCTTTACCTCCCTTTTCCTGAGACTCCTTCCCTCAGACATCCCCAAAACACCCCGTTCACCTGCTTCTCCCAGCCCTCTGGCCACTCCCCGGATTCTCTGTAATCCCCTCTTTCTCCTCCTTTCTGAAGCCTTGCTGGCACTGTGTTCTTACATGCTCTCCTTGCTCTTGCAACAGCTCAGCCCATGGTACAGAACTTCATCAGTGACCCCTCTCCCACTGGCAGAATGGCATGAAACAATCCCCAAATGCTTCAGGGCACTGGTTAGGACATCACAGACTTGCACCGAATCCCAGCTCGGCCACCAGCTTGTGCAAGTCACTCAGTATTTCCAGGAATAGTTTGCCTTTTCTGTAAAGTGAGAATCAAATGAGATAACACACATGCAGGGTTTGGGGGAGAGTTTTATGAGGTTATGTATAAAAATCATGTAATAAATGCTAGCTAGTCTCTCTTTTCTGGTTGAATGAGAACTTCACGGAAGTGGGGAGGAGCTCTAATTCTCTTCATATTCCTAGTGCCTAAAACAGTACCTGGCACAAAGTAAGCATTCAGTAAATGCTGACAAATTAATCAATAAAGGGGCGCCTGGGTGGCTCAGTCGTTAAGCGTCTGCCTTCGGCTCAGGTCATGATCCCAGGGTCCTGGGTTCGAGCCCCACATCGGGCTCCCCGCTCAGGCGGGAAGCCTGCTTCTCCCTCCCCCACTCCCCTGCCCCTGCTTGTGTTCCCTCTCTGGCTGTTTTTCTCTGTCAAATAAATAAATAAAATCTTTAAAAAAAATTAATCAATAAAGCATGACAGAGCCTGGTGGAGGTGTGGCTGGGGGAGGGAGGTCTTACCAAAAACGGAGCTATTGTTTAGTGGCAATGCGCCATAAGATGCTTTGGGACTGCTGGAGGGGCTAAGTTGCACACCACTGAACGACTGTGTATTATGGAGTTGAGACAGAAGGGTTAGGCTACACAGGGCTGTGATGGATGGTGAGTTGAATGATGCTTTGAACTGGAAGGTGGGAGAGAGCTGGGCAGACGATCTTGAGCTGGGTCCCCCGTAGTGTTGGGATGGGCTGGATAACTGGTTCCCTGTCTGACCCTCTTTGCCAACAGTGTGCCCCAGGCTACAGTGGACAGAACTGCTCGAAGGAATCCAATGTTTGTCAATCCCAGCCCTGTCACAACCATGGGACCTGCACCCCCAAACCTGGAGGCTTCTCCTGCACCTGCCCTCCAGGCTTTGTGGGCCTGCGCTGTGAGGGGGACGTTGACGAGTGTCTGGACCGGCCCTGCCACCCCATAGGCACGGCAGCCTGTCACTCTCTGGCCAATGCCTTCTACTGCCGGTGTCTGCCTGGATACACGGGTGAGGCCTGGGAGGGTGTGTGTAGGCCCGTCTGTGGCACAACCGGGCTCACAATCCCCACCCACAAGGCAACCTAGTCATTGTGTCCATCCCCCTGCCTCCACACCCCACCCCAGAGAATAAGCCCCAGGATCCCTCTGCCTGCGCAGGTAGAGTGCTGGGTCAATTCCCAGGAATGAGCTAGGAAGGAGGCAGTGACCAAAGCAGGGTGTGACATCTAATCCCACCCCACCACAGGCCAGTGGTGTGAAGTGGAGACAGACCCCTGCCAGAGCCAGCCCTGCTCCCATGGGGGGTCCTGTGAGACTACAGCGGGACCACCCCTGGGTTTCACCTGTCACTGCCCCCAGGTGAGTGACTGCAAAGCTGTCTTCTCTGTTGCCCCCAGCACTGATGCAAGGTGAGAATGCCTGAGCTGGGATCCTAGAGGGGAATTCTTGGCGAAAGCTAGCCCGTGCTACGGGGTGAGTGACTCAGAAGCAGTTCAGGGGGAAAGGCAGGACCAGGTGGTAGCATGAATGGAATTTTCAGAAATCATGGGCACTGCCTAAGAGAAGGCCCCAAAGTCAAGCTGGGTGAGACCTTGGGTAAGTTCTTTTACCTCTGTGTGTGTGTGTGTGTGTGTGTGTTTATGGACCTCAGATGCGTGAAATCCGGTTAATCATAAGCCTTGGTTCATGATACACTAACATCATTGGTTTGTGCACGGCCTTCTTTGTATTTTTCTTATAATGTAACACCCATAAACCTAACCTAAGAATTACAGTAGCAACGATAACTCACATGTACTTATGTCTTCCTCTATCCTGTTCCCCGTCCAGAGAAAAAGTATATAATCCTAAGTCCAAAGATGAAGATAATTTAATTACTACCACTCTCTAAGTGCTTAGTCTCCTAGGTTGTTGCCACAGCTGTGGTTCATCCATTTTCATCATTGTGTAGTATGTCATTGTGTGAAAATACCATGGACCATGGTTTCAACATCTATAAAATGATGAACTTGATGTTCTCTGAGGCCCCTTCCGGATATGAGACTGTAGAACCCTCTGAATTATCTTAACCCAAGAGTTTGCTTGGCAGGGGGTAGAAAGAATAATACAAGGGCCTCCCCCAATCTCTCTCTCCTCTCCACAGGGTTTTGAGGGCCCCACCTGCAGCCACAGAGCTCCCTCCTGCGGCCTCCATCACTGCCACCATGGTGGCCTGTGTCTGCCCTCCCGCAAGCCTGGCTTCCCACCCCACTGTGCCTGCCTCAATGGCTATGGGGGCCCTGACTGCCTGACCCCACCAGCTCCTCGCGGCTGTGGCCCTCCTTCTCCATGCCTACACAATGGCAGTTGCTCAGAGACCCCGGGGCTGGGGGCCCCAGGCTTCCGATGCTCCTGCCCTCCCAGCTCTCCAGGGCCCCGGTGTCAGAGGCCCGGAGCAAAGGGATGCGAAGGCAGAGGTGGAGATGGGGCCTGTGACGCTGGCTGCAGCGGCCCTGGAGGAAATTGGGATGGGGGAGACTGCTCCCTGGGGGTCCCGGACCCCTGGAAGGGCTGCCCCTCCCACTCCCAGTGTTGGCTTCTCTTCCGGGATGGGCAGTGCCACCCGCAGTGCGACTCTGCAGAGTGTTTGTTTGATGGCTACGACTGTGAGACTCCTCTGGCCTGCACGTGAGCCTGAAACCCTGACTTGGGGGTTGGGGTGGGGAGGGCAGGGTGAGGCAGGAGAAGGACACAGATGCCTCTGGGGGGGGTTGCAGTGTGACCACAGCCTCAGGCTCCGGGGAGTTTCCACCCTAATAACTGTTGCTAAGTAGGGGTAGAAGACACTAGGCTCCAGCCCAGGGGAGGAGGGCAGCATCAATATTTAGCATGGGGACCGGGAAGGAGGGCACTGCCTCTGTCTGAGCTCCTCTCTAAGAGCTGTGGGAGCTCTGGCCTCAGGCCTCTTTCTCTATGCCCCGTTGCCATGGAGGATCTCCCCTAGCAACCAGCACCCCTGAGGGAAAAGGGCCTTGGACTCTCCTTCAGGGAGACAGGACAGCTTGGGATGGTAGGGAGAGGGGACAGTCTTAGGAGACAAGGGCGTCACAGACATTAGAGGGTCTGGGCTACCTGCCATCCAGGGCCTGACCAAGCCCACTGCTCCGGAGCTCTCCCCACTTAGCAACCAGTGCCCTAGAGGCGTGGAATATCAGGCATCTCTCTGGAATGAAGAAGGGGGTCGGGTTTCTTTGGGGATCCTGAGTCCCCCTCTCCTCACCCCACAGTCCAGCCTATGACCAGTACTGCCACGATCACTTCCACAACGGGCACTGCGAGAAAGGCTGCAACACTGCCGAATGTGGCTGGGATGGGGGTGACTGCAGGCCTATAGATGGGGATTCAGAATGGGGGCCCTCCCTGGCCCTGCTGGTGGTGCTGAGCCCGCCAGCCCTGGACCAGCAGCTGCTGGCCCTGGCCCGGGTGCTATCCCTGACTCTGAGAGTGGGGCTCTGGGTAAGGAAGGATAGTGATGGCAAGGACATGGTGTACCCCTATCCTGGGGCCCAGGCCGAAGAGGAGCTAGGAGGAGCCCCGGACCCCTCACATCAGGAGAGAGCAACCCCTCACACACAGCCTGTGGGCAAGGAGACGGACTCTCTCAGCACTGGGTAAGAAGGCCGGGCAGGAGGATGCAGCAGACACCGGTTTTTTGATGGGTGGAGGGAAGGGAACGAGGGACCAACACAGGGGTCTCTGCGGCGCCTCCCCCACAGGTTTGTGGTGGTGATGGGTGTGGATTTGTCCCGCTGTGGCCCTGACCACCCTGCATCCCGCTGTCCCTGGGATCCTGGGCTCCTGCTCCGCTTCCTGGCCGCCATGGCAGCAGTGGGGGCCCTGGAGCACCTGCTGCCGGGACCCCTGCTGGCTGCCCATCCTCGTGCTGGCACCGGTAGGTGACCCCCCTCATCTCCCCTGACCTTGCTCCCAGACCCACTTCCATGCCAGCAAATAGCAATGGAAGCCAAATGACACAGGATTGCAGGGACCCCAAATGTTCTGTGTGGAGACTGACCCTCGTGAACCTCTCATTCTCTAAGTGGATCTCCTCATGGCCCATTTGCTCTTCAATCTCCTTCCTCATTTCCCTACGTATTTTATCCTAACCTTTATCATCTGGTCTATCCTCTCTACTAAATCCAATCATCCCTGTCAAACAGCTCACGGTACACGAAAGAATCATAACCCATATAGCACTTACTACGTGCCAGGCCGTGCTCTAAGGGCTTTACAGTATCAACTCATTTAATCCTCCCAACAATGCCATGTGGCAGGTACTATTATGATTCCCACTTTGCAGATGAGGAAACTGATGAAAGAAGTTACTGCACTTGCCCAAAGGTCTCAGAGTAGTGCCCAGCCTCACGAGAAATGGTCTCTTTTTGTGACTGTGTCTCCCGCCAGCACCACCCACCAACCAGCTTCCCTGGCCTGTGCTGTGCTCACCAGTGGCCGGGGTGCTTCTCCTGGCCCTTGGGGCTCTTCTCGTCCTTCAGCTCATCCGGAGGCGGCGCCGAGAGCATGGGGCCCTCTGGCTGCCCCCTGGGTTCATTAGAAGGCCTCGAACTCAGCCGGCTCCCCGCAGACGCCGGCCTCCCCTGGGTGAAGACAGCATTGGCCTCAAGTAAGAGTGAGGAGGAAAGGGGCCCAGGGAGGGGACTCTTTCCTGTGGAGATATTTATGATCAGAAGCTGATGACAGAGGAAGGGGAGAGGGGGAGGAAGGCTGCTGGAAATCCTGGGGACCCTGAAGGTCCTCTACCCAAACACCCCCTTCCAGGGCACTGAAGCCAGACGCAGAAGTTGATGAGGATGGAGTTGTGATGTGCTCAGGCCCCGAGGAAGGAGAGGAGGTGGGCCAGGTGAAAGCACTGGGGCAGGAATGGTCCTTAGGTAATGGCGGAGTTGAAGGGACGAGTCACCCTTCCTTCACTGATCTTTGTTCTGATCCTAAGGCTGAAGAAATGGCCTCACCCTCCAAGTGCCCGCTCTGGCCTCTGAGCGGTGACTGTCAGGAGCTCCCCCAGGCAGCCATGCTGACCCCTCCCCAGGAATCGGAGATGGATGTCCCTGACGTGGACACCCGTGGACCTGGTATGTGAGCCAACCCAGACCAAGAAAAGGAAAACTCCCTTTTGACTCTTTTAGAATCAGAAAGCCTTTTGATATTAGAACTGAGAAAATTAATGTTAGAGTTAGTGCCTTAGAATAGTGATTCTTAAAGTGTGGTCCCGGGACAGAAGAATCAGCATCACCAGGGAAATTGTTAGAAACACAAATTGTCAGGCTCCACTCCAGAACTACTGACTCAGAAATTTGAGACACTGGAGAATGTGTGTTTTAACCAGCCCTCCAGGTAAATCTGATCCAGACTCAAGTTTGAGAACCACTGCTTTAGAATGTCTAAGAATTAAGGCCCACTGGCTCCTTTTACAGATGATGAAACTGAAGCACAGAGAAAAGTAAAAAAGTCATTTGACGAAAGCCACACAAAATCAAGAGCCAGAGCTGGGCTTCCTGACACCTCAGGCTATGATTCTCCCTGAACCTCTATGTTCTCCTCCTCTCCCAGTTATGTCCTTTTGACTGACTTGTCTCCCATTCCTCATGTCTCCCACCCACAGATGGGGTGACACCCCTGATGTCAGCAGTTTGCTGTGGGGGAGTGGAGTCCAGAACCTTCCAGGGAGCATGGTTGGGAAGCCCTGAGCCCTGGGAACCCCTGTTGGGTGGAGGGGCCTGTCCCCAGGCTCACACTGTGGGCACTGGGGAGACGCCCCTGCACCTGGCTGCCCGATTCTCGCGGCCAACCGCTGCCCGCCGCCTCCTTGCCGCTGGAGCCAACCCCAACCAGCCAGACCGAGCAGGGCGCACCCCTCTTCACACCGCTGTGGCTGCTGATGCTCGGGAGGTTTGCCAGGTCAGTGCACACGGGGGTCGCTAAAGGGAACAGGGGGCAAACTCCTAAGTAAAGCTAGGCAAAAGCAGCCCCTAGGGTTTGGCAGAGAGGAAGGTGATGTGAGATTGGGGATCTGAAAGAGAAACAACAGATGACCATATACGGATTTGGAGCTGATTAAGAGTGTGAGCTAGCAATCCAGGACATACCAGGGGTCACTGGCCCTCTCTGGACCCCCAGCTCCTACTCCGCAGCAGACAGACTGCAGTGGATGCACGGACAGAGGACGGGACCACAGCCCTGATGCTGGCCGCCAGGCTGGCGGTGGAGGACCTGGTTGAAGAACTGATCGCAGCCCAAGCAGATGTGGGGGCGAGAGATAAATGGGGTACGGATCTGGAGAGGTTGGTGTTGTGCTATGGAGAAGTGGCACAGATGGGGTGTGAAATAAGATGCAAAAAAAGGAAGCAGCAGAGGGACCAACTGGAGACTGGGGGATTCCCTCCCACCTAGCTGTCCGGGTGGTAAATCTGCGGGGCGATGTCAGTATGGAACTCAACAACATACACACACTGCCCTAGCCCACTGGAAACTAGGCTGAGGAAGGAGTGTCTGGGAGAAGGGAGAGAGGTCTAGTGGGGGGAGGTCTCCCGGTCCCACAGAGCCCAGAACAATGCCCCATTGTCCCTCCCGCGCGCCGGTGACGTGACGAGAAGCAAGGCTTCCTGCCGGCCGGCGGTCACCCGGGCAACGCTTCCGCCTTTGAGGTAACCCCGAGGGCCCAAATAAGTCCTTCCCCCAAAACCAGAATCCGTGGGAAACAGGAACCCAGGCGTCTGTTCCCCAGCCTCGGAGTAACAACCACCCACGTCGTCCCCTAGGAAAAACCGCGCTGCACTGGGCCGCCGCCGTGAACAACGCCCGGGCCGCCCGCTCCCTTCTCCAGGCCGGAGCCGATAAAGACGCCCAGGACGGCAGGGTTAGACCGGGAGCTGGTTGCCTAAAAACACAAAACAAAACAGGGCGTGGGAGAGGCGGAAAGCGCGGGAACGCCACCCAACCTGAAGGGGGAAAGGCCAGTGGCCAAGTGGGTGGAGCCCGGAAGAGTCACCCTGTGGGCGTGGCCCTCCCTGACCTCGCCCCCTGGCTGTTTCTTCCGGCATAGGAGCAGACGCCGCTGTTCCTCGCGGCCCGAGAAGGGGCGGTGGAGGTAGCCCAACTGCTGCTGGGCCTGGGAGCGGCCCGGGGACTGCGGGACCAGGCCGGGCTAGCGCCCGGGGACATCGCCCGCCAGCGCAACCACTGGGATCTGCTGACGCTGCTGGAGGGGGCGGGGTCACTGGAGGCGCGTCACAAAACCACGCCGGGCCGGGGGGCGGGCCCCTTACCCCGCTCGCGGACCGCGTCGGGAAGCTTGCCCCCGCGTGGGGGCGGGGCTCTGTCCCGCTGCCGGACAATGTCGGCCGGGGCCGGCCCGCGTGGGGGCGGAGCATGTCTGCAAGGCCAGACTTTGTCCGTAGAATGGGCCGCGCGTGGGGGCGGAGCCTACTCTCATTGCCAGAGTCTTTCGAAAGGAGGAGCGGGGGAAGGCCCGCCCCCCGGAGCCCGTAGGTTTTCTGCAGGCATGCGCGGGCCTCGGCCCAACCCAGCTTTAGTGCAAGGAAGATCCGGGGTCGCTTCCGGGAGCGGGGGTGTGGCCTCGGCTGATGACTGGCCCTGCGATTGGGTGACCCTGGGAGCCTGCGGCCCCACCTCCAACACTCCGATCCCGCCTCCCTGTCTTACGCCGTCCCCGGAGCGGGGATCCCCTCAAGTTGCTTGGGGTCCCCCGACCCACCAAGTAATACCTTTAAACGCGGGAGGCGAGGGTCAAAAATAGGACGCTACGTGACAGGGAGGGATTCTGAAAGTGGGCACCCATTATAGGACAGTCTGGAAAGACTCCAGATTTTAAGATCCTGGAGCCCCAAAAGTGAGGGGTCATGAGCATGCTGTCCCTCCCCAAATGAGTGTTTGCCCACTCCGTCTTCCACGTAGAGAAACTGCAGCCCTGGAAAAAGGGTTTAGGGTGCTGGAATGACGAGGGCCCAGCCCTTCTCCCAGAAAATAAGGGTGAGAGGCTACGGAAGGGTGGAGTGGAACTGGGGAAGTACCTCTGAACTGGAACCAGTAACTGCAGACATACAGGATGTAAGACGTTCTTTCCTGTATATGGTATCCAAAGGAAGCCTCTATCACCCATTACAGCCACCTCCCACAAATGGCTGACAAATATTTATTGAGTGCCCACTATGTGCCATTCACTGGTGTAGGTGCTGAAGTGGGCGGGAGGGGGCAGGGACCACTCCAGCTGATGATTCCTTGCACTCTCCCCACTTCCCTCAACAAACCATCGCAGGGATGAGGCGCCATTCTTCTGGTCACCACTATATTTAAGAACCTCAAATCTGTCAACCCATAATAAAGCTTATATGAAGTCTTAATCTTTTTTTGGAAGAGTTGAGTGGAATGGGAAAAAATATGGAAATGACTGCATAGTGTTTTCCGAATTTTGTGCCCTACGGTCAAAGTCATCCCTTTGCATGGAGGCTTTAAGTACAGTTCAAAAACAAGAATAAGTAGATTTGGGGGTACTGTGTTAATTTAGAGTATCATCTGAAGGCAGGAATCTCTCATAGCCCAGGGAGAAACCACACACACACACACACACACACACACACACACACGACCATACATATCCTTTGTCTTCTCCCAAGGGCATTTAGTTATTCCTAAAGCCTCAAATTGAGGAAGATGGAGAGAGCATCTCAAACATTATCCACCTTTCAGAACCATGGTTATACCTCCTTAATGGTGATGGGCCTGAGACATGGAGGCATGAGGCATTTTGGCTTTCAAGCTAATAGTAACTACCATTTATTGAGCATTCAATATATGCCAAACACTTTTATCACATTTAATCCTCACATCAACCCTACAAGGCAGGTGCTGTTAAAATTCCATTTTACTCTTTGAGAAACTGAGGCACAGAGATTTTATTTGCCCAAGATTTCGAGGCATTAAGTGGTAGAACCAGATCTCTTCATCACATTTCATGCTCCAAACCACTCAGCTGTAAACACAATATGGCAGGTTGCCATTTAGGGGTCCTAAAATATCTCAATCCTGCTCCCACCCTGGTGCCAGGCAGCCTGACCAGCATTGAGACCAAGCCAGGGAGGTGGTTGTCTCCCTTTTCTATTTCTCTATCCTTCATTCATGACCAGAGGAAAGTTTCCCCTGACCCTCGTCTCACATTTGGTACATACCTTGTACCCTGAATAGACAGTAAGCACCTGGAGGGCAGGGATAACTATTCAATGCATATTTATTGAATACTTACCATGTGTTGGAGCCACTGCTAGGGGTATATGTATATGTTTGAGGGCCCAACATCCCTGGGTCTCAGTCCTCTGCCTCCCACTGGAACCATGCCCCTCCCAGTCCCCATAAGTCTGTGGGAAGCTGGGACATAGGGGAGGGTCAAAGCCTACATCGGGGTCCTCTTAGGAAAGGGACCTGGGGGCGGGAGGGGGGTTCTGAGGAGTAAAACCACTTCCTGTGTAGCTAGTTCCTGTGTTGACAGAAAGAGCTTAAGGGGAGGAGGGGAGTGGAGAGAACAGGAGCCTGGGGCTGGGGGTCTACTGAGACTCGAGAAGGCCAAGAGTCCTTCCCCATCATGAACGCCCTCCACTACTGCAGCTGGAAGAGCTTTTCACAGTCTCTGTGCTCCCCTGGGGCAAGAGAGGTCGAGCAAGCAGTTTGGGTGGGAAAAGAGAACTGGAGGAAGTTGACAGGGATGGGCGGGGCCCGTGGGGGGGCTGACCAGGAACCCAGCTTCCTGCTCAGTACCCAGGCATCCAGCCCCTGGCTCACCCCCACCCCTTCCAGCCCCCACTCCCCTCAGGAACCCAGGGTTCCAGCCCTCCTCCCAAATCCCTGCTACCCCTCCCCCATCAGTTTCTCCCCCCCAGGGGATGGAGGCCGAGAGACCCCAGGAAGAAGAGGAAGGTGACCAGGTGAGCTGCGCACTGGGTCGGGGAGGCGGACACTGGGAGAAAGGGAGGTGAGAGGACCTGGGGCAGCGACGTAGTAACAGGGGACTCAGGGGACTTAGAAGGGCTTGGGCAAACTGAGGCAGGAACAGAGACACACTGAGAGAGGAAATGGGCTGTTGGCCTAGCCCCCCGCCCACCACACCCCCGCCTAATTGGACCGGATGTCTCCCAGGATCAGGGCCCCCATCAGGATGAGCTTGACTGGCCCCCTGTGAACACCACCGCTCGGCCTTGGCGATCTGCTCCTCCGTCCCCTCCTCCTCCAGGAACCCGCCACACAGGTACCCTCATCCACCCAGGGAGCTCCCTGACCATGGTGCCCACGTCCTTCCTGATCCCATTACCAAGGCCCCCTCCATCGTGGGCCCTCTCCCCACCTCCTCCTGACTCCCCATTACACCCCCTCAGCTCTGACCCCAAGTGCCTAATCACCTTGCACCACCAACCCTCCTGTCTGCCAATTTCTCTGGGTCTCTGAGCCCTACCCCTCCTCTCCCCAGCCCTGGGGCCCCGCTCCGCCTCCCTGCTCTCCCTACAGACTGAGCTCCTTCTGGATTTGGTGGCTGAGGCCCAGTCCCGCCGCCTAGAGGAGCAGAGAGCCACCTTCCACATCCCCCAGAACCTCCCAAGCATAGCCCCAGCCCCACTCCGGCCTCTTGAGGACAGAGAACAGCTCTACAGCACTATCCTCAGTCACCAGGTGAGACACCTCCCCAGAAGGCAAGACTGAGGCTTCCTGGTCCCTTGGCCCTTGTTGTCTTTTGGGCCCTACCCCTCCTTCTCCCCAGCATCTGCCCCCTTGCCAGGCCTAGTCCCCCCGTGCCCATCACAGGTGTCCCCTATACCCCTTCACCAGCCTTGGCTCCTATCAAGGCCTGTTCCTCTTAAAACCTCACCAACACCCTTCCTTCCCTCCACTCCTTCAGTGCCAGCGGATGGAAGCCCAGCGGTCAGAGCCTCCCCTACCCCCAGGGGGACAGGAGCTCCTGGAGTTGCTGCTGAGAGTTCAGGGTGGGGGTCGAATGGAGGAGCAAAGGTCCCGGCCCCCCACACATACCTGCTGAGACTTCAGCCCGCCCCTACCAGCCACTCCGCACTCCCGGGGCTCAAAGCTGGGCAGCCCACTGCATGCCCTCAACTCCTGCTTGGCAGGGGCACCAGAGACTGGAGGCCCCAGGAGAAATCTCAATATTCATCACCCTCATCCACCTTTCCTGGGAATGGAGGGGGTGAAAGTCCTCAAACCCTGGGCATAGTCAAAGTAGGATGTCATTTAACTCCCTCCCCCAGTATGTAGGAGCTTGAAGCAGTGAAAGGATCCCAGCCACTGAGGGACACCCCACCCCCTCCTCTGATCCCAAGTAGTGGCAGTAAGTCCTGAGCTGTGGAGACACCCCCAGTAATCTAGCCACTAGGCAGAATCTGAGGGCTCAGGCCTCCATCTCCCAAGAAAAGGCAAATCTCCCAAGGTTAGTGCCTGACAGACAGTTCCACCCTCCTTCTCAATAAGAAGAGAGAGGGCATTGCAAAGAGATAGATCATTCCCCCACCCCACCACCAGCACCCCCAGCCCCAGGACTGAGGGGCCTACAGGCTGTGAATGGACACTTAGCACTGCCCCCCACAACCTCCCCACTGCTGCTCTGAGTCTGATGTTTTGGTTGTATGAATAAATGTAATTCTCCTCCAAACTGAGGAAGACTGGTGTTTGGGGCTGCGGGGGGGGGGGGGCCGCGAGGGAAGGCGGGAGGAAGGTGAGGCCAGAGGCCGCCTCTCTCCCTAGTCTGGCGAGAGGCCAGCTCCCCTCCCTGGCTGGTTAATTACTGGCTCATTAAGCAACGGCTGGAGACCTCCCTAATTATACCCCCCTAGCCCCCCTCTCCTGGTTTTAATTAAGTAGAACAGGGAGGGGAGTCATTAGGACAAGAAATATGAACTGAGCTGTCTGTGAACCCAGGCATTCTAGCGGCCAGAGCCCACAACACCTAGATCCCTAATTCGGAACCCAGGTGGCGGCCCCCTCGCCCAACAGGCCCCGCTTCCCAGGCCGACGACGTGCAGCCCCGGGGCCTTCGCGTATTTTCCACGAAGGTCTAGTCTCCTCCCCTCGTCCCCTCTTCCCTCTCCCCTCCTCCACTCGGTCCCAGTTCCTCTGTTTCTGTGTGTCTCTCTCCGCCCCCAGCTCCTCCCTGTTCCTCCTCTCTTCTCCCCTCCTCTTCCTCCCCGGCTCCCCTCCCCCAGCCTCCCTCCCTCGCTCCCCCCCTTCTCCCTCCTCCCTCCTCCCTCTCTCTCTCTCTCTCACACACACCCCCGCTTGGGCCTCCTCTCTCTCTCCGGCTCCATTTTCTCCGCCGCCGGGGGCCGGGGTCTCCTGTGGGGGGCCCAGCCGGTACCCCAGGTCTCCCTTCAGGGCCAGGGTGAACCTCCGGGGGAGTCGGGAGGGGGAAACGGGTGGGGGTTGGGGCGGAGGGACCAGCGGCCCTACCGAGTTTGGGGGGGGGAAGTAACCAGGCGGGGGTAGGGGCGGAGCAGGGAGGGGGCCTCAGGGCCCCCCCCCAAACTATGGACGAGCGGCTGCTGGGGCCGCCCCCTCCAGGCGGGGGCCGGGGGGGCCTGGGATTGGTGGGTGGGGAGCCTGGGGGCCCTGGCGAGCCTCCCGGCGGCGGAGACCCCGGTGGGGGTAGCGGGGGGGTCCCGGGAGGCCGAGGGAAGCAAGACATCGGGGACATTCTGCAGCAGATAATGACCATCACCGACCAGAGCCTGGACGAGGCCCAGGCCAAGTGAGTGCCCCCACCCCGGGACCCTACACAGACCCAGCTGAAGCCCCATTCACAAGCTCTGAATCTTCTGGGAGTCCCCACCCCCACCCCCCCACTCCAGGACCCTCTCCAGGATCCTACAGCTCTCTTCTCTCCTTACTCCTGGGAGCCTCAAGATAAGCCATCCCTCTCAAACCTCCCTTCACCACCAGACCCTGAAACCTTCAAAGAGGGGAGCCCAGGGTGGTCTCACTGCCCCCCCACCTTTCACTGACACTCCCCCCCACATACTCCCCTGGAACATCCTTCCACCTCCAGAGCCAGGTTCTGGCTCTCAGACTAAGAAACTGCTATGCTGTCTTCTTAACTCTCCACCCAGCCCACCCCCATCCTTTCCAGCCCTCAGCCCTCCCCAAAGCTCCTACCACTCCTCTCCACCATGGCCAGGCCTCCAAGGGTCCTCACCCAGCCCTTGGCCCCTGCTCAGCCAGAAACTAGGAGTATCAGAGCCTCCTGCCTTGCTCAGTCCCAGGACCCTCCATACACCTCTGTACTGAACTCCCCCGCCCCCTCTCTGGCACCTCAAACTCTGACCCTTCTCACAATCTCCATCTCTTTTCCTCTGAAATCTACCTAGTCACCCTCGTGTCGGCAGTCACCCCCAAATTCCCCTTCTATCCCCCTCTAGGCCCAGTTCCCACAGCCCCGTGCGTGCCCCCGGTGCCTTTATCTTGCTGCCTGCGCCTTCCCTCCATCTTCCTAAAGCCAAGCAGCTTCCCCACATCTCCACATCCCAGGAGCTGATCTCTCCCCAAGAACCCCCCCAACTCTGTCCTGTCCCCACCCCCATTTTCTACCTCCCTTCTTGTTCCCAGGCTTCCCCTCACCCTCATGGTCCCCCCCACCCTGCCCTGCCTCTGTTCCTGTAGCTCCTCAACTGTTCTTTCCCCTTCCTCCCTAGGAAACACGCCCTCAACTGCCACCGCATGAAGCCTGCTCTCTTTAGTGTCCTGTGTGAAATCAAGGAGAAAACCGGTATGTGAGTCCCCCCGATTCCTCACCTCTGGGGACTGAACCCTGTTCTTTCTAGGACTCAGGCCAAGAGTTTGACATCTTGGGGCCCTGAGGACAGTAGGGGTTAGGGAAGTTGCTAAGGGGAATTGGGGAGGGAACCGAAGCCTGGAAACTTGGGTCTCCAGGAGACAGCAGGAGGGCTGAGCGCTGGCTGTGGGTTCCCTGAGTCCCTAAGTTCACTTGCCTGCACGCTAGGCCTCAGCATTCGAAGCTCCCAAGAGGAGGAGCCGGTGGACCCACAGCTGATGCGCCTGGACAACATGCTTCTGGCGGAGGGTGTGGCTGGGCCTGAGAAGGGGGGGGGCTCAGCGGCAGCAGCTGCAGCCGCGGCAGCCTCCGGGGGCGGCGTGTCCCCTGACAACTCCATCGAACACTCCGACTATCGCAGCAAACTTGCCCAGATCCGCCACATCTACCACTCGGAGCTGGAGAAGTATGAGCAGGTGAGGAGACCAGGCTGGAGTGGGTGAGAGGAGAGGCTCTTGTGGGGCATCCCCAGGCCAGAGGGCCCCCCCTCACAGCCCACCGGCCCCCGCTGCAGGCATGTAACGAGTTCACGACCCATGTCATGAACCTGCTGAGGGAGCAGAGCCGCACTCGGCCTGTGGCACCCAAGGAGATGGAGCGCATGGTGAGCATCATCCATCGAAAGTTCAGCGCCATCCAGATGCAGCTCAAGCAGAGCACCTGTGAGGCTGTCATGATCCTGCGTTCCCGTTTCTTGGATGCGAGGTGGGGCTCCTTCCCGCTCTTCTCCAAGCCTCTGGGCCACCATGTTACACAACATGGTACTCCGTGGCAGGGGCACCCTCTAGAGCGGTGCAAGATGGAGGCCCTGCCAGGGCAGCCGGCCTCCTCACCACCAATCTCCCTCCTCTGCAGACGAAAACGCCGCAACTTCAGCAAACAGGCTACTGAGGTCCTCAACGAGTATTTCTACTCCCACCTGAGTAATCCATATCCTAGCGAGGAGGCTAAGGAGGAGCTTGCCAAGAAGTGTGGAATCACTGTCTCTCAGGTATTGGGGAGGCTTGGGGTGGGGGAGCAGTTTTCAGGTTAAAAGCTCTCTGATTCTACTGACCAAGGGGCTTACAGGGAGAAAGGTCTGCACCCGACCCTCCTTTCTGCTCCACACCCCACAGGTCTCCAACTGGTTTGGCAACAAGCGGATTCGCTATAAGAAAAATATTGGAAAGTTCCAAGAGGAGGCAAACATCTATGCCGTCAAGACCGCCGTGTCAGTCACCCAGGGGGGCCACAGCCGCACCAGCTCCCCGACACCCCCTTCCTCTGCAGGTGGACCCCCGCTGCCGTCCTGGCTGGCTATCTTGCACACTTCCTGCCTTTGTCCGCACTTCCTATCTAGGCAGGATCACAGCAGAGAGTGGGCCTTTTGGGGTGAGAGGGACCTAGCTGAGATGGGGTGGAGATGTCAGGGGACAAAGGGCACCCCAGCGAAGTTACTTCTGCCTGTCTTCCAGCAAGTGGCCAGGGAGGGAGGGGGAGGCCCAGACACGGCCTGCTCCTCTGAGTGTTGCAATGTCTTAGGGATAAGTTGCTTACAGTGGCACATCCCAGAACTAGTTCAGAGGGCTTTTTGGAAACAGAACTGTGGTGAGTTTCCTGTCTGCCATCACAGGCTCTGTTAGACTCTTCCCTAATTCCCCTCTCTGCTCCCCAAGGCTCTGGCGGCTCTTTCAATCTCTCAGGATCCGGAGACATGTTTCTGGGGATGCCCGGGCTCAACGGAGATTCCTACTCTGCTTCCCAGGTCAGGTGGCCCACCTCCCCTTAAGCAGGGCTTTCCCAAACTTGGTTTCCCTCTCTTCAGAGTACTAGACTCCTCACTGTGCCATGCCCTTCTTTGCTGCCTGCAGGTGGAATCACTCCGACACTCAATGGGGCCAGGGGGCTACGGGGATAACCTTGGGGGAGGCCAGATGTACAGCCCTCGGGAAATGAGGGTGAGTGGACACCCGACGCTCCCTTTGTCCACCTCTCACCTGGACAGGATGGCCTTTCCCCTGGCAGCGCTCTCTCCCACACCGGACTGCCCTGCCCCAACCGACTCTCTCTTTTTCCAGGCAAATGGTGGCTGGCAGGAGGCCGTCACCCCGTCCTCAGTGACCTCTCCCACAGAGGGACCAGGGAGCGTTCACTCTGACACTTCCAACTGATCTTGCCCCTCAGGGCCACAGGGGTGGGGGCCCACAAGGCAACTCTTGAAGAGGACGCAGGCATCCAGAGGACAAATCCCAGACACAGGAGAAGCACAAGACAAGAGAAGGGCCAATGGGGTCATCCCTTCCCCAACCAGACTCTCCAGTGCTGGGGGTGCTGACTCCGTGGCAGGGAGAATGGGGGCCCCTGAGGGGAGAGTGGGGTCTCTCTCCCCTTTTCCTTTTTTCAGTCTTTTTTTCCTCTCCCTCTCACACACAAACCACACACCGAGAACATGTTGTTCAGATCGCTTTCCCTTTGTTCTACCTGCCATACCGTATTCCGTTTCTGTCTCTTTCTCTGGGCTCCCCTACTGCCCCTCCCCACCCCACTTATCTACTCTGGAATCTGTGGAGAAGCCAGCCCTGCCTGACCAGAGATGCCAAAACTGGGGACACAGCTTCTGGACAGAGGACATGGGCCATGAACCCTGTGCCTCCCCACCCCCTGCCCCTCCAGATGGCTTTATTACCTCATACGCAGCTCATCTTAAACCAATAGAATCGCTCGGTGGACGAGAGTGTCTGACTCAGATATCTACCTCGGAGGGAGTTTCTGCTACTTTAGGGAATTGTTGACTGGGCTTTGGGGTTGATTGTTTTTTGTTGTTGTTTTTTTTTTAAGGAAAGAAACGAAACCCTGGGATCCATTTGTACTTTATAAATTTTTTGTTGCTGTTATCGGTTCTTAATTTTTAGTTTGGGGAAGTAGATGTTTTTATAAATATATTGTTTTTTTTTTTTAATTTCTTGCTTTCTCATGTTAGGGGTGATAGCCAAAGGGGTCATAAGAGAAAGGGGAACAAACTTGTAAAGAGGCCCACCTGGCTCCAGTCCTGTCCATCAGAAAGTGTGTTTAGCAGGGCACCAAGCCTGCCCCCCTCCCCCCGAAATCACTTACATGTTCTTTGCTTGTAAGATCACTTAAGTGTTCTTTGCTTATGCAGGCAGCTCTCTGCTGCGTTTGGTGTGGAGGTAGTCAGGGGCTTGCTCTGCTGACCTATCCCCCTCACCCTACACACACACACACACAAACACACACAACCCTTGGGCAGGGCTGGACTCAGTAATTTTGAGGAAGTGCCACCTTCCTGTGAGTGACACGTCTTTAAATCTTTTTAAACTACTATTTGCAGATTGGAGGAGGAAGAATGGGAAAGGGGTTATTGCCAAATATGTTAAATGTGGGTTGGGTTGCTTGTATATGTATCTCCCTCAATTTCCCCAAAAATAAGGCATTTTTTTTTTTCTCAGTCCAAAATCAAGAGGGTGGGGAGACAGAGGAGGGAGGTTGCAAAAAGCCAGGTATGGGGGAAAGTAAAATCACCAATGTCCCATCCTTGGCCAGAACCCCACCGTCTGAGCCCCTCAAACATCCTCAGGATTTTATAAGACTGTCATAGTGGGGAACCTCTCCTGTCAAAGGTCCAGACAGGACTGGAGGGGAGCAGATTAGATGTGTGATGGGTGGTGGGTGGGAGGCATGGGCCAGGGGCAGTTCTCTCCTCACTTGTAAACTTGGTAGTTTCACAGAAAAGAAAAAAAAAAAAAATTCAGTTTTAAATAAAGAAATTTCTTTTTTCCCTGGGTTTAGTGGAGCATTATTTTCAAAAACATGAGAAACCCCAGAATAAAATCTTTCTCTCATAAAGCCCCAAACAGGTGTTTCCCCCAACTCCTCCCAGCCTTGCCCTCACCACCCAGGCCCCAGGGTTCATCCGAAACCCTCCCCAAGGACAACAGCCAGGCCTGAACCCTGTTGCCCAACCTGACCTAAGCAATATGGGGCTCCAGTCGTCCACCAGGCAAGCCCTCAGTGGACTGACGGAATGAGTTGGGGGTCCTGAGTAATGACAGATCCTAGGAGGTCCACTCCCCGCCCCCATGGATGTGGCTGTGCCCAGAGACTGGCAGTGCCTAAGGGTGGGGTGATAATTGTTTCTCCTCGTACCTGAAGGACTCTTGTCCAAGAAGCATGAATTCCTAGCATTCCCTGTGGCGGGACAGGATGGGAAGATGGGGGTAGGGGAGAGGGTGCAAGCCCCACCTAGGGCTAGGGCGGTGACCACAGCAGTGACGGGCAGACAGAGCCAGGAGCCTGGGAAGGAAGCAGGATGGCAGCGGCGGGAGCCTGGGTGCTGGTCCTCAGTCTGTGGGGTGAGCCACTCCCCCTCCAACACACCAATCCTCCCCACAGAAAGCAATTCATCCCCCTCCCCAAATCTGCCCAGAACTTTCCTGGAACCCAGGCGCTGCTTTTCAAGCTCCCTCCCCCATCTTGTCCTAGTTTTCTTAGCCCCCCCCTTTCCCTCCTACTCCTCCACCATTGTACTGTCTCCCAGGAGCAGCAGTAGGCAACCGAAACATCACAGCCCGGATTGGGAAGCCACTGGTGCTGAACTGTAGGGGGGCCCCCAAGAAACCACCCCAACAGCTGGAATGGAAACTGGTAAGCAGGGCTCCTGCCACAGCCTCCCCACTCCCAGAGACCAGGGATGATTCGCTTCCCCACCTCCCCGTCTCATGAGTCCTTTCCCAAAGGACTTGCACTGTTCAGGCCCCTCTCCTCTGTCCCCAGAACACAGGTCGGACAGAAGCTTGGAAGGTCCTGTCTCCCCAGGGAAGCTCCTGGGATAGCGTAGCTCGAGTGCTCCCCAATGGCTCCCTCCTCCTGCCGGCAGTAGGGATCCAGGATGAGGGGACTTTCCGGTGCCGGGCAACAAGCAGGAATGGAAAGGAGACGAGGTCTGCCTACCAAGTCCAAGTCTACCGTAAGAGTTCCAGGGCCTTCTCCATGGTCCACCTCTCATCTAAGGAAAAGCCTTCAACCCCAGCCCTTGACTCCTTGGCCCTGGTGTGTGAGAACCTGTGACTTCAGCTGCCCCAGATCCCACACCCATGCGTGAGAGTCTTCAAAGCTGCAGCCTCTGACTGAAATTTTCCCTCCTTCAGAGATTCCGGGGAAGCCAGAAATTGTCGATCCTGCCTCTGAACTCATGGCTGGTGTCCCCAATAAGGTAGTGGAAGAAAAGGGGGGTAGTAGAAAGCAGTCCTGAGAAGAGGAAGGGGGTGTAAGGGGTGTGTGTGTGTGTGTGGTCTCTTACTTTCAAAGATGATGAAGGTCACTCTTTCCCCAGGTGGGGACATGTGTGTCCGAGGGGGGCTATCCTGCAGGGACTCTTAACTGGCACTCAGACGGAAAACCCCTCATACCTGATGGCAAAGGTAAGTCCCAAAGTCCCCCCTCCCAGCTGCTTTCTTTCTGATCCCTCTCCCACACCCACCCCGGGATATCTTGCCTTGTCCTCCCCACCACCATAGGAGTGTCTGTGCAGGAAGAGACCAGGAGACACCCTGAGACAGGGCTTTTCACACTCCAGTCGGAGTTGATGGTGACCCCAGCCTGGGGAGGAGCTCTCCACCCCACCTTCTCCTGTAGCTTCAGCCCTGGACTTCCCCGGCGTCGAGCCCTACACACGGCCCCCATCCAGCTCAGAGTCTGGGGTGAGTGGAGGCCCTCAGAGAGGGAAGAGTTAAGCCCATGGCCACTGAGACCACACACAGGTATAACTCTCAACTTCATGCCCTCTGCCCCAGAGCCTGTGCCTCCGGAGGTCCAAGTGATGGTACAGCCAGAAGGTGGGAAAGTAGTTCCCGGTGGTACCGTGACCCTGACCTGTGAAACCCCTACCCAGTCCTCCCTTCAAATCCACTGGATCAAGGATGTGAGTGACTTGGAGAGGGGGCTGGGAAGTAGACAGACACATCACTGGCAACTAGGACAGGAGGCCCATGGAGAGGCAGGCAAGGAGCTGGGAAAGCCGACCGAATATCTGAGGATGTGAAGACAAAGACAGGAGTATGGGATGTGTGGAGATGTTGTACTAGTCTCCTGTCCCCCTGCTCCCCCCAGGGCATACCCCTGCACCTTCCCCCCAGCCCTGTGCTGCTCCTGCATGAGGTGCAGCGTGAGGACCAGGGAACCTACAGCTGCGTCGCCACCCATCCCAGTCATGGGCCCCAGGAAAGCCCTGCTGTCCGTGTCGTCATCGGTGAGGAGACCTCTCTCCAAATCCCAGGGATCCTGGGGCTGGGTTAAGGGACAGTGTAGACTTCAGTTCGCTAGCCCATCCTGGCCCTGTCCCCAAGAACCACCGCACCCCTCCCCAGTGCACCCCATCCAGGCCTCCTCTGTCCCACCCAAACCCTCCCAAGAGAGCGGCCCAGCCTGTCCCCTCTCTCCTCTGAACTGAAGAAAGGGAAAGACTCCATCAGGGCTCCCACTAAATAGACTTCTCTCAAACTGAGACCTTCCCTTCTAACTTGCTCTGACTTTGTCTTTCAGAAGCAGAGGAGGGGCCGATCGCAGGTGAGGGGTTGGAAGCAGATGGCCCCAACGTGACTGGGGGATGGATGGTCAACAAGAAAGGAATGGTGAGTGGTGGGGGCCCTCGCTTCTCCCCATCTCTCTACAGGCTCTGTGGAAGGGCAGGAACTGGGAACTGTAGCCCTCGTCCTGGGGATCCTGGGAGGCCTGGGGATAGCCGTCCTGCTCATTGGGGCCATCATGTGGCGAAGACAGCGACGTCGAAGAGAGAAGAGGTGAGTGGAGAAAGCCAAACACCTCAGACTTGGGACCTCCAGGCAGCAAGGAGGGGTGTGGGGGAGGAATGATGGAGTGCTAGAAACCATGTGCAGAATTCTCCCCAATCCCCCTCCCCAGGAAGGCCTCAGAAAACCAGGAGGAGGAGGAGGAGCGTGCAGAGCTGAATCAGCCAGAGGAGCCAGAAGCAGCCGAGAGCCGTGCAGCAGGGCCTTGAGAGGCGCACAGCTAGACCCCATCTATCAGCCCCCTTTTCTCTTCCCCCTGCTCCGTTCTGGCCCCAGAGCAGTTCTCCCCTGTATAACCTGTATCCCACCTCACCAAACTTGCTTCCACAACCAGAGCCTCCCATAGCGATAAGTAAACACCTCACCCGTTTGCTCTCGTGCACGTGTGTGTGTGTGTGTGTGTGTGTGTGAGAGACACCCTCACCCCCTGAATTCTTGAGAGCCTTGAAGAAGAGAGGCTCACCCTCACACCTCCCCACACCACACAGATATTTACTCAAGTTGGAGAGAAGATGCTCCTGTCCTGGAAGGAAGGAGGTAAGGACAAAGGTGGGCAGAGCTCCCATCGATATATCTCACCTTGTTTATTGAATTTATAATAAAGGAGGTAGTGAGGGGAAGAAAGCACTTAGAGTCAGAACCCATATTAGACATTGGGGAGAGAGAAATTAAGTTAAATCAACATGGGGAAAGTAGGGGAGAGTCAGAGGGAGCCTTGCCCATCTTTCAACATCAAATCAATAAATGTGGGGGAAAGCAAAGGATCAGGAGAGAGAAGAAACAGACACTCTCTTTTGTCTGTCCTCCTGTCCCAGAGTTGGGAGTTATGACGCTACTCAGTGAGTTCAGAGCAGAAGGTTCTCCTATACTCTGCACAGATGTCACTCCTCCCCACACCCTCCTAGAAAGTGGCCAGGGTTGGCCTTAGCCAACAGAAATGGAGGAGTTGGGGAGGAGGGGCCAGGAGTAAGGAAGGGTCAGCAAGGACCCCCAATACTGATTCTCCTCTGGCTGGAGGTGGGCAGGAGGGAGACAAAGATCAAATACTGAGCAGCCAGAAAAAGAAGAAGATGGCGAGAAACAGGAAGAGGGAGTCCTGCCAGCTGGAGGCCGGGTGACCCTGTCCCAGATCCACACCTGTAGGAGAAAGGAAAGCTGTGGAAGAAGCATCCACTCCTGGGCTGGGAAGGGGCCTGAGCTGAGGGAAGGCTCTTACCTGTACCCCGACGGAATGGCTCATGGGTGTTGAAGACGGTGGTGAAAAAGCCAAAGGGAAAAGCACCAACACCAAATGAGAAGTGAAAGCCCCCAGTATCGCCAAATGACTGGAATCCCTAGGGAGGTGGAGAAAGTCAAAGGAGAACTGGGCAGGGTCTGTGACAAGGAAGGAACACAATCGGACAAGACTCACCCCTCTGCTCTCCGGAGCTGGTCGCTGGCCCTGGGGGCGGGGTGGAGTTTTCAATCTGAAGAATAGAAGAGGGGCTAGGCACAAGAACGTCCTCTCCCCTTCCACACCCCACTCCCGGGGCAGAAGCCCTCCATCTTCCGTCAGCACCACCCCCTCTCTTTCACCTGGGGTCCTGGGGCTTCTGGCTCCCTCGCCCATAAAGAGGGACCACCTTTTCTCTGCTGATCCCAGCTTTACACACTGGGCACTCTTGCCGCTCTGGTCGCGTCTCCAGCCACTGAGGGAGAAAATGAAGTGGTTTCCAGTTCACAGCAGGGTCTTTCAACTCCTCAGACCTCCCCATTTCCCTCTTCATCTCCTCTGAGTACGCACCTGATGAAGACAGGGCCAACTGGATGGGGGGAAAAAAAGAACGTCAAACTAGCTACAGAAAAGACAGACACGGACCCGACCTCACAGAGTCCGATCTCACCCCCTCTTCCCAGGTATTACCTACTGTTTCTTTTCATATTTTTGACAACCTCTACCAAACCAGCGTTTGGCCTTCCCTCTTCTCTGATCTTACAACATGTAAAGCACTATCTATCCCCAACATGCTCAACCCTTTTCTCTCCCGCAACACACACACACACACACACACACCCATCCCCTCCCTTCTCTGCCTTTCGACTTAAGTTTTCAGGTCTCTTCAACCAGGGCTTTCCAGATCTCCTCTTTCAGCCCCAGCCCCACCCTTGCCCCTATCAATCCCAAACCAAACCCCCTTTACTAGCACCTGCCCCCACTACTCCTTTTCCTCTCTTCTTCGCTCAATAAAGTCCCTATTCCCACCATCCTTTAACTTCTCAGGGTTGCCCCTTCAGTACCCTTGTCCTCAGGTTTGTTATACCACTCCCTACCAATATCTCATCTGAATGTGATCCCACATTCCCTAGGTCTCCCCAACTCAACTAATAAGGCGTGCCTCCCCTAACCTTTGGGTCTAATCTGTTAACACCTGTACAGCTAAGCCCCTCACTTTCTGGGGTAAGGTGGCTCGGGTCTCACCTGTACAGATGTGCTGTGCCCCGCCCCACTTCCTCTTAACACACCGTACCCCTCAGCTCCTCGTTCCTATGACTCTCCGTCCCACGGGTCTCCTCTGTACAGACATGACCCTCTCGCCCACACATACCAAAAGAGACGTAAGTCCCCTCCTCGGGCCTCAGCGATGGGGATGTGCCCTCCGATTACCTGTATGATTGTATGCCACCCCGCCCCCAGCCCCGCAGTAAGGAGGTGAGCCCCACTTCTTTTCTCCCCCTCCCGGATTCTCACCAGTACAGGTGGCCACACACACTGACCACAGCTTCCCGAGCAGTCTCCAAACAAATATTACATTCGAAGGTCGCGCCCGCCCCGCCCCGCTCGCGGTTTGGCCCTTCGGGGCCCCCGTCCTCCTCCTCTGCCGCTGCCATGGCCGGTTCTGTTTCGCCTTCACGTACCCCTCAATCCCCTCAAACACACACACACACGCCCCAACAACGGGAAACCGCCTCCAGCCCACGATCGTTGGGCGGGCTTCAAGGTTTTCTAAGCACTATTGGCCTGAGTAACTGACAATCACACAGTTCAAAAGAAAGGATTGGTCCAGAGCGTAGGGGTAGGTTTGCGCAGTCCTGCCCTTGCACAATGATTATTGGCTGATACAGTCTCAGTCAGTATGCAATGCGATGGGATTGGTAACAATTCGATACGTCCCGTCGCCCGACCAGGGAGAGATTTATACGTCTGATTAGCTGTCAGTCATAACCAAAGGCCAGAAGCAATTGGCTCGGGACTACATCAGGCCTCGCCTACTACAAGCCCCTTTCTTTCCTTCACTTCCCCTTTCAGAGAATGTCCGATTCCTATTGGACTTTGGATCGTAGGGCTCCAAAGCACTTGATTGGCCGGAGCTCGATGGAAAAAATGGTGGTTAGGTAAAATGCGCGTGCGCAGCAGGCGGCGGGAAGGGGTGGGCCAATCCTGTGAGGGTTAAGCTTTCTCTGGTCCCACCGCTTCACCTCTATCTTGTCGCCATGGTGACTGCTCTACGATTGGCGGGGTTTGGGGTTCAAAGGCCTTGGCTCGGCCTCATCCGGGTCCTCCGGCTCTGGTCTCTCTAGGCTGATTGGGCAGTTTCTTTCACCCCTGATTGGCCGAGATCGGAAAAGACGGCGAAAGGCTCGGCAAGAGACCAAATACTAGGGTCGCAGCGTTCAAAATGGCTCCGGCCTCCTTTCGTGACGTAGAGAGCAGAACTTGGGTTCGCCCCTCCTTTTTGGTGAAGAAGGGAGCAGAACTGGGATCAGCTCGACGTTTGGATGGTGCGAGCATCGATCTGCGGCGCTGGTGTTAACCCATCTCCCTCGGCTGGAGAACTCAGCCTGCTCCTCCTTAGGTGATTTGCAGAACAAAACTAAAGGCCCGCACCTTTTTAATGTGACACAGGGTATGACAGAGTTGATCTCGACTCCGTTTTGAACCTTAAAAGCAGAAAAGGCCTAGTTCCACCCTTTCGTGAGTAGGTGCCGAGGGGGCTAAGGCCCGCCCCTTTTTGGGCGACCCGCGGTGGAATGGGGTCAGGCCCGCCCCTTCCGTCCTGTAGTGTGTCCCGCAGAACTGGGGTCTTCCTCCTGGGTTGGACCCCTGGGACTTGGGCAAGCCAGAGCTTGGGCTTTTTGTACGAGTTTGGGCCTTTTCTACAGTCAGTGATCCTCACTGTGGCCCAAGGAGCAGAACTAGGTAACAGTCCTCCCACTACCAGTGTTCTTTACATCCTCTACTTCAGGGCGTGTAAACTCAAGCAGGGCGGAGGTGTGTCTGGCAGCGGGGACAGAGGCTGAGGGCAGTATAACACCCAGAAAAGGTCCCACGTGACTCAAGTGAGGAAAGGTGAGAGGTTGGGAGTTGCCTAGAGGAGGGAGCGGGAGGTGAAGGTACAGGATGCCTGTACAGGTTTAGGAGAAAAGTTACTGAGGAAGAGGTGGAAACCAAGGAGAGGAGTGATGGAATGATCCCGGTAGAGGGACAGTGGAAGTATGGGGAAGAGGAGATCAGGGGCTGGAGAGGGAAGAGATACAGGACCACAGAATTAACGAGGCATGCTCATCCCAGAGTAACCTAGCGTTCTTTCTCATTTTCTTTTTTAAAGCAACCTAATGCCCAGTTTCTATTGGAAAAGATGCGCTCAGATTCTATGTTGTGGAGAGGGGCTGTCTCAGCTTCAATGACTAAGGAGACCGATAGGAAGGAACCAGAAAAGCAAAAGTACTGAGGTTAAATAAAGAGCGTGGGAGGACAGGGGCAGGGAGAGATTCTGAGAGTATCCCTTCTCTTTAAAGACCTGAGGGGGTTGAAGGAGGGAGCTGGACTGCTGGGCGATAGTGGGGATGGGGGAGGGGGAGGGCAAAAGTCATAAAGAACCAGCGAGAGCTGGAGGGTCAGGGAGATGGAGCCCTGGAAAGAAGACGACAGGTGGAGAACTCAGTGCTTAGCGTATAGTAGGTGCTTGAAAATATCTGGAATTGAATGGGGGACAGGAAAGAGGTATTCGGAGAAGAGTTGGAGGGAATAAACAGCAGATAAGGGAGTTGAGAATGGAAGAAACCAAGTGAAATTTCCAGGAAGAGGAGAGCTGATGAAGAAGGAATGGGTCAAGGAAGGAATACAGCACCAAGGGACACAAGCCATGTGCACTGAAAGGGAGTTGGAGGAGAAAAAGACGCAGCTGGAGCCAGAGAAGGCCAGAGACCCAGGCAGAGCCCAGCCGAGCTCTCGCGGGGCGGAGCTACCAAGAGGAGAGTGGCCGATACTGGGAGGAGATGCCTGCGTCTCTGGGGGGCGATTGGCAAAACGGGCCGCCCGTCACCGCCCTCTACTTCCTGGCCAGCCCCGGAAACCAGCAGGCGTTGGGGAGGGGTGGGGGGGGATAGCGGCAACAGCAGCCCCAGCCCTCAGAGAGACAGCAGGAAGGAAGGGAGGGAGGGAGGGAGCTGGGGGGACAACCCCCTCACCATTCCTACCGCAATGGGCCCAGCCTCCCACTCTCACCTCCCCTCCATCGGCCGGGGCTAGGACACCCCCAAATCTTGTCGCCCCCTTGGCACCGACACCCCGACCGAGGCAGAGACACAGCCACCCGCCACCACCGCTGCCGCAGCCTGGCTGGGGAGGGGGCCAGCCCCCCGGGCCCCCCACCCCACTGAGGTGGGGGCGGGAAAGGGATGGGAGGAAGTGGGAGGAGGGTGCTGAGAGGGACTTGGAGGAGGGGATGGGGGAGAGATTGGGTCTGGGAGGCGGGCTGGGGAGAGGGTTGCTGGGGAAAGGAGAGGGGCCCTGAGAGGGAGGAAGGATGGAAGAGACACAGAGGGAGGAGAGACTCGGAGACCCTGTGAATTTGGGATGGGGGTGTGGACAGAGAGTCCTGAAGAGGGAATTCCTGACACCGTCCCCAATTCCTTTTCCTGCCCTTTGGCCCCACATGACTCTTAGGGGGTTGTGGCCGGGAGAAGGCGGTTTCTTGCTCTCCTTCCCCCAGCAGAATTTGCTTCCTAGGAATGCCCTCAGATACCTCTGTTTCCATTTAGGCACAGGACCTTTCTCAGTGGCCGTCCACACTGGGCTAGATCCTTACTGACACACAGATGCTTTGTGGGGGGCCATGTTTTCTACATTGAGTCTGTGTGCCTTTGACATGTATAATGGCTTATGTGCGGCTAGCTTCTCCCTATGCTATCCGTGGATTGTGGAGAAATGATGTGTTATTTTCCATCAGAATTGCCCATTCTCCTATCTTATGTCCGTGTCTCATGCCCAGTCTTGACAGTGTTCAAATGTGTGAGTTTTTATGTTATTGTATCCATTATGTGGTTTCATGTTTCTTGCACATTTTATGCTTTTGCATGTTTACTTTTGCATGTAAAAATTATCCCTTACTTGTTTTGGTTCATATATCATGTATTATGTCCACGATCCTGTCATATGCAGTAAGTCTTCCTGTGTGGGATCCTGTGGTTTAGTTGACTAGTGCACACTCCTGTTGTGATCAGGCTGACCTGTGTGCTGCATGTGTTTCCCAGTCAGGGTTCACACCACACCTGTGCGTGCTGTGATCCTTTACATATTTATCATATTTATGCTGATGTGACACGTCCACAGCATATGTGCTTCTGGTTACACATACTATTTATTTCATTTTATTGGCAGTATATTTTTGTGAGTCTTGTGCACGTTACCCATTTGGCACTCCATGGTGCTAATTATTAATCCTTGGACATTTCTGCTCCGGAGAGGGTCACTTAATGTCGTGTATTAGAGAAAAAGGTGATGGGGCCTTCATGTCCCCAGAGAACCATCCCCATATGCCTTACCTTGCTGACCTTCCTGGCCTGTGTCTTTTCACATACATTCTCTTTCCGGGGGCTATGGCCTGTGTCTCTTCACGTACATTCTCTTTCCGGGGGCCTGTCTTCATGGAGCTCAGTGCATGCCACAGGGTCAGCCCTGCTGTGCACGTTATCTGTTCCCCACTCTTTTTGCACTGTTGGCATGTATTTGATGACAGCAGCATCTCTCCCCTGTGGCATGTTAATCCCCATTCTGTATGTTTCTCTTCTGTGTGAGATGGGATGCGCTATCTTGATTCTTGGTGCTCTCCCTTCAATGTGACCGGATATTGTATGTGCATATGCAGAGTAGGTTACTGTTAGGCTTCTTATGTTCATGGTTTTCTGGTGACTTCTCTTTTCACAGTTAATAGTCCTCAAGAGTGTAGCTATTTGATTCCTGATCATCTCTGTCATTAATTATGGCTGTGTGGTTATGTGTTCAGCCTTATAATCTGTTCCGCAGATGTTTATTGAGCCCCCTCTCTGCCTCCTGCTATCCCAGGTATTGGGAGTTCCTACCCTCAAGCCACTTACAGACTAGGGAAGGAACAGAAATGCCAGTGAGCAGTTACATACACTGTGGTGTCAAAATCAGTGGTTCTCAGACTTGTGTGCACACCAGACTCACTTGGAGGGCTTGTTAAAATACAGATTGTTGGGCCCAAGGCCCAGAATTTCTGATTCGGGAGATCTGGGGTGAGGTCCAAGAATATGCATCTCTACACTTTGAGAACCAGTGATCGAGATGAACGTGTAATGAAAACTCAGGCCAGGTGGGGTTCAAGAAAGCTTCCAAAGCATGAGGCTGAGCTGTGTGAGGCAAATGAAGAGGCAGAAGGGCATTCCAGCCTGTTCGCAGCACAGAAGCATGAAAGACTGTGGTGTGTCTGAGGAACTGGAGTTGGCGCGAAAAAGGCTTTTGTGGGGGGTGTGGCCAAAGATGGAAGCAGAAGTCAACTTGTCTAAAGGGCCTGTAGACAAGACAGGGAAATGCTCGGATTTGTGTCACAGAAAGATCTCTGTGGTTGCCATGTGGACGACTGTTTCTCTAGTGCCTATTTATTAACCTTCCCTGATTGGCAACGGACTTACCTTTGAACACAGACCTCCTTGTCATTGGAAGGGAGTGCCTGTAGCCTTGCTGG
>NC_138376.1:23438940-23465400 GCF_054177405.1 Leptonychotes weddellii | reverse complement strand
ACTTGGTCAGGCCTTACGCATTGTATCTGCCTGACCAGGTAGCCTGCAGTATCCCTGGAAGGGGGGGAAGGGGGCAGAAGGATTTGTTTGCCTGCCTGTGGAGGCAGGATTGATAGATGGTAGCTACTCCTGGTATGTCTGTGGGTTTATCTGGGAATGGGAAGGGGGGGTGGGGGTGGCTACCTTGGGGGAGAAGGGTTTCTCTGGTTATGCATTTACTACACATTCCTTCATCTGTTACTGGGCGTGATTTTAAGTTTGCCTTCTGGTGTGAGCGGGTCAGTCTCTGTATGACTGTGTGGGTTTGTGTTTGCGTTAGTGACAGAGCCTTTATTCTAGCCAGTGTGCTCTTGAGAATGTCTGTGGGTGTTCTGTCCCGTAACTGTATCTGCTGTGTGTACACCTATGTGTATTTATACGGGCAGCAGCGGCACCGTGGTTAGGAATACAAGCTGCTTAGGTTTAAACGAGGAAGTGCCTCTGAGGAGCCCTGTCCCCTCAGGTAAGTTATTTAACTTCCTGTAAAATGTAAATTGTGTGGTTCGTATTTAAGGGTTAAACATAGTCTATAGATCAGCCCTAACCCAACGGAAATATAAGGCAAGCCACATGTAATTTTTAATTTTCTGGTAGATACGTCAAAAAAGGTAAAAAGTAACAAGGTGAATTTAATTTTATTTATTTATTTATTTTTTTAAAGATTTTATTTATTTATTTGACAGAGAGAGACACAGTGAGAGAGGAGCACAGGCAGGGGGAGTGGAGGGGGGAGAGGCAGGCTTCCCGCTGAGCGGGGAGCCCGATGCGGGGCTCGATCCCAGAACGCTGGGATCATGACCTGAGCCAAAGGCAGGCGTTTAACGACTGAGCCACCCAGGCGCCCCGGTGAATTTAATTTTAATAATATGTTCTGTCGAAGCCAGTATTCTGAAAGGTTAAGATTTCAAAATGTAATCAATACAGAAGATTATTAGTGGGCTATTTTACATTCTGTTTTTTTATTCAGAGTCTTTGAAATCTAATGTGTATCTTAACACTTCCAGCACATCTCAGTTCAAGCTACCACACTAGACAGTCAGTCCTAAGACCTTACCAGCTGCAAGTGTCAGCTATTGCGGTTACTGTTGTCCTCTTATCATGTGTCTGAGTTGTGGATGGCCGTATCTCATGTCTCTTGTCTTTGTGAATGTTTCTGGAGCCTTCCAGGAGAGGGGTGGGAGAGCAGTCCTGAGCTCCCAGCCCCCCGCACCCCCATCCCAGAGAGGTTTCCCGGGCAGGTTTTGCTGGGAGCCCTGACCCCATCCTGTGTCTCTGGCCCTTGTCCTCATAGCTTCTGTGCCCTGCCCACCCCTCTCCCCCACCCAGGAGCCAGGCCCACTGTCCCTTGCCCTGTCCCCTGCAGGCGGCCAGAATGGAGCTGTGGCCGGGGGTATGGACCGCGCTGCTGCTCCTCCTCCTTCTGCTGCCCCTCCTGCTGCCCGCCCTGTGGTTCTGCAGCCCCAGTGCCAAATACTTCTTCAAGATGGCCTTCTACAATGGCTGGATCCTCTTCCTGGCTGTGCTCGCCATCCCTGTGTGTGCCGTGCGAGGGCGAAACGTCGAGAACATGAAGTGAGGGCCGGCGGGGGGGGGGGGGTTGGGTGATGAGAGAACCTCAGAGTCAGAAGTGAGCAGTGGATGGGGAGGATGTGGGGTGTGTAGAGAAAGTAGAGAGAGCCCAGGGACAAGGAAGGCCAGAAGACTGCAAAGATACCTGGGAAGACAGCAGGATGGGGGAACCGAGGCCTGCCGACGGACGGCAGTGGGTCCTGCTGGAACCCCTTGCCATGACCCCACAGGATCTTGCGCTTGATGCTGCTGCACATCAAATACCTGTATGGGATCCGAGTGGAGGTGCGCGGGGCTCACCACTTCCCTCCCTCCCAGCCCTACGTCGTGGTCTCCAACCACCAGAGTTCACTGGACCTGCTTGGTGAGATCCCTCATAGGGCACACCTCCCCCCCACCCCTGCCATGCCCTTCTTCCTTCCCCAGAATCTCTTCCTCTAGGTGTCCTCACCTCCCCTTCATCTGAACTTTGCCCCCTGGCTCCCTTCTCCCCTTCCCCCCCCCCCCCCCGCCAGACCTCACCTGCATAGGCAGGCTAATACATGTTTAATCACCTCTTCCTCCCCTCAGTCTCCCTTTTCCTTTATCTCCAGTCCTTAGTAGTGTGGCCCCGCTTACCCTGACACTTTGCCTCCTTTGGCCTTCACCCTTCACCCACCCCACCTTTGCCCTAGGGATGATGGAGGTACTGCCAGGCCGCTGTGTGCCCATTGCCAAGCGTGAGCTGCTGTGGGCTGGCTCTGCTGGGCTGGCGTGCTGGCTGGCAGGAGTCATCTTCATCGACCGGAAGCGCACAGGGGATGCCATCAGTGTCATGTCTGAAGTCGCCCAGACCCTGCTCACCCAGGACGTGAGTCACCCTGTGGGAAAGGAGGGTCGGGGCATTGTGGAGTAGCGCAGTTGTAAATAAACTGAGATGCAGGGCCAGCGGGCCTCAGCGGTCCCATTACAGCATCACAACCATATTCTGACCCCTCCGTGTGTGGTTCCCCAGGTGCGGGTCTGGGTTTTTCCTGAGGGCACGAGAAACCACAATGGCTCCATGCTGCCCTTCAAACGTGGCGCCTTCCACCTTGCAGTGCAAGCCCAGGTAACGACTACTTCCCCTTCTGCTGCTGAGCCCCCCAGCTTCCACCATCCCTTTCTTTCTTGGCAGACGCTTGTCATAGGGCCTTGGAAGGGAAATGTGGGCTGTTTGTTTTTCCCTTTCCCCAGGTTCCCATTGTCCCCATAGTCATGTCCTCCTATCAAGACTTCTATTGCAAGAAGGAGCGCCGCTTCACTTCCGGTGAGGGTTCGAGTAGACCTGGGGCTGGGGGTGGCCAGAAAGGCCATGGATGAGAGAGGTTAGAGGGATTGGCCCCACCAGGGAGGAGGATGGGTCGGTGTCAGAACTGAGATGTCCAAAGGATCATCCAGTGTGACCGCACATCAACCAATAAATATTTATTAAGCACCCACCATACCCTGCTACACGGGTAACGCTCGGTCCCTCCAGGAGGGGCCGTTACTGTCCAGTGGGAGAGATAAGGCCTGTGTGCACAACGCTATAGTAACACTCGGCAGTAAAGGCTAAGCTGAGACGATGGGGGCTGAAAGGGTGCTGAGGAGGTGTCTGGACTGGGTGCATGGGGAAGGCTTTGTGCAGGAGGACCTCGGACCAGGTGGCAGCTGGCAAGCACAGGGCCAGTTGTCCAGGGTAGGGGGAAGAGAACTGAAAGGTTGGGGAGGGAGGAGCAGGAGAGCTCAGAAACTGTGCCCCACCTGCGGGCAAAGGCCCAGGGAGACAGGCCATGATGGTGCTCACCCCCTCCCAGGGCGATGTCAGGTACGGGTGCTGCCCCCCGTGCCCACAGAAGGGCTGACACCAGATGACGTCCCAGCTCTGGCTGACAGAGTCCGACACTCCATGCTCACCGTTTTCCGGGAAATCTCCACTGATGGCCGGGGCGGTGGTGACTATCTGAAGAAGTCTGGAGGGGTGGGCGAGGCCCGGCTCTGAACTCCCCTCCCATCTACCCCCACCTTCCTCCCACACCTACCCGCCCAGTGCGCCCTGATCCTCTTCCTTGTTTCTCCTCTCCCCACTGTTCTCCTCTTGGGAATCTTCAACTTCTGAAGTGAATGTGGATACAGCACCGCTCCTTGCCCCCTCCCAGCTCTCCCCCACGGACTCTCTTGCCTCGGTGCAGTCTCCACTCTGACCCCACCCACCTCCTGTGCCATCTTGTCTGTGGGACGGTTACCTCCCCCCTCATCTCCAGTGGCTCACCTACACGAGGGTGGGAACACGCCATCCTTTCCCCAGTGGACCCTCTTCCTTTGTGATCTTCTCTCCCTCTCCACCCCACATTGGCCAGTGGACTCATCCATTCTGTGGAACAATACCCTCCCACAAGTCCATGGATTCAGTGGACTTATCCATTTGTGAGAACTCCTCACACTGTGGCTGGAAGTGATGCCTGGAACATTCCTGGCTTATCCTGGGAACACTCTTCAGCACCCTCACACTCCCTCCCATGGAGCCTGTCAGTGGAGGCTGGACTCTTCTCACTCAGAGGTCTGTCTCATCCTGCCCATACCCAGGTGCCCAGGGGTGAGCATACTCCTAGATGCCAGTTTGGTCTCCACATTTCTGCTTCCCCCTGTCCCTGTGGTACAGTTCTTCAGTGGTCCTGGCCCCAATCCAGCCCCCTGCAGCCCTGCTGTACCATTCTAACCACACACAAGGGAAGAGGCAGACATCAGGTGCTGCACTCACTTCTGCTCCCTGGGGAATTGGGGAAAGGAACTGAACCCTGGCTGGACGGATGGGAGGGCTTTTAATTTATTTCTCTTTCTTTTGAGGCTTCCCCTCTCTGAGCCAGTTTTCATTTCCTCCCTGTGGCATTAACCACTCCTGCCTCCCACCCCAGACCTGTGCCCACAAACTGGGGAGATGGGCTGGGAGCAAAAGGAGAGGGCAGGACCCAGTTTTGCGTGGTTGGTTTTTATTAATTATCTGGATAACAGCAAGAAACCGAGAATAAAGACAGAGAGAGAGAGAGATCTGGGCACTTTCTGGCTGCATTTGTGAAGGCATTAAAGTGGTTCTCGCCCAGGCAACCTGCCCCAGCCAGAAGACTCGGGTGGGCCAAGGCACCCATCTTCCCCGCCTTTCTTCAGCTCTTGGAAGTCTCCATCACTATTGCTCCTTAGTGGCAGATAACCTTATCTGCACTTCCCCACCTGGCCGATCCCAAAGGATTAGCGGGGCCAGTTTCTGTATAAATTAGGGGACCGGGGCTCTGGAGAGGTTCCTTTTTGGCCGGTTGAGGCCTGGGCCCAGGCTGTTGTCCTCACAGGAGCCTGGTGAATGACAAGGAAGCAAGCAGACACATTGGCTGTAGACTTCTGGGGCTACCAGGGCACTGGAGAGACTCTCACCCAACAAAAAGTGGACTGGGGACAGGGCACCAGAAGAATGGGTGAAGTGTGGATATCTAGGGACAGTATGGGAAGACTGAAGTGTTGGGGAAGGGCTTGGGGAAAAGAGAAAAGTGATCTAGGGAAAGATGTCTCGGAGAGCTGGGGGCAGCTATTGGGCGAGGGGGGTTCAAGCAGAGAGGGGTAGGAGGACTCACTCACAGGCGCCTAGCCTCTCCTCCAGCAGCAGCACCTGGTCGCTGAGAGACTCGATCCTGTCACTGCGGCCCCATAGCTCTGCCACCTTTTCCGGCTGTAGCTCTTCCGGAGGCATGGGCAGCACAGCTCGGACCCAGGCCCCGGCCTGACCAGCCCACTACAAAGGAAGAGACACCTCAGGAGTGCTGGGGTGGGGCACACCCTGCCGGGAGGGCTTGACCCCCATCTCCACTCACATGCTCCAGCCGCTCCAGGCGCGCTCGCAGCTCCTGGATCTCCCACCTCAAGACGCGCTCATCATGTTCTGCTTCCCGAACTGAGACAAAAGAGAGTGTCACCCACTGCCCAGTCGAGCCCGGGCCCTCGCCGCCCCACTCACTCACCCGCCACGCTGAGGACGCTGGCACTGGTTGGCGGCTCCAGGGCGCCCTCTGCGCACGTGCGCCCGTCCGGGCCCAACACCAGACCCTGGGGACAGCGGCAGGTGAAGCTGCCCGCCGTGTTGATGCAATGGTGCGAGCAGAGGGTGACGCCAGTCCTACATTCATCCACGTCTAGTTAAGGGAAAGAGGAGAGGGCTAAAGGGTGGGGGCGAGCCGGCGCCCCAAGGGTGGTGAGGTCCTGATGCCGCTGGAGGTGGGGATGGGGGTGGGCCACTCACCCACGTGACAGTGCTTCCCACCCCAGCCTGGGGCGCACTCGCACTGCTCTGGCCTGACGCAGACGCCTCGGTTCAGACATGGCTTGGCGCAGATGGCTGTGGGTGCAGGAGGGCGGTTCAAGACCGGACCAACAGCCAGCTTCCCCAGCCCTGCAGCGCGCCCTGTCCCCAGGCCTGGGAAGACCCAGTCTCACCTTCATCACAGGTGAGCGCCCCCGGATGCCGCTTCTTCCAGCCCTGGCAGCACACAACGTGGGTCTGCTGCACCTCCCTCCTCACCTCCCTCCACGCCACTCGGTATGTGGTCCTAGAACACAGGCCTGGCTGTGAACGTTGGTTTATGGGCTTTGGTCTGGGTTCTTGAAGTTCTTCTTGAAAGACTTGCAGAGTCCAGGCTCCCCAGCCCTCACCTGTAGGTGCTGCAGACGTGCCTTCCACTGCACACAGTCAGGTAGGGCTTATACACTGCTTGGCTGTAGGACTCGTTGTAGTGGAGGGGGACCACCAGCATCTGCTTGGAGCAGACCCCCTGACTGCACCCAAGCCGGAGAAGGTGAGAGACACTGAGTGGGCCAGGCCCTGGGGGCCAGGAATCCCTCTCCCCTCAAGGCTCCACTGAGGCCCCACCCCCATTCTAAACTTCATGGTTTTGCCACCTGTTGAAGTCCCACCCCCAGCAGGTTTCCTGAAGACCTCATACCTGCCCCCGCCCCCTCTGTCATCACCTCTCTTTAAGGGATCCACCCTTGGCCCCCTGGACTGACATCAGTAGCAGGAGGAACGAGAGTCCGCCTAAGAGAGTGTACAGCTCATCCCTGGACCCCATGATTCTCCTTGACTCCAAACTCTGCAGGCTGCAGGCAAGAAGAGGTTAATGGAGGCCCTTCCCCTCTCCTGTAAGCTCTCCAGCTCCAGCCCCTCCAAGAGCCCAGTCGGCTAGTGCCCTCTAAGGGAGTCAGCATGTTCATTTGTACACACCTGCACTAGCCACCAGCATTGTCTACACCTGCATGTACATTTAACATGACCCCTTCGTTCAGCGCACACGGTCCCCGCAGCATCATGCAAGGGCACACCCCAACACACTCCCTCCACCTCCCCTCTGCACAACCCAGTTAACTCTCCCCCAGGACCCTCCTATCTGTAACGTGCCCTCTTCTATCTTAATTTTTCTATCTTCGAAGCCTCAGATATTCACCATTACACCCCCTCACACCCTGCACCCAAAACCATGCACCTAGAAAATGCACCTTAAATACATCCCTACTACCTCCCACACCGACACCCCTCACACAACACTCCCCAACTCACACTCACTCTAAGGCTCATCCCCCATTGACATGGTCTCCCCACCTGTCTTTCCCTCTCTCCGGGAGACTTCAAGTAGACCAGCCTCAGCAGCAGCAGCTCAGACTGGTGGGCGGGTTGGGCAGGCTGGGAAGGAGAGGAGGGGCTGGGCCAGACAGAATCCTCCCATTCTTGCCCCCTCCCACAAGACTTCATAGTTCCTGCTTGATCTGCTCCGTGGGGTCCAGGTCCCACTACCCTCACACCACCCCAGCGAAGGGCCCCCTAGAAGTAAATTTCCAACCCTCTGATGCCCCTTATTTCTGGACTCCCCAAATCAGCAGAGGCTACTGGCTCTGTAACATCACTGGTACCCCTGGCCCTTGCCACACCCCTCAACCCAACACAGACTGGGGGAGAAGTGGGGGGCAGGGAGACAGAACTGGCAGAGAAAAGCAGGGTCAGGTGATGGGAGAAGAGGCAAGATCAGCTGAAGAAAGAAAGGAGGGCAAGTCGTCACAAAAGGCCAAGAGGGGGGCGGGGGGACAGCCCAGGGCACTAAGGGGAAATTTCCCCGTTTCTTGATGACATTTGTTAGGGCCTTGGGGGGGGGGGCAGAGTTGAGTCAGCCACCACCCCCCATGCGAGAGTAGACAGGGCCCTATTGTCTCCACCAAAATTCCTTCTTTCAAGGAAGAGGAGGCTCATTGTCCAGCCCCTCACCCAACTGTGGCCTACAAAGGTCAAAAAGGGGTACAACGAATGCCCACCCTGACCCTTAGGCCCCTCATCTAGCCTGGGGGTGGCAGGCGCATTCCACCCATGAGGCTGGGGCACAAACCACTGGAGCCCTGGGCTCAGCCCCCCAAGCTTAGGTTGGGACAGGAAGAGAATTGTCCTCTGCAGGAAAGAACCCACAGAGAATCAGGAACCCACACAGAATGGGCATTTAGAGAGCGGAAACACCAAGGGGGTCCCACCCCAGACCAGGCATCCGGGCACCCAGACCTCAGGCTCTCTATCCCCACCCTCCTTGGAGAGCCAGGTCCCCCTCACCTGGAAATGAGCCAAGCCACACTGAGGAAATGGAACTTTATTTCCATTAATACAGGGTTAACACCCATTCAATGGCAGCTAAAAGAGGGGCTGGGGCCTCAAAGAAACTAGGCTCCCAGGGGGTACCCCAACACTGAACATAGGGACTGGGGGGATCCCCAAACCTGAGATGGGCCTCACAGGCCATAGATAATCCCCAACACTGACATTTCAAGAACAGAACTGTCCCCATAGGGGAGCCTCAGAATCCCACTCTCATGGGTAGTCCTTCCTGGGAGTTGGGAGGGCTGAGGAAAAGGGAACATGGGGAGAACAGAAGCTAAAAATGACCTGAGTGGCCTGGAAGGAGACCCCCGCAGCGGGCAGGGGTCGGGTTCTCCTCCGGTGCAGCCCGAGACCGAGGAGCAGCAGAGTAGCTGCAAGTTCAAAACCTGGTTTCTCTCTTCCCAGCCTCGGCCTTGGGAGGGTGAGAGAGCACGGAGCAAACCCCAGACATGAGGTCATTCACAGAGGAGAAGAGGAAGGGGTTCTGGGAGCCCTGGTTGGTGCGGGCAGTGTGGGAGCAATGGGGTGGTCACAGGCACACCGGAGCCTGACATCTGCTTTCCAAGGCCACTGCTTGGTCTCTGGGCTGGGGAGTTCCTGGGGGATCCCTGAGGACATCCTCAGGAGAGCCAGGGTTCAATGCAGGCCTCATAAAGGGTACGGTTGGAGTGCCAGGCCGTGTGGGAGATCCCAGCCATCGGACACCTCACTATGGCTCCCCGGGCCAAGAGAGTCTTCAACCCAAAAGAATCCCGCAGATAAACCTTCAAGGTGGGCGAAGGGTCACAGCAGACAGACAGACAGAAAAACAACATGAGTTCCTGCTGGTGTCCCAGGTCCCCTCCCCACAGGGTGAACCCTTCCACTCTCAAGGGTCGGCAGCAGGGAGGGCTACAAACTGAGGTGGGACAGTGCATGAAGAAAGGGGAAGTAATCCCAGGGGGCTCACCGGTTGCTCCTCCATCTCCAAGACCGTCTCATTTGCGTCATAGAAACCAAAGAAGCTACAAAGAGATTGAGGGTGGGCAGGGGAGGAGGTTATCAGGAGAGGTGGAGAAAATCAAGGTAGGCTAGGGGACTTCAGGAACTCATTGGCAGCAAGGAAGACACTCAGAATGGGGACCCTGTACCTCATGAGGTGATAGAGAGGCTACAGCATGGCTTCTGCAGAGTCCCATCAAAAATGCATAACCTGAACCTACTCATGAGCCAACAGCCAACAAACCCCAACTGAGGGGCATTCTACAAAACGGCTGGACCATACACCTCAAAAATTTCGATGTCAGAGACAAAGACTGAGGAAGTATTCCAGAAAAAAAAACAAAGACTAAAGAGACAGGACAAGTAAATGGGACTCATGATCCCAGGTTGGATCTTGCAATGGATTTTTTTTTCCCTATGGCAACAACTGGAAAATATTTGAATCAGGTCTATAGAGTAGCCTATCCATGTTAAATTCCTGACTTTCATCACTGTACCATGGCTATGTAAGAAATGTCCTATACACAGGAAACAATCACTGACATACTGAAGTTTCAGGGATAAAGAGACCTCATGTCTACAACCTACTCTTAAATGCTTCACAAACACACCTAGGCCCCGTGTGTATGTTTACAGAGAATGGATGAAGGCATAAACATGGTAAAATGTTAACATTTAGAAAATCTAGGTGAAGAATACGTAAGATTGTTTTTTGTAATACTTTGGCAACTTATCAAGTATGAAATTATTCCAAAGTAAAAAGGTCTTAAATTTTTCAAAAGTACTATTTAATGACATGGGCCGTGAGTGGGCACTGGCCATGAAGAACAAACATTACCGGGTAAGGGTGTAGGAGAGCAGCACGGGCACACAGACCTGGATCTGAACTCCAGCTCTGCTGCACACTCCCACTCGTGTGTGGCCGAGCATATTACTTACTCTCTTTGTCCTATCTAAGAATACTTCCTTTGCAGAGAGGAAGTGAAGCCCCGTGGTTAAGTTAGATAGCCTGACTTCACCAGTCACTGGCTCTATGAGGACTAAACAAGGTTTATTTGAAAAGTACTTAGAATAGTGCCTTGGCATCTAAAAGGTGCTATATTACTATCTTCAGAGGGTTGTGGAGGTAAAATGAGATAGAATAAATCCCATCTATGGGCATCCCATGACTCCTTCACTGAAAACCCTCCAAAGCCTTCCCATCTCACTCAAAATAAAAAGTCAAGGGCCATGGCTGCCAAGAGCTGGGAGGGGAAGCAGGGATGGGGAGTTAATTTTTTTTTTTTTTTAAGATTTTATTTATTTGTCAGAGAGAGAGAACAAGCACAAGTAGGGGGAGTGGCAGGGAAAGGGAGAAGCAGACTTCCCGCTGAGCAGGGAGCCCGATGTGGGACTCGATCCCAGGACCCTGGGATCATGACCCGAGCCAAAGGCAGACACTTAACCGACTGAGCCACCCAGGCGTCCCAAGTTAATGTTTAATGGCTATGGAGTTTCAGTTTGGGAAGAAAAGTTCTAGAGATGGATGGTGGTGATGGTTATGCAAGAATGTCAATGTGCTGAATGCCACTGAAGTGTACACTTAAAATGGTAAATTTTATGTTATGTATATTTTAGGGGAAAAAAAATCAAGGGCCTGACTGCCCTACAAAGGCTACACATCACTGGCTCCCTGCTATCCCTTTCATCTTGTCTCCCACCCTCTCCCCAGCTCCCTGTGCTCTAGCCACACCACTGGCCTCCTTATTCCTCACACCTGCCCCAGAACCTTTGTAGATGCTATTCCTTTCTCTGAGTCGTTTTCCCCCCAGATTGTTGCACAGCTCCTTCCTTCACTTCCTTAAGTTTCTACTCGAATGACAACTCTTCCAGGATTTGTCTGGCCACTGTCTGACATAGGCTCCAGTCATCTTCCAATCCCTTCCCCCGACTCCTCTTACCACCACCTGACATGTATGTTTACATTTACGATCTGTCTCCTACACTACTAGATCCTAAGCTACGTAATAGCAGGGACTTCTCTTTCACTTACCGCTGCATCCCAATGGCCCAGAACAGTGCCTGGGCATACATACAGTGCTCAATAAATACTTGTTGAGGGGGGCGCCTGGGTGGCTCAGTCGTTAAGCATCTGCCTTCGGCTCAGGTCATGATCCCAGGGTCCTGGGATCGAGCCCCGCATCGGGCTCCCTGCTCAGCGGGAAGCCTGTTTCTCCCTCTCCCGCTCCCCCTGCTTGTGTTCCCTCTCTCCTGTCCCTCTCTCTCTATTAAATAAATAAAATCTTTAAAAAAAAAAAACCTTGTTGAGGACTAAAGTAGCTTAGGTGACATTTCAGATCACTCATGATGATCTGCAACAGAGGCCCACACATAGCACAATGGAGCCATGGATTTTCCTGAGGAACAGGATGGAGGGGACGGGGCTGGAGGCTATTACGGAAGCCCAGGTATGTAAAAGAGTTGGTAAGAAACATAAAATGGCATGGAACCATACACACACATCCTACAATGAGAATTTCCTGGTTTTGATATTGTGCTGTAGTTACATAGGATGCAATCATGGGGGGGAACCGGGTGAAGGATACATACCCAGGACCTCTCTAAACTATCTTTGCGGGCGCCTGGGTGGCTCAGTCATTAAGCGTCTGCCTTCGGCTCAGGTCATGGTCCCAGGATCCTGGGATGGAGCCCCGCATTGGGCTCCCTGCTCCGCGGGAAGCCTGCTTCTCCTCCTCCCACTCCCCCTGCTTGTGCTCCCTCTCTCACTGGCTCTCTCTCTCTGTCAAATAAATAAATGAACTCTTTTAAAAAAAATAAACTATCTTTGCAACTTCCTGTGAATCTGTAATTATCTGAAAGTTAAAAGCTTTAACAAAGCAGGGGTTTAGGGATGGAGAGGAAGCAGAGTCTGCAGGACTTAGTGACTGGCTGGATACAAGGAGTTGAGGGATGACTCCCACGTTTTGGTCTTGAGTGACAGGATCCGTGGAGGGTGGGGCATGAACTGGACAGTGGGAGGTACGGGCCAGTTTCAGTCCTGAGATGAAAACTGTTGGGGGTTGGAGGATGTCCTTAGCCCATCTTCAGGCCACACAGTCCCTTATTACCTAGACTGCCAGGGGGTAATAACACCATCATCAGGGCCCCCAATCAGCACCAGACGGCCCACACGAAGAAAGTTCTTCCTCCATGCTGAAGAATGGGAAGAAAAGAGCTTGAGTCAGTCACAGGGGTCGGGCCAGGCTGGAGAGGGAAACACAGGGGGTCAGAGAGGCAGAAAACGGGACCCAGGTAGGAGCCTAGGGTCTCACCAGTGGCGTTGGGATGATCTCTTTCGCCATTGATCAGGGCCAGGAAGCTGCTGGCATTCAGGTACAAGTCATCATGGTGGGGGTCTAGGTACAAACAGCAGTTAGAAAGAGAGTCAGAGGGGCGCCTGGGTGGCTCAGTCGTTAAGCGTCTGCCTTCGGCTCAGGTCATGATCCCAGGGTCCTGGGATCGAGCCCCGCATTGGGCTCCCTGCTCAGTGGGAAGCCTGCTTCTCCCTCTCCCGCTCCCCCTGCTTGTGTTCCCTCTCTCGCTGTGTCTCTCTGTCAAATAAATAAAATCTTAAAAAAAAAAAAAAGAAAAGAAAAGAAAGAGAGTCAGAGAAGCAGGGCAAAGAGGCAAGACCAGAGGCTGGAAGGCCAATCAGGGGACTACAATAATAGACAAGGTGAATACTAATATAACAGTAACAACAATAATAATTGTAAACATGACAGCAAACACCTTTACCCAGAACCTATGATGCCACGTACTGTTCAAAGTACATCACGTTCGTTAATTTATTTAATCTTTGCAACCCCCTATAGGGTAGATACTATATTTTACAGGTAAGGAAAACAGTCACAAACAAATATTTACTATCTGGCCCTTCAAAGAAAAAGTCTGCTGACCCCTGCCCCAGACTACACTCTGAAGCAATAAGGTAATAATAAAGTGTTCTGAACAGTGCCTATTCACATAGTACATGCTCAATACATATACGTTATCTTCAGCATCACCGCTGTTGGTTATGGTACAGGGAAGCAGCAGGCCCTACCCCCAGGGTGCCCCCTCCATGCAGACCCCAGTTTGGCATCCCCTATTCACCGTGCCAGTAGTTGCAGATGGAGAATTCCTGGCCCCAAGGGCTATAGCAGATCCGGTAGAGGTTAGACCTCATGGAGGTAGGGAAGAGCCACTTCAAATAGTCCGTATCTGGCAAGAGAACAGCAGTGTCCAGTGGCCCCAAACCTGTGTGTCCCCAAACCTCAGGGCCCCCTATGGAGCCCACCATCCCCACTCACCGCCATACTGTCCCATTTGTGGAGAGGAGAGAGAGATGAAAGAATCCACATTGTGCTCATCCATGACGGAGAGCAGTGCCCGGCACACCAGGCCCCCTGGAAACAGAATGCCACATTAGGCTGAGACTTAGCGACAGCCAGGCCAACAGCCTACCCACTCGGCCCCCCACCACCACAAGTCCGTAAGGAGATTGAGGCCCAGAGAAAGCAGGCACACCCTGTGGCAAAAGGTTACACGTCGTTTAAGTGACAGAGCCGGAATCAGATTCTGGGTCTTCTGACTCTAACTGTAGGGTGCTTTTTTACTGCCCCACTATCCCTTATGTCCAAGAACCATGGGTAATGGCAAAAGGGAGCAGCAAGGCGGGGAGCCTCCCTCCCACTGGGGACACAGAGATAAGACCCAGGTGCTGAGGGAAGTCAGAAAAATAGGTCTCAGGTACTAGTGCTCTGGCTGGAACATTGGGGTTCAGAAAAGGGGACACTAGGAAGTGTCCCTCAGGTAAGGATCAAGCCTCAGATAGGGCTTAGAAGTCGGGAAGGGGAGGGCGCCTACCCTGCGAGTAGCAGATGAGATGCACCCCTTCGGGGGCCTTTGCCATGATGGGGGCCACAGCCTCTCCGAACCCTTGCACCTGTTCCCACAAGGGTCGCAAGCTCTCTCTCCCATCGAAGAGATCGAGCACTGTCACCACAGTCCCAGGGTGTGTCTGTGGGAAGGGGGCAATGCTGCAACAGGGGATGGACTATGAATTCCCTCCACACCGCCCCCGGGCCAGCGTCCACATGCCTATTGCGCCCTGCTAGAACCCGGGATCTCATCCCTCGACTCTCCCAACGCCGGCCCCAGCTCCTCGAGGAACTGAGCAGGCCCAGAAGCGCAGCTTTCAGTTCCCCATTCTCCTTCCCCCGTCACTACAGACGCCTCCAACGCCCCACAACCGGGTGTCCCCTGCCAGACCTCGTTGATGTATTCCAGCAGGTGGCGGAAGCTGTATGAGCTGTCAAAGAGACCGTGCACCACGATGACCGGTTTGTAGGAAGCGCGATGGGGCGCGGGAGCCGCGGGCAGCAGCCGCGGCTGCAGGAACGGCAACAGGAGCAGGATCCCCGCCGGGGGGAGCCGCAGCCCCCTGAGGCCCAGCATGCTCCCGCCTGAGAAGGGGGCGATGAGGGCCTGTGAGACAGATGGCAACACGCTCTCCCCTCGGAGCAGACGCCGGCATTCGAGACCTCCCGCCCGTGCTCACACTAGGTCCAGGTCACAAAATAGCCCGCTTTGAACTTACTTCAGGGCTGTAGGGAAACACACCCCCCTACACGTCGACGCACCGACACGCACCCGAAACCCCGCCCCCAACTCAGCGGGGACTCTGTCCCTAGGCCCAGGATCTTCCTAATGCACCATCCCAGCCATGCCCGACCCTGGGTTTTGCAAGAAAAGACCCCTGAGCAGCAGCGCAGCCTCCTGGAGAATGCAAGCTCCCACCTGGCCTAGGTCAGTGAGCCTGGCTCCGCCTGCTGCTTACTTCTCCCTAGACTGGAACCGCGGGGGGAGGGGAAGGGTGTAAGGAGAGCGCGCGCAGGGGAATGACGGATGGGAGAGGGGAGGCTGCTAGGGGTCGCGCTTCGCCGTCACGTCCGGGGCTTTCCCTGGCAACCGTGCCCGCGTCCCCTGTAACGCAGGCCCGGACCGGAGGGGCAATGGAACATTCCACTGCCTTCCGGGAGCGGGGGAGGAAACAGGCAGAGCGATCCATTTAGGCCCGTGGGGAGAGGAAGAAGCGGCAAACATATCCTGGGAATCGAGAGAAGGCCAGTCCAGACCCTGCTGCACCAGCGACCCGAGGGTCCGATTTCCTGGCCTTGATTTGCCCCACTTCCCAATTCAGGCGTCCCGCTCCGCTGAGGAACATGAAGTTCTCTTTCCCCCAGGGTGGGGGGTGGGGGGGAAGGGCGCTGGAGAATAGGCCGGGGAAAGGCAACCCTCCGCATTTCGTCCTCCGCCGGATCGGGGCTGAAGCCAGCGCAGGCGGCCCCCACCCCACCCCTACCCGCCCGCCGGCCGGCCCCAGGTCAGCGTCTTACAACTCTTCATTATGAAGTGTGTGTAGTGCCCTTGTCTCCAGGGACGCGAAGAGTCCTCGAGGCCCCTCGAGCTAAGAGTGCAGCCTGGCCCAGTTTCTCCCGGCCTACTCTACTCGGCTCCCGGTATACGACCCACCTTCAAGGGGCGGAGGGCCCCCGGGGCAGCGCTGACTCACGCTCGCGTAGTTTCCACCCGTCTTTCAACTTGAGGGACCCCCACAATCTGCCCTTAGCTGGGAGCTCCTGTGGGCGGCTTCCGACGCAGACCCTCGCACCGCATGCAGACTCCCGAGCTCCAGGCGCCCCGCACCTCCGCCTGTGACCCCTTCCCGATACCTGGGTAGGCTTTCACTTAGCATTTAAAGGCGCTTCCCTTGAGGAAAAAGGATTTCGAAGCTTGTCTGAATCCCTCCCTCTATTCACAAGGTCTTCGCAGGTCTAAAGTCTCAATAAAACCGATTTGTGCCCCGGGGTGTGTGATGTGAGGGTGGGGTGGCGGTAGGGGGTCAGGAGCGAACCCGAACGACTTGGAAACCAGAACGACCAGTTTGGGGCCGTGACCTAAATGTCTGGAGCCTGGGACTGGTCCAGGCGAGGGCCTCAGCTCTGTAGGCTCCGCGTGGACCCAGAGGGGAAGGACACAGCCGGGGAGGGCGACTGCCTCAGGCGGGGGATGGGGAGTACTAATCTGAAGGTGGAGGCCGGGGAGGGTTAATGATTCCCCGATTGTGTTTTTGCAAAAAGCCCAACTCCTGTAAGTCTCAGTAGTACCTTCACCTTCCCTCCCTATATAAGCGCTCCCAAGATACGACGAACAAATAAAAGACCGGAATTATAGCTGTGCTCGGACCTCCCCCTCCACCACCACCACACACACTCCTGTCGATTCAGGAGGTGGCGTCGCGTCTTGGCAGGGGTGGTGGGTGGGTCGCTGGGATTTTAAAAAATAGATCTGAACACTGACGCGCCCAGGAACTCTAAGAAGCCCAATTATCAAAGGGGGAAAGGGAGACCAAGCACATATTCCCAAAACGGAGTTGCCAGAAAGGAGCTGATCCATCCCCTCCTTCTCCCAAAGTGCTCAGCTCCTTCAGCCTGGAGGAAAAGGTATCTCTGTATCCCCCAAGCTTCCGCTCTGTCCTCCCACCCCCACTCCCCCAGCCACAGGCCCAACTCCCGCTGAACCACTATAGACCCAAGCCTCCCACTTTACCTGCAGTTCACCCCAGGCCATAACCCTGGGAACTCTTCAAGCCATCTCAGGTCTCAGCTCTGCAGTTCTCCCTCATACACAGTTATCTTTCCTAAGTGGGGGAAAGTAGAGCTAAGGATTTGGAAGAAGATCCTGAGAACTTGCAGGGACTCTGAGGGAAGCTGAGGAGGGGGGCCCCTGACTAGGGTGAACCAGATCCAGTGGGGACTGGGGTACTGAATCCACTGAGCACCAGCTCACTTCCTCCCATGATATAATCACTACAGCCAGCCTTAGAGGGGAAGACTCGAGAGAGTTCTCCCTCCCTCCTTCCCTCTCTTGGTCCCACCCGCCTTGCCTGGTCTTGCTTGCCTCCCTGTTTCCATGACAACTCCAAGGGAGCCCAAACTGGGGGCTTGAATGCCGGGGTGAGAGGAGGAGAGACAGAGTGAGGGGACCTCGGAAACTCTCCCCCTCCCTCTCCTCGGTCCCTTTAAGCTCCCCCCCCCTCCGCTCTCCCTCCGCCCCCCGCCGCTGTCTTCATCTCTTCATCTCTGTGCTGCTGCCGGCTGCGCAATCTGCACACCGAGACTCCGACGCCAGCCAGGGACCCCGACTCCCGCTGCAGGGACCCTGTCCCAGCCAGACCACAGGCATGTCATCGGAAAAGTCAGGTAAAAAACAACAAAACCTGCCCTTTCCACCATCTCCGGACTCTTCCCCCCATCCTTGGCCCCAACCCCCTCCCTCCCTTACCCCTCCAGGGCGGGGGGGGGGCGGGGGGAATGATTGTTTCATTCCCCTTCTGTCCAGCTCTCAACCCCCATCCCCCTTCTCTTTCTATATCCCTCCCTTCTCTTCCTTTCCTCCTTCCAATCTCAGCCTCGTCCCCTTGCCAACAACACGGAAAGGGGACAGGTTGAAAGGGTGAGGGAAGTACAGAGTGGCCTAGCATCAGCCAGGTACTGCAAGAATAGCATCATTGGGAGTGACAGATGGACAGATGACACTGGCTTGCATGGAGACATCCAGTGGAGATATATAAAGATATGATCAGATGGGGGTTGTCAGGGGAGTAAAATCCAGAAGACCCTTCTTTATCTGCCCCAAAAGAGGAACTGGGATTCCCAGAGAGGCTAGGGCACCCCCCCCCCCAGGACAAGAAGGCAGAGTGGAATATGTCATCCTACATGTGTTTATACAACTGTTGAATTGAGCACATGTTAACACAGTATTGCATGTCTACACGTGCACACACAGGACTAGCTCAGATGGGCAAGCCCAAGGCAGCCGTAGCTTGGGTGGAAGGTGGAAGCTATGTATGGGCACATTGCTGTAGATGGAGAAGAGTGGAGGAGAGTTGCGACTTCAAAACTAGATTGAAAAAAAGAAGGGGGGGTACAGACGGCCTAGATACAACCCCTTTCCTGCCCCAAGACCAAGAGATGGCTTCTCACCCATCTCCTCTGTCTCTCCCATTATCTTTCTCCATCCCTGGCCCTCTGTGTTTCTCCCTTACCCCCTTCCTTATCTCTTCTCTACCTGGCTTGTCTCTGTCCCCATACCCTCTCCTCCGCTCACCACGGCCAGGCCTCTCAGACTCAGTCCCCCACACCTCTCCACCACCCTATAATGCCCCCCAGCCCCCGGCCGAACCCCCCGCCCCTCCCCCACAGGCAGCCCCTTCCTCTCACCATCACCACCACCACCACTACCACCAGTCCGGCACCGCCACCCTCCCGCGCTTAGGGGCAGGCGGCCTGGCTTCTTCCGCGGCCACTGCTCAGCGCGGTCCCTCATCTTCCGCCACTCTGCCGCGGCCACCACACCACGCCCCGCCCGGCCCGGCCGCCGGGGCGCCCCCACCCGGCTGCGCTACCTTGCCCCGCATGCCACCCGACCCTTACCTGCAGGAGACTCGCTTCGAGGGCCCGCTGCCCCCGCCGCCGCCAGCCGCCGCCGCGCCGCCCCCGCCGGCGCCCTCTCATGCTGCCCAGGCTCCGGGCTTCGTGGTGCCCACGCACACGGGGGCGGTAGGCGCGCTGCCACTGGGGGGCTACGTAGCCCCTGGCTACCCCTTACAGCTGCAGCCTTGCACTGCCTACGTGCCGGTCTACCCGGTAGGCACGGTGAGTACAGGGTGGACAGGGGCCTGGGAGGAAGGGCTGGGGACACACTGGGGGCTGGTGGGATAGAGAAACAGGGCCACGGGACCGGGCAGGTTCCTAGGACAAGGCCTAGGGAGAGGAGGGACTGAGGAAAGGCTTGGGAATGTGTGTGTGTTGGGGGGGGAGGAGGATCTGGCAGTCAGTTGGGGTCAGAGATCAGGGTCTGAGAAGGGGAACGGAGCACAGAAGTCCAGAGGACGTTTGAAAGAAGGAAAAGAGAGAGGGGGAGAAGAAATGAAATCTGGCGACCAAGGAGGAGAAGGGAGAAGAAACCTGGAACTGACTGAATAGGGAAGGCCAGGCAGATACTTGCGGAGAAGAAACAAGGCCTGAAGTGAGCTAGGGCAGCCCTGGTGCGGCCATACCTTCCGGGGAGGGAGTGTGGAGACCAATAAGAATACAGGGTAATGACAGCAATGAAGACAAGAGAGGGATCCAGGCGGAATTCATGGGTGTCCTGGAAGGGTAGTGGATAAGTTCCTTTGAGAAGCAAAGTGCAAGAATGGTGCTTTAAAAACCACTCTGCCAGACGCAGAATGTTTTCGGGCTCAGAGAGGATGGGAATGACGTCCTGTCCTCTCCCTGCACAGCCCTATACAGGCGGGACCCCGGGGGGAACAGGAGTAACCTCCACGCTCCCCCCGCCGCCCCAGGGCCCAGGGTTGGCCCTGCTGGAGCCGAGGCGCCCGCCGCACGACTACATGCCCATCGCGGTGCTGACCACCATCTGCTGCTTCTGGCCGACGGGCATCATCGCCATCTTCAAGGCCGTGCAGGTGCAAGGGGAGTAGAGGGCGGCGTCTGGGAAGGGCGGCCTCACTCGGTTTTTCCTGTTCTAAGGGAGTGCTGGATGTTCGGGGGAGCATCTCAGAGGGCGCAGCAGCTCTGATCCTCTTGCTTCCGCCCTTCCCCCGCAGGTGCGCACGGCCTTGGCCCGCGGAGACATGGTGTCTGCCGAGATCGCTTCACGCGAGGCCCGGAACTTCTCCTTCATCTCCCTGGCGGTGGGTATCGCAGCCATGGTGCTCTGTACTATCCTCACCGTAGTCATCATCATTGCCGCGCAGCACCACGAGAACTACTGGGATCCGTAACGACTCGCCCGGCCCGGCCCCACCCCGCGCCCCTCAACCTCCCAAGCGCGTTCTGCAGCCACGCCGCGGATCCAGTGGGTGCCCCGCACACCTGCCTCTGGGGCCACCAAATTTCGATACATCCTAAACTCGGCCTCCACGGAACTTCTCGCCTTGCGGGCACGCTCCGAATCCAGTTCCTCAGGAACCCCGAAAAAACCCCCACCCCCAGAAATACCACTTCCCAGGATCCCCGCCAAATGCCCGACCCTCAGTCACTCCAGTCCCCCGCCGCCTCTAAATGCAGCGCCCCCAGCCGAGCTCCTTTGGTCTCCGCTCCCCAGCCGGAGACTGGTCCCCAAAGCCCCGCCTCCTCTGTAGGCTCCGCCCCGGCTCCAACAAAACCCCGCCTCCAGGTCGGCAGGCTCCGCCTTCTTTTCGTCCCCGCGGGGTGATTCAGTCCAGTGATTGGGTTGTGGCCGTAGGCCTCTCCCCACACTGACAAACTCCTCCCCTTCTCCTGGCGCAGGGACCCAGCCCCGGGTAGCCACGCCCCCACGCTCTCTCATCTTTTCGTAGTACAGTTTTGTCTCCACCCGGTCTCTTCCTATTTTCTTGCTAATCCCAGAACCTCTACTTTTGGTATTTTTGGAATGAGATTTGGGAGGTTCCCAGTTTAGGACCTTTCACCCTGGGATGACGAAAGCCCCCTTTCTCTGTAAATATTCCCTTCCACCTGTCCCAACCAGTGGGCAGCTGGGCAGAAGGTAACCCAGCGTACGGACCTCCCAGCGTCGGAGGAGCCAGCCCGCTCCCCGCTCCCCTCGGCAGTCCCCACCTTGTTCTGATTTGTGTGTGAGTGTGTGTGTGAATTTCTGAAAGAATATTAAAGAGACTAAGTGGATTTATCACCCGCAATTCCAAAGACTGCAGCCTTGCAAAGACCCTCCTCTTTTGTTTGCCCCTTTTACCTCCCCTTAGCTTCCCTTCCAAGGGAAAGAAAGATAAAGAAAACTGACAGAGACAAAAATGGGAGGAACAGATCTCCAAGACACCAGAAAGACAAACACAACTCTGGGGGCTGGGGGCAGGGGCAGGGGTCTCCTTAGGAATTCCACCAGGGAGATCTGGTATGAGATCCATTCATGATGGGGATTTCTTTCCCTAGTACACATTTTCCACTTCCTACTAGACTGGGCTTAGGGCTTTGAAGAGAGAGCATTTACAGGTAGACCCAAGTATCTATCCCCAGAACTCCAGGAAATCAGGAGAAAAGGACAGACTGTTCTGAAGAAGTTGGTCAGGGACAGGGTGACAGGGAAAAGATGCCAACTGCCTGCAGCTGTTCCTGCGTTTGAGCCAGAGGGTGGCAAACAACTTCGATTAGAGCCCTACATGGTTTGTTGTACCTGTATAGGCAAAGGGAGCAGAGTGCTATGGGAGGCCATCTCAATCCCTTCAGGTTGCTATAACAAAAATACTATTGACTGGGTGGCTTATAAGCAACAGAAATCTATTTCTCACAGTTCTGTAGGCTGGAAGTCTGAGAGCATAGCATAGTCGGGTGAGGGCCCTCTTCTGAGTTACAGACTTATCATTGTATCCTTACTTGTTAAGGGGCAAGGGAGCTCTATAGGGTCTCTTATAAGAGCACTAATCCCATTCATGAGAGCTCCACCCTCTTGACCTAAGCACCTCCCAAAGACCCCACCTCCTAAAACCATCAAATTATGCATTACGATTTCAACATATGAGTTTTGGAGGGACCACAAACATTCAGAACACAGCAGAGCCCCAGGGAGGAGGTCACTAGGCTCTCAAAGTCCAGCTGGAGCTAGTTGCCCTCTCCTAGCCTGAGGTCAACCAGGAGGCCTCTGGTGGGGGTGCGGGCAGCGCATAAGCAGTGGACTCGGTATCTTCAGCTGTACACCTGCGGGCCAGGGTTCTATGCTGAATTTGTGCATTCATACAACATGCGTCTGCGGGATGCTGGTGTGACATCTGCCGAAACCATGGATGTGAACACTGACCTCACGGGGTTTAGGATCTAGAAGGAAAGCCATGCACTGAGACAGGACACACGGGAGGAGGATGGGATGGAGTATGGAAATTGTGGGCTCTCCTTTGGAAGTTTCAGATTTTATGTGCTTCGCTCACCAAACAGATTGAAAAAAGAATTCACATTTGCAGCTTCCGCTTCCTCACCACCTACTCACTAGCCACCCCCCCTTAAATAAGTATTGTCAGGGATGTGTCTGTGTCTCTTTCTTTCATACCCACTATTTCTTAACCCTTTTTTTTTAAATTTCTTAACCCTTTAAAATATGCTTCCACTCCCCACTCTACTGAAACTGCTCCCTCAAATCATACCCAATGACCAGAAGTTACCAGGAACCAAAATCAATGGTATTTGCAGAGTATGTGCACACTGCCTCTGTGAACCTTCCTAGGTCTGTCCCTTGACCCTAGACTCTCTACTCCCCTGGTTCAGGGACATGTAATCTTTCCCCCCCTCTACTTCCGCACATACTTCTAATCATCCCCCTCCTCCTCTCCTCTCTTTTTTTTTCCTCCCTTCTCCTAAGTATCCATCTCTAGATTTTTTCCTTTTCTGAGACGTTCCCTTAAAAATCTCATCTACTCCAAACTCAGATACCATTTCTAACTAAATGTTTCTATGACATAGACCGAGTGTTTGTGTTCCCCAAATTCATATGTTGAAATCTAATCCTACTGTGATGTGGGGCCTTTGGGAGGTGATTAGGTCATGAGGGCAGACCCTCATGAATGGGATTAGTGCCCTTCTAAATGAGACCCCAGAGAGCTCCGTTGCCCCTTTCACCACATGAGGACACAGTGAGAATTCAACCTTCTGTGTCCCAGAGGGGGCTCTCACCTTATACCAAGTCTGCCAGCACCTGGATCTTGGACTTTCCAGTCCCCAGAACTGTGAGATGTTTCTGTTGTTTATAAGCCACGCAGTTTATGGTATTTTGTTATAGCAGTCTGAGTTGACTGAGACATTCTCCAAGCTATATATATGTAGGCATTCTTCCAGTGCCAGTGGAATATGGCCACATGGACCACACAGCTGATCCTCTAAATTCATCATATTCCAAACCAAAATTATGAAATGCCATGGAAAACCTGCTTCCCTGTTTCTGTTAATGGCACCATTTCCCCATCACCCTTGTCTGAAAACTTGAGGCTTTCTCCATCTCCCTCCTGCCTTTACTTTTGGTGTGCTGTCAAGCCAAATCAATTCTATCATCATAATATCTTTTGAATCTGTAACTTTTCCCCAGCCCTTGTCTGAAAAATGACCTCAGCCAGGATTGCTGCAACAGTTCCTCTGAAAGGTCACCCTACTTCTTGCCTCTTGCAGCTCCCGATTTCCCTCAACACTGCTGTCCCTAAACACATTTCTTTTATAACTTCACTGCTCAAAAGCCCTTCAAGATTCCCTATTGCTTACTCAATTATTTATAAAATTGTAATCTGGCCTTCAACCCCTTCCATAATTTAAAAACATCCAGCTTTCTCTCTTCAACCTAATCTCCAACCAAACTGAATTACTCATCATTCCCACCCCCAGGTCCTTGCCCAGCTGTTCTCAAATCTTAGACTTCATTCTCTAAACTCTATCTCTTACAAACCAAATTGTTTGCTGCTTGTCGGGTGTTTCAGACCACATCTGAACTTGTGCTCATGATGTTCTCCTCCTTCACATCTGCATCTCCACTTGGCCAAAATTTACCTATCCTTCAGGGCTCAGATCAATTCACCCCCTGACTCAAGCCAGAAGGAATTTCTCTCCTATGGTTTGGACTAAAGCAGTGGTTTCTATAAACAGAGCTCCAGACATTCCTTGGAGCACTGATTCTCACCCCTGGCTATACATTAGAGTCATCTGGGAGCATTTAAAAATCCCAAAGCCCAGGTCACATCCTGAACCAATTAAATCACAATCTCTGGAGGTGGGACTCAGGCATCAATATTTCTTTAGACATCCCCAGGTAATTCCAAAGGGCAGCTAAGGTTGGGAATTACAGGCTTAGAAGCAGTTTAGGGACCACAAAGGGAGAAGGGGGAAACCCAAAAGGTGTGGCTTCAACTAGAGCAATGTTCTTTAACAGAAAGGTATGCAGGTCTAACACCTATACATTGTTCACTTTATCTGCATTTTCCCATCTCTTCTCACCTGAGATCTTGATGTACACGTCTTATTTTGAGAGCTGCTTGAAGGCAGGAGCCAAATTTGGCTTTTCTCTGGTTTTTAGATCCTCATCAGGTAAAACCTCTTGTACCAATCTTTGAACTCAATTGAATGGAAGAGAATTAGGCAGAGGAAGAAGTGAATCACAATGACTTCTTCCAGATCACTTCACCCAGACTCCTGGAGTCTGGAGGCATATTCATTTGATTCTGGAGTGAAGTGAAGGCATATTCCAATTTGATTCTCCACCCACTTTATCTCATTTCCCTCCCGGCATGGTGCCCTTGGCTCTTGCACCACCATGGACAGAGATTCCATCCTCTGGGAAAGGCTCTGGCCCCTTCTAACATCTACATGGGAGATTTCATTCTCCCATGATTTGACTCTGGGTCATCATTCCCCCTAATTCATTGAAAATTTAGTACCTAGGTTACTGTCTTCCTCTCTACCACCACCTCTGTCATTTCATTATTTTGGGTGGCTTTGATATCCCTGTAGATAACCATCCAGCATACTGGTCAGGTCCTGGCCTACCTCACTTCCACTGAGGTTTTTCCCCACTCCTTAGCCACTCTTCTCCCACTGTCATACCTTCAACTTGGTTACCATCAATAACAGCTACCTCTTCCAAATCTGTTCAGTCTTTGCATGTCACCCCCTCCTCCATTCAGCATCCCATTCCAAAATTCTTCAATCCCATGAAAGATCTTCCATCCATCAACTTTCTCACACTTCATTATATTTGATCCCCTCAATTTTTCATTCCCCTCATTACTCAGTGTATATCCCAAGGTTCAACACTATCATCACCTCTCAGCCCTTGCCCTTTTATTCTTGGCCCTTCTCCTTCAGACACATTTTAGCCCTGGTTAAATCCAACTCTGCCTGTTCCACACCTGCACCCAACAGCTGAATCTGTCTGAGGAAAAACACACAGTCATATTGACTGGTCTCACTTCCTTTCAGTCCTCAGAATGGCCTGCTCACATTTCCCCAGGCAGTTCACATTCCCCAAATCTGAGACCACAATTTCACAAGATGATGACCTTTCTTCCTATTCAGTGAGAAAATAGAAATTTTCAGAAGACTGATGTCAAAGAGGTCACTGCCTATGTTCTCCTCTAGGATTTTGATGGATTCCTGTCTCACATTGAGGTCTTTCATCCATTTTGAGTTTACCTTTGTGTATGGTGTTAGAGAATGGTCGAGTTTCATTCTTCTGTGTATAGCTGTCCAATTTTCCCAGCACCATTTATTGAAGAGACTGTCTTTTTTCCATTGCACACATTTTCCTGCTTTGTCGAAGATTATTTGACCATAGAGTTGAGGATCCATTTCTGGGCTCTCTATGCTGTTCCATTGGTCTATATGTCTGTTTTTGTGCCAGTACCATACTGTCTTGATGATCACTGCTTTGTAATATAGCTTGAAATAGGGCAACGTGATGCCCCCAACTTTCTTCTTCTTTTTCAATATTTCCTTGGCGATTCGGGGTCTTTTCTGATTCCATACAAATTTTAGGATTGTTTGTTCCAGCACTTTGAAAAATGTGATTGGAATGGGCAGAAGACACGAACAGATATTTTTCCAAAGAAGACATCCAAATGGCCAACAGACACATGAAAAAGTGCTCAACATCACTCGGCATCAGGGAAATCCAAATCAAAACCTCAATGAGATACCACCTCACACCAGTCAGAATGGCTAAAATTAACAAGTCAGGAAATGACAGATGTTGGCAGGGATGCAGAGAAAGGGGAACCCTCCTACACTGCTGGTGGGAATGCAAACTGATTCAGCCACTCTGGAAAACAGTATGGAGATTCCTCAAAAAGTTGAAAATAAAGCTACTATACAACACAGCAATTGCACTACTGGGTATTTACCCCAAAGATACAAACGTAGGGATCCGAAGAGGTATGTGCACCCTGATGTTTATAGCAGCAATGTCCACAATAGCCAAACTGTGGAAAGAGCCAAGATGTCCATCGACAGATGAATGGATAAAGAAGATGTGGTACATATATAAATGGAATATTATGCAGCCATCAAAAGGAATGAAATCTTGCCATTTGCAATGACGTGGGTGGAACTGGAGGGTATTATGTTGAGTGAAATAAGTCAATCAGA
>NC_138376.1:23417015-23438440 GCF_054177405.1 Leptonychotes weddellii | reverse complement strand
GCTAAGTGAAATAAGTCAAGCAGAGAAAGTCAATTATCATATGGTTTCACTTATTTGTGGAACATAAGGAATAGCATGGAGGACATTAGGAGAAGGAAGGGAAAAATGAAGGGGGGGAATCAGAAGGGGAGACGACCCATGAGAGACTATGGACTCTGAGAAACAAACTGAGGGTTTTAGAGGGGAGGGGCGTAGGGGGATGGGTTAGCCCGGTGATGGGTATTAAGGAGGGCACATACTGCATGGAGCATTGGGTGTTATATGAAAACAATGAATCATGGAACACTACATCAAAAACTAATGATGTACTGTATGGTGAATAACATAACACAATAAAATAAAATTAAATTAAATTAAAAAAAAGAAAGAAATTTTCAGAAGAGAACTTCCTCCTGGTTTCACCCCCAAATCTACGAGGCCACTTGCATCTCGGCTGTATTTATTGCCTTCTCCTTGTTACTGCAGAGAAGCTGACCTGCTTCCAGCCCCCACCCCATCTGTGTATTGGGATCCTGTCTGTTCTTACCTCTCAGAAACAGAACTCTTGAAATTAACTCCTATCTCTCCTGCACAATCAGTTACTGAAACATTTCCATCATCATGCAGAGATGTTGTAATAATATACCTCGTCTTTGAGAAGGAAAAAAGAAAACCCACCTCATTTTTTTCTACTCACCTATGCAGTGAAAGCACAACATTCAGAACAGTGGATACCCCTTGGCAAGAGAGGAATTCCAGTCGGAGAGGAATATACACGGGGAACTTTAACAATAACAAGAAGATTTTCTTTTCTCTTTTTAAAGATTTATTTATTTATTTATTTTAGAGAGAGAGAGAGCGAGGGGGTGGGGAACAGAGAGAAAGGAGCAAAGAGCATGACACACAGCTTGATCCCAGGACCCTGAAATCATGACCTGAGCGGAAATCAAGAGTCAGATGCTTAACAGACTCAGCCACCCAGGCGCCCCAGAAAGATTTTATTTTTTAAACTGCATGATGTTCATTAAATTACTTTGTAATATATATGCACCAAGATTGAGAAACCCTGGGCTAGACCATCAGCAACTTTTGTCACAGTTGAATGCTCCTTCCTCTTTGAAATGCTTTCTTCACTTTAATACTCTTTCTGGATCCAACTAAAGAAAGTATTATATTCCCTAGTTCCTTATTTTCTGCTCCTTCTGTCTTCACGGACCACTCCTTCTTCTCTTCCAGACTCCCACATATTACACAGCCTCAGCACTCTTCCCTTGATCCTCTCTCTAATCCAAGCTCCCATGCTACCACTGTCCCTCGACTAGCCCCTTAACTGGATTTTCTCCTTCCATTTTTGACTGATACAGTCCTTCCCCCATGCAGAAATCAGAGTGATCTTTTAAATTACCAGATGATATCACTCACCTTGCTTAAACCTTCTGATGGCTACCATTTATAAACTTAGAACAAAATCCAAAATACTCACATTGGTCTATGACTCCTACCTGACCTTGTTCTTCTCTACCTCTTTGACTTCATTTCATCCCACCTTTTGCCTTGCTTATTCTGCTCCACCCACTCTGGCCTCCTTGCTGTTCTCATAACTGCTATGAATTTAACATAAAAATCCTATTCCCTCCTGCCTTGGGGCCTTTGCACTCCTGTTTTTGTCTTCCTGGACACTCTTCCTCCAGTTATCTGAGCACCTGTTCCCTTACATCATTTATGTCTTTACACAAATATCACCACCACAAGGAGGCTTTCCCTCATCACTTGATTAAAAACAGCACAGTGCCTGGTATTGTGGTCATAATGTATGGTCAAGATTCAGTAAAGAGCAGCTCTTATCATTAAATGTTTCACTGTGGAAAAGTCTGCCTTTCACAGCTTCATCCTGCCTGAAAACCCTGCCTATAAGGGATATACAAGCAAAATGTTTTTGGGAGCAAAGAGGAGGGAGGAACAATTTTGACATAAATCCCAGCAGAACTAAAACCACAGAAACCACCAAAGCTAAACAGAAGGGGAAATTTATTTAGCCTTTGGAAAGCTAGAATTTTTGTCTCTCTTGCTGGTGATAAATGGCAGAGAGTAAGTGCAGCATATGGTTCCATGTGGTGAGTATGGAATGCAGGAGAATGTGAGGGTATAAAAAATTCCAACCAGTTTGATGCCTTGTGACAGGGCAGCCTGCATTGAGTATTGAAATAGCCTGGGAAAGCTGAGATTGACAAGCCAGAGATGAATAATACTGAATGTAAAGTGGCTTTCATTTCCTTATCTCGCCTGCCTTGTATTGCTTCCTTCACCTGCAATAAATCCTTTCTATCTATGCAGATCAAAATTATGGCCATCCTCCAAGGCTTAACCCTCTGGACTCCTTTTCAGATCACCCCCAGTTGGAAATAACTTCCCTGCCACTTATCACTTTCACTCTTGCATCTGGAGCTTTTGTTAACTATGACACCTTACCCTTTATTAGACTGCTGGTGGGGATCTCTATATTTATATCCATTTTTCTTATTTATTATTTTAATTAACATATAATGTATTATTGGTTTCAGAGGTACAGGTCTATGATTCATCAGCCTTATATAATACCCAGTGCTCATTACATTACATGCCCTCCTTATGTCCATCCCCCAGTTACCCCATCCCTCCATCCCCCTCCCCTTCAGCAACCCTCAGTTGGTTTCCTATGATTAAGAGTCTCTTATGGTTGGGGCGCCTGGGTGGCGCAGTCGTTAAGCGCCTGCCTTAGGCCCAGGTCATGATCCCAAGGTCCTGGGAGCGAGCCCCGCATCGAGCCCCGCATCGAGCCCTGCGTCGAGCCCCGCGTCGAGCCCTGCATCGGGCTCCCTGCTTGGTGGGAAGCCTGCTTCTCCCTCCCCCACTCCCCCTGCTTGTGTTCTCTCTCTTGCTGTGTCTCTGTCAAATAAGTAAATAAATAATCTTTAAAAAAAAAAAGAGTCTCATGGTTTATTTCCGTCTCTGGTTTCATCTTGTTTTATTTTTTCCTCTCTTCCCCGATGATCCTCTGTTTTGTTTCTTAAATTCCACATATCAGTGAGATCATATGATAATTGTCTTTCTCTGATTGACTTACTTGACTTAGCATAACACCCTCTAGTTCCATCCACATCGTTGCAAATGGCAAGATTTCAATTTTTGATGGCTGTGTAATATTCAAGTGTGTGTGTGTGTGTGTGTGTGTGTGTACCACATCTTCTTTAACCTTCCATCTGTTGATGGATATCTAGGCTTTTTCCATAGTTTGGCTATTGTGGACACTGCTGCTATGAACATTGGGGTGCAGGTGCCCCTTCGGATCATTACATTTGTATCTTATAAATACCCAGTAGTGCAATTGCTGGGTCGTAGGGTAGCTCTATTTTCAACTTTTTGTATCTCCATGTTTCATTGACAAATTCTGAGTACTCAATAAAGATTATTGAATGAATAAGAATCTTACTTCACCCATTTAGAGGGCAGGTGTCACATGTTATGTGTGTTTGAAGACAACAGGTAACAACAACCAGCTCACAAATTATCATGCACCAGCTCCTGAACCTCTTCTGGGCTTCTGCCATCAGGTTAGATCTTTGATGAAAGCAAAACAATGCCCCCATGGAGGAGGAACAGACCCATAACAAACTGATAGTTGCCAGAGGGGAGGGGGCCAGGGGATGGGCAAAGTGTGTGAAGCCAGGGGATACAGGCTTCCAGTTATGGAATGAATAAGTCACAGGGATAAAAGGTACACCATAGGGGATATGGCCAATGGTATTATAATAGTCTTGTATGAGTGACAGATGGCCTCTACACTTGTGGTGAGCATGGCATAACATATAGACCTAGCCAATCATTACATCATACGCTTGAAACTGATGTAACATTGTGTGTCAACTATACTTCAATTAAAAAAACCCACACACAAAATGCCCTTATGGAATAGGGCAAGGAGAGTAGCAGAATATAGCTAGATCCTCTGAGCCACCTTGGAAGGAGGTGACTCAGAAAGAAGGACAGATGGACAGAGGTGATGCCAGGTGGGATTTAAAACATTTACAGGTAAATCCTCAGAAACTTGTTAAATATGGGGCTTTCCCTCAGAATGATCTTCAACAGCATTAAGTGCCCCCTATAATGACTTGGATGAAGGGAGAATTTTTCCAGCATAGGATTTATTGTCCATAATCACAGATTGCAGAAGCAGTGACACCCCACCCTCCAAGTCCTTCCATTCTCCCAGATGTCCCTTTGACGTTGACTTTCTTAACACAGAGTATTCCTTAAACTCATTCCCTTTCCAGAGGTTCCAGTGTGCTGCTCCCCCACCCCCCATCCCTCTCACCTGAGGCAGGGGAAATGTCTTAGACGGACACAGGGTAAGTCATGTCCCAAAGCATCCATACAATTAGATGTTGGTGAGGTTTGTCCTTGCAATACCAAAAGAAGAAAGAGAACAGAGGACACTTGTACTAGGAGGTTGGAATTGAGTCTAGTCACTTGGAGAAGAAGGTTCCTTTTCATCTCCTCCCCTCAAGGCTGCTCTTCTTCCAGTTCATTCTCAAATCTTTAGGGGAAAGAGAAAGGAAACATTGCTCCTTCCTCACTCCCCCATCCAAGCTTCTACCCCAACAGGTAAGCAAAATTTCACTTGTCATCCTCTTTTTATGTCCTCCTCAGATCCCATGTTCTCTAGTCAGGCCTGGGGATATAATCCTTCTAGCTTGTTTCCCTGCTTCTTCCTGATTCCTCAGTGACTATCCCTAGAGAGCTGAGCCCCAGCATAATGAGACTCAAGGGGCAGGGAACCAGAAGAGAGCAAGCAGTGAGTCAGTTAACATTCATGTAGCAACACTTTGTGGAAGAACCAATGCTCTTCCCCATTTCTGAGTCTCCACATCTTGGTCCCTTCCTACTCCTCAAGTTGAAACCTGGGGGAATCTAAAGATCCATGGATTTCTCCTCTGAGGATTCTGAGTCCTCTTTCATAAAACTTAAATTCTGTGTTTTCATTTTGATGAAATTCAAATTTTATTTATTTAAAAATAAAAATATTTTCATTTTGGATGATTTGGATTACTTTTTTTAGGAGTTTATGTGCCTATGTTTGTATGTGTTTTTAGTCAGGTGACAAGGGATCACCTGAAGAGACACAGTCGACCACTTAATTCAGTGGTTTTCAATATGGGGTCTATATAGAACTGAGATTGAGTTCTAACTCATTCTTTGAATAGCAGCAAAAATGTCTCACCCCCAAGGAATACCCCCTAATCCTTCATCCACTCTCATAGCATCTCACGCTTCTTCAAGCCACTGTAATTAGTATTCCCTTGGCCAGACTAGAAGTTCCCTGAAAGCAGGGACTGTGTCAGTCTCATTCATCTACATACCCCCACTTCCTAGCATGCTGCCTGGAACATAGCAGGTGCTCAATAAGTATTTGTTGAATGAATGAATGAATGAGATGACACAAAAGAAATAGAGACAAAGCCTCTGTCCTGCAGAGTCTGTTGGAACTGAAACATACACAGACAAAATAAGAGAACATTACAAAGCAATATATTTGTAGCAGAGTACAGTTTCTTTTCATTGAGGGAAGCTGATCTTTGAAGGGTCATCAGAGTGGCCCTCTCAGTTAAGGCACACAATACAAATTAGCAAACTTTGTCCAAGGATTAGGCCACAGTCAAACCTTTTGTGACTCCTTCTAGACATCCTGCCTTTGCCAAAAATCCTTGAAATGGAAAGGGAGAAAAGGTGGATTAATTTTCAATAGGAGCCCAAGGATTACAAGAATCAGAGTATTTAGCCATAAGGGAAGAGGTGGCAGTGGACTAAGGTTACTCTGACACAGAACCCAGAAATAAAACTTGAGAAAAAGTCTATGTTAGTGACTTGAGTCTCAATACAAAACAGGGAGAGGACTGTCTTTACACAGTTCTGTGTGTACTGATGAAACTACCTCCCCTTCTGGCTGTCCTGGCATGGTCCTTGTAGCCTGGGGCACAATGGCAGGTTATCAGAGAGCAAACTGAATAAGGAGCTGAAGTGAGGTACTAAGAATGGGATTCTCCTTCCCTGAAGAGCTGTGGTGGTCCAGCCTGTGCTAGGAGCTAGTCAAGCAGGCTGAATCACAAAAGGGACCTACATCCTTTATAGGAGGAGAAGGACCAGTTTTCCACTCACACACCCAATGGGGCAGGTTTTACCAGTTATATATGCAAAATATAGTACAAACTGAAGGGGCACAGAGCAAGGGTGACAAGAGTGGGATGAGTTATTCTAGAATCATGCTATTCAAATTGTGGTCCATGGATCAGCAGCATCACCATCCAAGATCTTGTTAGAAATGCAGAATCAGCACAAATGAACTATTGGGACTTCATCAAGATAAAAGAGTCTTGCACAGCAAAGGAAACAGTCAACAAAACTAAGAGGCAACCAACAGAATGGGAGAAGATATTTGCAAATGTCTTATCAGAAAAAGGGCTAGTATCCAAAATCCATAAAGAACTTATCAAACTCTACACCCAGAAAACAAATAATCTAGTCAGGAAATGGGCAGAAGACATGAACAGACATTTCTCTAAAGGAGACAAACAAATGGCTAACAGACACATGAAAAAATGCTCAACATCACTTGGCATCAGGGAAATACAAATCAAAACCATAATGAGATATGTCCTCACACCAGTCAGAATGGCTAAAGTTAATAACTCAGGAAACAACAGATGTTGGCAAAGATGTGGAGAAAGGGGAACCCTCCTCCACTGTTGGTGGGAATGCAAGCTAGTGCAGCCACTCTGGAAAACAGTATGGAGTTTCCTCAAAAAGTTGAAAATAGATCTACCCTATGACCCAGCAACTGCACTACTAGGTATTGACACAAACATAGTGATTCGAAGGGGCACCTGCACCCCAATGTTTATAAGCAGCAATGTCCACAATAGCCAAACTATGGAAAGACCCCAGATGTCCATCGACAGATGAATGGATAAAGTGATATATATATACATATGTATATATATATATACACACACACAATGGAATACTACTCAGCCATCAAAGAGAATGAAATCTAGCCATTTGCAAGGACATGGTGAAACTAGAGGGTATTATGTTAAGTGAAATAAGTTAGCCAGAAAAAGACAATTATCATGTGAATTCACTCATGTGGAATTTAAGAAACAAAACAGATGAACATAGGGGAAGGGAAGGAAAAATAAAATAAGATGAAAACAGAGAGGGAGGCAAACCATAAGAGACTCTTAACCTTAGGAAACAAACTGAGGGTTGCTGGAGGGGAGGGGGTGGGAGGAGGGGTAATTGGATGATGAGCATTAAGGAGGGCAGGTGATATAATGAGCACTGGGTATTATATGCAACTGATGAATCACTAAATTCTGCCCTTGAAACTAATAATACAGTAAATGTTAGCTAAATTGAATTTAAATAAAGAATTTTAAAAATTTTAAGTAAAAGAGCATCTCTTGAAAACTAGTTCAAAACAGGTTGAAACATAGGGCAGAGAAAACTCAAAGTCAAGAAGAGCTAAGGAAACATGATTAAATGGCATGTGGTATCCTGGGTAGGATCCTGGGACAGAAAAAGGTCATTGGGCAAAAAGTAAGAAATCTGAATAAAGTACACTTTAGAGAAGGAAGGGAGGGAGGGAGGAAGGAAGGAGAGAAAGGAGAGAGGGAGGGAAGGAGGGAAGGAAGGAAGGAAGGAAGGAAGGAAGGAAGGAAGGAAGGAAGGAAGGAAGGAAGGAAAGGAAGGAAGTGCAGAGTCATAGACCCCACTCCAGGCTTCCTAAATCACAACCTGAGATTTAACAGTTCCCCAGGTGATGTGCATGCACATCAAAAGTTTGAAAAGCACTAAGATTTCCCGAGGAAAAAGACTTGAAAGCCAATGATGAATATGAGGGAACAGGTAAGGAGAAGCTTCAGGTGATCCCACAAGGGCATAGGGGCAGTTGGGGAGAAAGAGGCCTGAGGGTTTCTCCTGCAGCACCCTGGACTGAAGGGTGGAAGGAACAGGCTGGCTGGCTCTGGCAGGGAGCCCTGAACACAGGGATAAGGAGAACAGCACAGGTGGGCCTGAGGTCTTCAGATAAAAAGACTGCTACCGCTACCATTCCCTCACTCTCCCTCATGAACCCCAATTTCCCATTCCAGGACTTCTCCAGACTTTTAGTCTCAATAGTCGGACCCCGCCTAGTTCGGTTTGATTCGGCCAGGATCGGTTGCTAAGGCCTAGAGCTTCCCGGTTGCGGGGAGGGGGAAATGATGTCACGTCCAAAAGGCGGGCCAACCAGCCCTCTCCCTCCTCCGGATTGGCTGTCAGGAATTTGATTAGATTCGCAGCCTCGCGGGCTCCAGCGTTAGCTGTCATTGTCCCCAGATGCCCCTGGCCCTCGGCCGTCCTCTCCGCCCAGAGCAAGACTGAGGACTGTACTCAGGAAGCACTTAGCTTCGGAAGGAGAGGGGATTCGAATGGTCCGGCTATTGCCACCAGGCTAGGCGTTTTGGCCGCCCAGGTACTTTTTGACTCGATCGGTGTCCGTAGTTGGGGCGGCTACCGAACCGCAGGGATTTGTGGAATTTATAGTTCTGGATTAGGTCTGGATTAGTTTGTGGGTGCACTGGAGGAGGCTCGAGCCCGACAGAGATTTTTGGAGGAAAAAAAAAAAAAAAGACTTTGAGGACTGGGGGCCTGGGTCCCAGAAGGACGGGAGAGGACGAAAAGGGAATCTAAATAAGAAGCCTGCCATTAGCATTGTTTTGGTTTTCTTTTCAGGTGTTGACCTGAGACTGATATCTCATTCGACTAAAACTCTTCACCCACGGTGGAAGGGACCAGGCAGCCAAATGGAGACGCTACCAGTCAATCTAGTGGGAGAGAAGGACACCTCTCAACCACAACAACAATGGGAAAAGAACCCCCAGGAGAACCTTGATTCAACTACCCAGATTAGGCAGCAGCCCCAAGACCCTCCTACTGAAATCCTTGAGCTGAGAGTGAGCCCAAATCTAGCCAGCCAAATTCTAGAGAAACCTCAAGGGACTGAAAAACTGGCCTCTGGACTTCAAGGAGACTCTGCTAAATCTCATGGATCAACCAGTGAGATGCCAGAGCCCCTTCAAGCTTCTGATCTCTGGTACTGTCCCGATGGGAGCTTTGTTAAGAAGATCATAATCCGTGGCCATGGCTTGGACAAACCCAAGCTAGGTTCCTGCTGCCGGGTACTGGCTTTTGGGTTTCCTTTTGGGTCAGGCCTGCCAGAGGGCTGGACAGAGATAACTATGGGGTTAGGCCCGTGGAGGGAGGGGACTTGGGGGGAGCTCATAGAGAAATGCTTGGAGTCCATGTGTCAAGGTGAGGAGGCAGAGCTTCAGCTCTCTGAGCACTCTGAATCTCCTTTCAGGCTCACACTGGCCTCCTTCACTCAGGGCAGGGACTCCTGGGAGCTGGAGGCTAGTGAGAAGGAAGCCCTGGCCAGGGAAGAACGTGCAAGGGGCACAGAATTATTTCGAGCTGGGAACCCCGAAGGGGCTGCCAGATGCTATGGACGGGCTCTTCGGCTGCTGCTGACTTTACCCCCACCTGGCCCTCCAGAACGAACTGTTCTTCATGCCAACCTGGCTGCCTGTCAGTTGTTGCTAGGGCAGCCCCAGTTGGCTGCCCAGAGCTGTGACCGAGTGCTGGAGCGGGAGCCTGACCATTTAAAGGCCTTGTACCGAAGGGGGGTTGCCCAGGCTGCCCTTGGGAACCTTGAAAAAGCAACTGCTGACCTCAGGAAGGTGCTGGCGGTAGACCCAAAAAACCGGGCAGCCCAGGAGGAGCTGGGAAAGGTGATCATTCAGCAGAAGAAACAAGATGCAGGCCTGGCTCAGGGTCTGCGCAAGATGTTTGGCTGATTAAAAGTTAAATTTTAAAAGAGACAGGAACCTGTGAATTGTGGTTTATCCTGTGAGACTTTGAGGAGACCCAGAGGGAGGCTTTCAGCCCATGTCCCACTCCCAGCTTTTGCCTTCCTAGGGAAATAGCGGTGGTCTCAGTGCGCCTCTTTCCCTCCTTTACCAATAAAAAGCCATATGATCACGTGTGCTACATTTTGGGGGGCTCATCCATACCCGAGGATGAATGCAAGATACATGAACTACTAAATTTAGGACTGACTGGGGAGACGGAGGGCCTTTAAACCCCAGGAACTACATCTCCCAGGCTCGCGCTCGTTGGCTCCTGTTCGGCGCATGCGCAAACCGTACGGCCCCGTTGAGTGGGAGTGCTATCCTCCTGCCGCGCTCCCATTGGCCCGGCCTGTCCAACCGCCTCATGTACTCAGCACCCAGGTCTCTTACTGGTCGGTAGACCTTCCGGGACGTGCCCCCCTTTTTTTTTAAGAGTCAACTGATTAGTCGATGATGGGGAGAGGCGGGCTTTGGGAACGGTCTCATGGTTGGGGGGCGGGAAGGAAAGATGGCGGAACTGATGCTTCTCAGCGAGATTGCGGACCCAACACGTTTTTTCACGGACAACTTGCTGAGCCCGGAGGACTGGGGTCTGCGGAGTGAGGCCTTGGGGAGGGAGGAGGGCTGTGGCATGCTGTGCTCCTGAGGCACGCAGGGAGGAAGCGGAGGTCTACAGAAGAAGGCTGGGCAAATACGGAATCTATCACCCGAAGGAGGGCGGAGCAGGGGGGCTCGTCGTGCTTTCGGGGGATGCGGGAGTTGGGAAAGACCTCCGCTCCCTACGGAAACGTCGCGTTGTTCCGGGGTGGGGGAAGGAGGGGCTGAAATTCTTTGGCTGTTTCACGTTTCAAGTGGGCGGGCGGTAGGTCTGGCTGAGCCGAGCCAATGAGGGATGGGCCCAGGGCTGTGTGTGGATCTGTAGGCTGGGCCACCGGACGACCTCCGCTGAAGCTCTGCATCTCTTGCAGACAGCACTTTGTACACCGGCCTGGATGATGTGGCGGAGGAGCAGACGCAGCTCTTCCGCTGCCCAGAGCAGGATGTCCCGGTATTGCGCCCCCAGCCTTGTCTCTAACCTTTGGCGGGTGGGAGTTGCCCTGGAACCAGGACTCAGCCCCAGACCAGAGCTCATGGAGCTGTTCAATCTTCTGCACATTCTTGCCGTCTAATGTCCTCCTTTATTCAGTTTGGCAGCAGCTCCCTGGACGTGGGGATGGATGTCAGCCCCCCTGAACCACCTTGGGACCCCCTGCCTATCTTCCCAGGTAAGATACCCTTTCTGAGGGGCGCCTGGGTGGCTCAGTTGGTTGAATGTCTGCCTTCGGCTCGGGTCATGATCTCAGGGTCCTGGGATGGAGCCTGCATCAGGCTCCCTGCTCAGCGGGGAGTCAGCTTCTCCCTCTGCCCCGCCCCCCATTCTCTCTCAAATAAATAAATAAAATCTTAAAAAAAAAAAAAAAAGGATATCCTTTGTGATTCCCTCATCCTTCCAAAACCGTCTCTTTCCACTGTTTCCCAGGAACTGTGGAACTCCCTGTATCCTCACACCTCCTCTTCATAAGTACCTGTGCACTCCTCTCTCCTTCAGTCCCTTATTATGTGTTCTTTTCCCTTTGCCCCAGGTGAGGGATCCCTACCTCCATGTCTTTGGACACTTTTTGGACTTCTCAGGCTCTGCTTGCTGCTGATTCCCTAACCCTTTTCTTCCAGATCTTCAGGTGAAGTCTGAGCCATCCTCCCCCTGCTCCTCTTCCTCCCTCAGCTCCGAATCATCCCATCTTTCCACAGAACCCTCCAGCCAGGTGAGAGCCATCTCTCTCCTTCTACTGTTTGTGGCAGGGACTGTGTTCCATTCCCTTCACCCATAGATGCTGAGAAAATGTTTTGTGTGCTATAGGTCATAGAGTAGTGGTGGTGCCTTTGAATTACTTTAATACCCTCCTTTTACATATTTTTGCTGTGGTTGTCGAAAAAGATGGAGTCTTTTTAACATACAGAGATATGTGGCAGCCATGGTGGGGCTGGGAAGAAGAGAGTTGTTAACTGCTGAGAATTCTAGAATTGCTCTTGCCCAAGTTGTCCACTCTAAGGCAATATTTAAAATCATGAGACTTCATCAGCCCTCCCAGAAATAAAGTAGAAAGAGAAAATGAGGGGCCAGAGACAGCTTTGGGAGATGCTTAGTACCATTCAAACCAGAATGTCAAATAATTAGTAAGCTCTAAAGCTTTTGTTCTTGCTCTTGCTCTCAACACCTTTCCTTGTTTTCTTTTCTTTTTTGTGCTGCCCCCCTTCACCTCCCACTCTCACCTAGGCCTCTGGTGTAGGAGAGGTGCTGGTTGTGAAGACAGAGTCCTTGGCACCCCCACTCTGCCTCCTAGGAGATGATCCAACATCTCCATTTGAAACCGTCCAGATCAATGTAGGTCCCACCTCTGATGATCCCTCAGGTAATAACAGCCTGCCACCACCCCCAGGCTTTACCAAGGCAGAGTATGTGTGTGTATAGATGGGGGAGGGGATGCAGGCAACAGGACAGGGAGGAAAAGGTGGGGAGGGGAAATGGCAGATGACTAGGAGAGAGGCCAGGAAGGGGAGGGATAATTTTAGGAAACCACAGCAAAGGCAGCCCTGAAGAGATGGGGATGGTTTTTCTTTCTTTTTCTAATCCCTAGTATCCTATTGTGTGATTTAACTTCTGTTGCCTTGCATTTTTAAAAAAATTTATGGACAGATTAGAGCATATTTATTTATTATTTCCCCCCCAATGTTTTATTAGAAAATTTTTCAAACATACAGAATAGCTGAAATACCATATACCCAACCCCTAGATTCTACAATTAACATTATTTGTGCTATTTTTAAGTGTTACCAAGTTTATTTCCTCTTCCGTGTTTACACAGTAAACATTTATTGAGCACCTCCTCCATGCCACATACTGGACAGGGTGCTGGGGATGCAAAGATGAAAAAGATGTGAGCACCACACTGACCCGAGAATCCTGTAGTGTGGTAGGAGGGGAAAGATACGCACCAGTCACTGAAGGTGTGTGGGAATTCTGGGATAGACATCACAGGGTGCCACAAAAGCTCATAAGAGGGGCAGCTCACCTGATGGGGGCTGGATCAGGGATGTGCTCCTGGAGGAAGGGTTTCCTGAGCCAAGTTTTGAAGGACACATAGAGATTAGCCAGAAGATGAATAGATGAATGTGGAGATGGGTGTGTTTGTCTGTCTAGGGAACTCGTATCTCAGAGTGGATGTGAGGAGGGAGTGGGAAATGGCAAGAAGTTGCAGAGGCTTCAGGGCCAGGTGGGCACCCTGCTAAGGGACTCTTAGCTTTTATCCTGTGGGCAGTTGGGAGCCTCTGAAGAATCAAGCAGGAGAGCAATGGGATTAGGAAGATGACTCTGGTGGCAGAGTAGAGAGACTGGGTCGTGGAGAGGCAGGACTGGATGCAGTTAATTGAGGAGGATATTTGGATGCCGAAAGGAGGCAGAAAGAATGAAGTAGAATGGATGAATTGCAGTGACTTCCTGCATAGGATTTGAAGAGGATGCCTAGGTTTCTTGCTAGGGTAGATTGGTACCATAAGAGCCCGAGCCCCCTGCTCAGGGAGGATGATGAATTCATTGCTGGACATGTTGAGTGTGGACTGCAAAGTGGCTTCAGGGTTTCCTGGCACTGCCTCTCTTTGGTTGAACTCCAACCAGAAGCTAGAGGGCATGGGAGTCCAGTGATTTAGTCCATTCATGTTTTCCTCCCCGGCCTCAGAGTGGGGCAGGGAAGGATGCACAGTGGGTCCAGAGAGATAAACAGACCATATCCACACATTATTAAAAGTTACAAAGAGAACAAACCATATAAGGATTGAAAACCTTTTCACAGCAAATTGATTATTGATGACCTTGCCAAGGAATCAGATTCTCCCCTAAATAAATTAGGTATCTTTTGAGGGCCTGTGCTTTACCCAACAGTTTGATAGGAAGCATCAGACATAATCCTTCCTTTTGGAGAGTCTCATGAGGTCATAACATGTGGTTAATAATCAAATAGTGGTCACCTCTGAGGAGGGATCTGGGTGGCTGGTGGACAAGGAAGGGAAGGAGATCCACTTCACTGAATTACCCTTTGGTCCTTTGGAGTTTTGTATCATGTGACTGTATTACCTATCCACAAATAAAAGTTGAAATTTTAATATAGCAGTATTGGTACTTATATAATTAAGTACCTAATTGAGTGGTATGGACCAAAGGTAGTGACAGACTAGTGAGCTTGGAGCTGAATCTGGCCCTCGGATGAGTTTTATTTTGCCCCTGTGGGGTGATCAGCAAGTTTCACAGATGGATTTAACAGAGGCCAGGAAAGCTCAGAGGTGACTGAGTCTTTGCGATTTGGTGCCTGGGAGGGCAAGGGAATTTGTGTGAAGGGACAAGCAGTGAGCCCCATGGGTGGGGCATGAGAAAGGAAATGACCAACAGGTACCTAGGGAGTTAGGATCAGGACACAGGAGCCGTCAAGGATAGAAATGCAGACTTGGCTGTTAGCATAGGGACGCGTGATGGCTTCTAGAGCCAGGGCAGGAGAAGAGAAAGTCCTGGGTAAAGAGGTAGGAAGAGAGCCAGCAAATCAGCAGCCCATGGCTCCTCCTCCTTCTGGACTGCATGCCTAGAGCCAGCTTTATATTTTGGTACAAGGAGAAAGGACCGTGTCTTCTATCCCCTCTCTTAATCCCCTTCTCCTCCAGTATTTTCTCTCATCCCGATCCCCCACAGATGTCCAGACCAAGGTAGAACCTGTCTCTCCATCTTCCTCCATCAACTCTGAGGCTTCCCTGCTCTCAGCAGAGTCCCCCAACCAGGTGAGCATCAACTTTTCTTTCTCCTTCCAGACACTCCATTGAGTTCCTTCTGACTCTCAGAAGTATGAAAGCATTCTCTTTTTCAGCTCCTTCTTCTTGACACTCCTCCTGACTCACATATCTTCTGGAATACCCAACACAGGCTTTTATAGGAGAGGAGGTACTGGAAGTGAAGACAGAGTCACCGTCCCCTCAAGGGTGTCTCCTGCGGGATGTCCTAGGCCCCCCACTTGGAGGTGTCCAGATCAGCATGGGCCCATCCTCCGATGGCTCCTTAGGTAATGGGGCCTCCTGACACCTTGGGATCCCTGGCAAGAGGCCTCTAGTCCTGACCTTCATTCCTTCCCTCCCCTTCCTTCAGGCAAAGCCCTACCCACCCGGAAGCCACCCCTGCAGCCCAAACCTGTGGTGATAACCACCGTCCCGATGCCACCCAGAGCTGTGCCTCCCAGCACCACCATCCTTTTGCAGCCCCTTGTCCAGCCACCCCCAGGTACTAAAGAAGGCGAGAAGGAGATGATCTGAATTGACTTTCTCGGGGAGCTCGCAGCCATTGAGGCTCCCAGCCCTTGGGTGCTCAGGTGCGGGTGGACACAGAACTCCACCTGACTTACAGCTCTCACCTCCTCCTGTTCACTTGCCCCAGTCTCCCCAGTTGTCCTCATCCAAGGTGCTATTCGGGTCCAGCCTGAGGGACCAGCTGCCCCGGCTCCAAGGCCTGAGAGGAAGAGCATTGTTCCAGCTCCTATGCCCGGGAACTCCTGCCCACCTGAAGTGGATGTAAGTCATGGGGAGGAGAGGGGTAAGGCTAGTTCATGGGAAGGGAAGAGGCAACTCTTTCAGGAGAGAATTGTGGAATGAGGAGGGAACAAAAAGTGAGGAAGCAAACCCATAAGATGATCCTGAAGGTCAAGTGGATCCCGGTTCATAGACGAGAATCAACATCAACTCTGTGTAGTTTTAGGATCCTTAGTTTTGCTATCACTGTAGATGGATAAACGGGAATGGTGTCCGTAAATCTAAGGCAGGGAAGTCATACTGTGTTTTGGTTGTGGCGGTAGTTGGAAGAGGGAGGCTGTTTCCTAGGGAAAACCAGGTAAAGTGTTCTTTAATTGTAGCAAGGTGAGGCTGTGGGCCCTTAAAAAGGAGAATTGAGAGAAAAGAAGATTCCCCCCCCCATCCAAGGAAAGGAACTGAGTTTCCACCAGGAACCAGGATGGAGGAAGTTCTTCCTACAGTCTGACTTCTCTCAGCTCTGGGGACCAGGGGCATGGAGCAGTTGAGAGAAGGGCTCCTTCCTCGAACTGTTTTGGCAGAGAGGGGCAACCCCTCTCTGGCTGTGTAGGTGGAGGACAGGAAGGCAGGAGAGTGGCAGTGGGAGCAGTGGGGTGATTAGCCCCTGAAGTCGGGAAGCATAGTTCCCCTTTCCCACCCATCTGTCATTCCTCCTTTGGCCCTCTGGGTACCCTAGGCAAAGCTGCTGAAGCGGCAGCAGCGAATGATCAAGAACCGGGAGTCGGCCTGCCAGTCCCGGAGGAAGAAGAAAGAGTATCTGCAGGGGCTGGAGGCCCGGCTGCAGGCCGTGCTGGCCGACAACCAGCAGCTCCGCCGGGAGAACGCTGCCCTCCGGCGGCGGCTGGAGGCCTTGCTGGCTGAGGTACGCTGCTCTGTCCTTGGGAGGCCCGTGGGAAGACCAGCTCCTCTGGGCCGACTTACCCTCTCTCTCGGCCCTTTCTCTGCACCTTAGAACAGCGAGCTCAAGTTAGGGTCTGGAAACAGGAAGGTGGTCTGCATCATGGTCTTCCTTCTCTTCATTGCCTTCAACTTTGGACCTGTCAGGTGAGACCTTCCTTGCCCCCCAGAGCTTCGGGGTGGAGCCCACCCTCCCCACTGCCTGCCTGCCTTGGCACAGGGCCTTTCATCTCACTCACACCCACACAGTGCTGGTGTCCTCGGCACCAACGGTGCGTCCGGCCAGTCCCTTCTCATTCCATCATTCCTTTCAAATGGTGTGTCCTAACCTGGAGCAGATGGGGCTAATGACATTGGCAAAAGTCACTTTTAAGTGCTTGCTGAGTTCCTCAGGCTTCCTGGTTTTATGAGGTAGGGATGGTTCTCATTCCCGTCTCACACGTGAGGAGATCCACTCTTGTAGAATAGACTGGAACCCAGACGGGCTGTCTGCAGAGCCCAGGATCTTAAGCGGCCCCCCGATAAAGCCGGAATTCCTCACCCCCTGTCCTTCCTTATCACCAGCATCAGTGAGCCTCCTCCGGCTCCCGTCTCTCCTCGGATGAGCGGAGAGGAACCTCCGCCCCGGAGACACTTGCTGGAGTTCTCAATGCAAGAGCCAGTTCAGGGAGTTAAACCCCTCCAGGGTTCCTCCCTGGGCCCTGAGGAGCCCCAGCCCAGCGCTCCAGGCCGGCCAAGTTTCAGGTGAGGAGAGGGCCCTCCCTTTCACCAGTGCTGAGTGGAGCTTCTCCCCAAAAGTTACCTTTTCTTTTTGAGGGGAGCCAGAGTTCTCTTGCCATCATTGCCCAGTCTACTGGTGGAGGGGTGCAGCCTCCGATCATCGCCCCCTTCCTGCCTCACTCCAGAAACCTGACAGCCTTCCCTGGGGGTGCCAAGGAGCTACTGCTGAGAGACCTGGACCAGCTCTTCCTCTCCTCTGACTGCCGGCACTTCAACCGGACCGAGTCCCTGAGGTGCGCGGGACTCCGGGCGGGGGCCCCTCCGCGGGCAGCCGGGCCAGCCGCGTGTGCCGAAGCACCAGCCCTCTCGGCCCGCTCTTCTCCCTGCTGTGTGCAGGCAGGGCAAGTGGGAGCCTTGCCCCGCCTCTGCTTCCCTAGGCTTGCTGATGAGCTGAGCGGCTGGGTCCAGCGTCACCAGAGAGGCCGGCGGAAGATCCCCCACAGAGTAACAGAGAGACAGGTAGGAAGGGCTGGGGCTGGCTCAAGCAAGGCCCGCTGGAAGACTGAATGGCCTAGGGATTTTGAGTTAGCACCTCATTGTGGAGGTTTGAGGGATCATTTGGGGTAAGTGGAGGGGTGGGTGTGAGGTGACATCAGCTTCCAGGGGCCGCTCTCTCTCCCTTTTGCCTTCACCCTCTTCACATCCTTAGATACTTCTCCTTCCAGAAGTCTCAGCTACGGAAGAAGTCGCCTCCAGTTAAGGCAGTCCCCACCCAACCCCCCGGGCCCCCAGAGAGGTGAGTCTATGGGGGTGCTTGTCTGTCACTAAGGGAGGTTGCACTCTAAAGAGCTAAACTCCCAGAATCTGTCCTGTGCCCATCGTCATTGCCACCAGGGGCACTATGCCTTCCTCATCCCCGGGGGCCTCCTGTCTTTTTCTCTCATCCTCTCCCACCTTCCCCAGGGGGACCTGGGCACTGGGCTTAGTTCCTCCCAAATCCTCTTTCCCGACCTGGCTAGGGATTCTGTGGGCCAGCTGCAGCTGTATCGCCACCCAGACCGCTCGCAGCCAGAGTTCCTGGATGCAATTGACCGACGAGAAGACACGTTTTATGTTGTGTCCTTCCGAAGGGTGAGTTCCTCCCTGCCCCATCCCTGTCACCCTGGGGTCCCTAGCAGTCTGTCTTCAGGCTGAGGCTCTAGAGTCGGGGTGGGGAGCCTGTCCACGTCTCTTCCTCCAGCCTCCCGGCCTGGCCCCTTTCTTTCCCAGGACCACTTGCTGCTCCCCGCCATCAGCCACAACAAGACCTCTCGGCCCAAGATGTCCCTGGTGATGCCTGCCATGGCTCCCAATGGTAATTCTCTCCCTGCTGGGTCTGGGGAGGGGTCCTGAAACTGAGGAAGGGGGAGGTTCTCATAGATCCAACATGAAGAGTTAAGGGGGAAATGGAGAGAGTGGGCCATTCCAAAGAGGCTAGACTCCTGGGTGAGAAGAAGCAGGAAATGGGTGGAGAGAAAAACAGAGCTCAGGAGACATGGGAGGAAGACGAGGGTGCAGGCTGTCCCTTGGTGAGGGTGCTCGAGTAGGTGTGGGCAGAGGGGATAGGCTGGGAACTGCCAGATTCTCACCTCCTGTTTTCTCTTGATGTCCTCTCCCCTGTGACCTCCATCATATGTGTTCTCTGTAACTCATCAATGTCATTTTCTTTTCCTGCCCCTCTCCTCTCCCTGCACCAACTCCATCCCTGACCCTCTCATTGACCTCCTGATGTGGATCTGCCTCCTCACCATTGCCTCTCCCTCCCTATCCACCTCTACTTTTCTCCTCTGTTTGCCGGCCCTTCTCCTCTTCCTTAACTCCCTCCTTCTCACAGAGACCCTGTCAGGCCAGGGGGCCCCGGGGGACTATGAGGAGATGATGCAGATCGAGTGTGAGGTCATGGACACCAGGGTGATTCACATCAAGACCTCCACGGTGCCCCCCTCACTCCGAAAACAGCCATCCTCGGCCCCAGGCAATGCCACAGGTGGCCCCTTACCTGCCTCTGCAGCCGGGCAGGCCCGCCAGGCCTCCCGCCAGCCCCTCTACCTCAGTCACCCCTGACCTCTGCAACTCACACTGACTTAGAGCTGGGTGGGGGGGCGGCGGGAGGTGGGGGTGACCAAGTGGGGTTTTTCTAAGTTCTCTGATCCCTGGGCTTGGGGCAATTGGTAAAGGAAAGACAGGGTGTGGGGTTAAGCACTTATTTGGAGATGAGCGGGTTCACCTCTCTTCTTACCCACTTTTTGGAATATAGGGCTCCTCTCATTTCTCTGAACCCCTAATTCCTGCTTCTCTCTTTGAGGGTATTGAGTGTGATGAGGTTTTGGGGTAGGTGGCCTCCTACACACTCTGTTCTTTTGTTTCTCTATTTGGGGGGGTGGAGGTGGGAATTTAGTCCCCAGGAGGGACAAGGGACATTTTTACATTTTGGAGCTAGTCACTGGGAGTAAAGGAGGGGTGGTGGTGGGAGATCAGGTTTATGGATATGTACTATCTTTTATTATTAAATAAACAACTTGGAGGGAGTTGAAGGAATGGTGGCTGCCTTCCTGGCTCATGACGGAGAATTTGGGGAAATTGGCTTCTGGAGGGCCGGTGTATCAGAGAACCAAGCACTGAAGACACAGCTGGCTCAGGGGTGGGGGTGGGATCCCAGACCTCATGTCATCCCCTTGTCCCCGCCCCTACAACACTGGGGTATGTCTGTGTCTAGCGAGGGGATGAGGGTGGGATATCTCATGGCGTGACAGCCCCGAGGATACAGATCCCTGGAATGTGTCTGAGAAAACAGGAAGGACAGGGGGCCCCACGCCCTTTGGGGTGAGCAGCCTCCTTGGGTCCCCTGCATTCTAGCAGGTTCTCCCGCCCTTCCCTTGATTTCCAGGGCGAGCAGCTTGAGCAAACGGCAGAGCTGGGGCCAGAGGGCTATAAGCCAGAAAGGAGGGGCCACAGTGGAGAAGGGGGTGGTGTTTGGAGGGAAGGGGGGATGTTGAGGAACATCTTCTCAGCCCTAAACTGGAGGACAGAGACATGAGAGTCCAGTTAAAAGAAAGGGATGAGAATGAATCCTGCAGGAAAGGCTGTGGTTCTAATTAGGAGGAAGGGGGACAGGGTGAGGGGCCAAATCACTCCACCTGGGGGTTCCCGTGAGCGGCTCCTATCCAGCAGCGTCTCAGGGCTGGCCCTGCAGGAGTGTCCTGGGTCAGCTAGAGGGTGTGGGCTGGGCCTGGGCTCAATGCCCAGATGACTGGACAGGGGCCGCCCGGGCCACAAGCCCAGGCCTGAAGGAGGAGGGGAGGACCTCACGTGTCCAGCCAGACTCCCCCGCTCCCCATTACTGTGTTTGGGGTGAAAACAGACTGAGTAACTATGGCAACCTGGAACTAGGGCTCCCAGGAACTAGGCCTCTCCTCCCTCCGGAGCACAGCCCTGGCTTCTGGGCCTTCCTGTCCCCACGTCCCTGAGCTTCATCCAGGCAGTGAGCGCAAGGACAAGGATTTGGGAGGCAGATCACCCAAGTTGGATTCCCTGCTTTACCTTTCATTAGTGGATGTCCTTGATGTGTAACTTAAACACTCTGAGCCTTAGATTCCTCATCAGTAGCACGGAATACTCCCACCTACTTCTCAGGGTTGGGGTGAGGGTGAAAGATGTCCACACTGCCTGGTCCATGAAAGGCACACCTGTCCCTTGTCCCTTATACCTGTCTCTTTCCAATTCTCCTCTATTCCGCTCTTACCCAAGCTGGCTTCATCACCACTCCGTCATGCAGTCGCTCCTTCTGTCCTGATCGCAGCGCAGGGCAGCGCAGGGCTTGAGTGCTGGCGTCTCCGGCTGGGGCCCCTGGGGGGGGCCTGCCACACCCCCGGCTGAGTGGCAAGGGACAGCTGCCACTTTGGTGTGAACTGGCAGTTGACTGTTGGCTGGGTTCGTGGAGGGGGGAAGGCATAGGAGGGGGCTGGAGCCAGGGGGTGCGAGGTGGGAGGGTGAAGGCAGGTCAGTCTCTTGCTGCCGCGCTCCAGGCCCACGCCGGATCCGAGGCCACAGCCCAATCCCAGGCCACCAGGCCCCCTCAGTGGGCTGCCAGGGTCACTCCTGCACCTCCTGTCGGCCCCTCCTGTCCCAGGCCCACTTTGTCTTTCTGTTGAG
>NC_138376.1:23400605-23416915 GCF_054177405.1 Leptonychotes weddellii | reverse complement strand
CACTCTGTTTTCCATTTCTTTTTTCTTGTTCTTCTCATCTCCTGCTGCTGACCCTGTGCTCAACTCCTCCCTCTTCACACCACCCCCTCCCCAGTTCCCTTTGCACTCCTTTGTCCACATTCCTGGTCCACAACTTCCTCTCTTCTCCCTGGCTTCGGCCCTTTCCCCCTCCCTTCCCTTTCCCCACTCCAATCCCCTGTCCTGTTCCCAGCTGTGGGGGCCAGGACTCAAGAGCCTAATGTTTGCCTCATCGTTCTGCTATGGCTTCTGGATACAGCACATCTGGATTCCGGGGCCCAGATGTGTGGTTGCCACAGCGACCTCAGTCCCTCTGGTAAATAGAGGCGCCCACCCGCCCCACAGCAGAGAACAAAACAATTGTGTGACTTTCTTTTGTCACGAGATAGAAATGTCCTCCCTCCTCCCTTCTCCCCACACCCATGTCTCCAGGCAAAGGAAGTTTTAAGGGTCCAAACCCTTCCTTCTGTGGCTCTGTTGCCCCCTTTCGAGTCCTAGCCTCTTGGTTCTCTCCCATCTCTCATCTCAGGCTGTGTCTTCTCTCTGAGCTGCCCTTCCCCACCATCTCCTCAGTAGTGGAATGTTGAGTCCCCTTACACTTGGTGATTTCTTCTTACTGAATCTGCATAATAACGATGCAGGAAAAAGCTTCAAAAAGCCAGATCTGCCACCCTTCCTTCTCAAACAAGTTCTTCCAGAAGGCCCTTCATTTGTTTCTGCCCTAAGACTTCCATCTTTCCAAGGCTGTTTCTGGGGGAGGAGGGAATCAGAAAGCCTGGTTGAGGCCCACCTTCACCACCACTAGCAAAGTCCCTTGGACAGGTCACCTGACATTTGTGGTCCTCCATTCCCTCAGCCACAAAGTGGGATTAATCAAATGCCTGCACTGTGTTGGAAAGTGTTTTGTCAACGGAAGCCCAGTACAATTGTTTTCTCTCTTCCCCCTCTCTGGGACTGCTCCCTTGGATCGTAGCCCCTGGCCTGTCCTCGTTCCCTCTCTTTTCTTTCCTTCAGGTCCTTGCCCTTAATTGCCCTCATTCTTCTTTGTGTTCCTTCCCTTCTCCTTGTCTTTCCCTTTCCTTCCTGTCTATACCTTTTATCACGTATCCTCCTGAGGTCAGGACAGGAACAAGGAGGTTCATTCAAGGATGGAAGCCCAGAGCTGAAGACACCTGCTGGACTGAGGATTCTGAGACCAGCCAGAGCACGTGGACAGCTGTCAGCAACCCCGACCTCTCTACCCATCACCTGAAACACCTCAGTGAAGGCCACCAGCTCTGCCCACTAGGCCTCCCTGCCTCCACGCCTGGGGTTCCTACCAGACTCCCTTTCCCCATCCTTCTCACCCAGCCCTCTCACAGCTCGATAGTGACAAGCATTTATTAGGCACCTGTGCTATGCAAGGTCTGGTGCTTTCCTGATGAGATGCAAACATATGTGAGACAGGAGCTCCTCCAAGAGCCTAAATCCAGGGGCTGAATCAAATTTTAGACAATGATGACCTCAGAACCTGGAATTACGTCTGTTAAGCTTCCAGTGGCTTCCTCAAATGCCATGTAACCTTGAAAATGTTAGCAACCCTACTCTCTTCTGAGACTCTGGTATCCCTTCTGTCCCTAGCCGTGGACTTCCAAAACACCCCATGGCCATCCTTAGAGCTCTCACATCTCCAGGGTCTCCTGGCCACTCTGTGGACCAAGTATACTTATGGTGGCCATATTTAGTAAATAATAAAACCAAGATTAAGGCATAGGGCAAACAATGGATATGACCATGGGACAGAATTACTGAAATCCGGGAATGTAAGAGAAAATCCATCCTCTGTGCAGTCTGCTCTCCCCAAGTCATGCTGTTTCAGACCCTCCCTTGCCCTTTCATGTGCTTTCCCCTCCCTGCCCCACCCCCACCCCCCAGGATCAGAGGGAAGTTGTTACCTACTCCAGGATCTGGGGGCTTTGGGCCAAGGCAGAGGAAGGAAGCTGAGCCCAGTTCCGTCCGAGATGCTGACTTCATCCTCCCCATCAAAGCCAGGAAAAAAACCAGCCACACACACCCAGGCACACAGACACACACACGCAGACACACGGACACACATGGGGACACCCACGCGAGCGTCCGAGAGTCCGTGCAAGCCTTTGCCCTCAGCCACAGCTTGCTAACTGGGCATGTGGCTGCCACATGCTGACCCAGGAACAACACAGCCCTGCAACCAGGTGGATCCAGTCGGGTGCAGACACCTGTGCTCCAACCCCCGTGGCAGATTCAGACACATACAGGTTCCTTCAGGTCCCTCTCACCCATCAGCTATGACGGGGCCAAGCTCTTCCCTGACGGTGAGGTTTGTACCAGGGCAGCAAGAACTCGCCTCGTGAAACCTGGGGTGGGGATGCCTCAACCTCGGTATTTCCCTTCTGTGACAAAAGTCTTCAGCCCCTGGTCAGGGCAGTGAGCACAAGGGGAGATGGGGCCAGAGAAACAGCCAGCAGCCTTACATGGGGGTGAGTCTGCTGCCCTGTCCTCTGGCATCGGTCTTCCTGTCTCTGCCTGAGGTCAAAGTGCTTTCTTCCTCCAGCCCCCAGCACTCCCTACCCCTGCTGCTCCCCTACAGCACCCAGATATTCACCCATTTCAGCTTTCCTCTGACTTCATCCTGCCATTCATACCCCCACCCCCATATCCTCCTCCCACCTCTAGCTCTGTCTCCATCCCTAAGCCTCTCTCCTAAACCTCCTTCTCAACTTTCTGGCTTCCCTTCCCTGTCTCCCCTGAACCCCAACTTCCTCCCCAAGTCTTACATATCCTGGTGCTCAGCCAAGCCCTTGCCCAGCCAGTACCCAAGCCTCATCTGCCGTTTCCTGGAATTTGCTGAGGTGGGAGAATGAAAAGGGGGCAGTGATCCCAAGCTGAGAACAGGCATGGACTGAGCAGAACAGATGGGGAGAGGCAGTGCAGGGACAGGGCAAGTAGAAAGAGGAGAAGAGATGAGGCTCAGGTGGGAGCAATGGGACTAGGCAGGGATGGGTGGGGACAAGGAGTTCCAGAGAAGGCCCCATGTTGGGGAGGGATTTGGGCATGGGAAGGAGGTTTCCTTCCCCTCCCCCCACCCCCTGCCCTGCACTTCCAGGAAAGACTGGCAGGAAGAGAAAGAGCTGGTGCTGGGCAACAGGCAGGTGGGGCAAGATCCAAGCTGGAGCAAAGTGGTGGGAGAGGAGGTGCCAGGGAGGGAGGAGGGAGAGGGGCTGGCCGTGGGGAAGGGTGTTGGTAGAGAGGAGAACCCCATGAGACAGCAGGAGCAACAGGTGGGGAAAAGGTGAGGGGAAAGGAGAAATGGCATAAGGATTGGGGGTGTGAAGTTGGGCAAATATTGGGATGGGAAGAGTACAAATGGGACGGGGAAAGGGTGTGGGAGGTAGGACCAGGGGTGCAGGGGGCAATACAAGGGTATTGTGGGACTCGGTGATCCCAGACAGGGAGGGGAGGAGGGGTGGCATGCAATGATGTTGGGAGGGCCTGGCAGGGACTAGAGGGGTGGGAGGACCTGCCCTATCTCCGCTCCCCTCCCTGACCTCATGCTGGTCCTCCCCTTCTCCTCCCCCTGCTCGCTGCAGGCTCCCTCCTTCTTGCTGTCGCTGCTGAGAGAGATCAACGGTTGGGTCGCAGTTCAGTGAGCCCCTGCTGCAGGGAACAAGCAAGGGGACCTCCAGGGAACTCTGGGCTGCCCAGGCACGGTAGCCCTGCCCTGTCTTGAGAACTCCCCTCCCAAGGTCAGGAACAGAGCAGGTGCAGAGGCACTGCAGTCTCCTGTTGCCCAGGTAAGGAACAGAGCTCTGGGAAGAACAAGGGAAGAGCTGGGAGCCGTGGGGGTTCTACCCTATCCCTGTACCCCCAGCAAAGGTGTAGCAGGAGAGCTCTCAGGAGAGCCTCACAGAGCAGAGACTTTCTGTTAGGACAGAGGAAATGGGACCTTGCACTGGGGACTAGACTCCCTGTGGATGGCGTGTCTGGAGGATGGGTCAGTGTGTGTGTGGCCAGGGGCGTGTGCACGTGCAGTGGGGGGTGTGGGTGCCAGGGTTTGGACAGGATCAGGTGGTGGCACCAGGGTGGAGGTGGTTATTGGTGAGGTAGGACTCAGCGGTGATGGTGATCGGAAGGGGAAACCAGGGGCTAGAGGCTGAGCTAGTGGCCAGCTGAACCTCAGGAGGAAAGTGCTGGGGGAACCCCAAGTGCTCTGCTTAGAGCAGCTGAGCTAGAGCTCCCGGAAGGTGCCAGAGGGAGTCTCTCAGCATGTGGGTTGCGGGTCTGGGAGGGAGGTCTGGGGGTCTTAAGCCTTTGGGAAATGTTGAAATGGAGCAGAGTCAGGATTCCCAGGTCTGGGGAGGGCACAGAGCCTGCTGAGAGGATCCTAAAACTTGTTCTTGGCTGAGAGCTCTCCACCCATGACTCACGGTTCAGCGGGGTTGGGCTGACTGAGAGATGCCTCCGGGGGCACAGGGGCTCCGTCTTCCTTCCATCCCTGTCCAGGCTCTCCCTGCTTCTGTCCGTCTAAACCTCCCCCCACCCACTACACGTGACACGCCCTGGGTGGGGTGGGCGGGCGGGCCCCTTATCTCGCCTGGAAAGAATTTAATGGCTTGGAAACAACTGGAAATGGAACTGAGAGGAACTACTGGGAAGCAAGTCGGAAACACCGCAGCTGCCGGCTGTCTGGCTGTCCAAGCCCGCTTCCAGTCCCCGCCTGCTTCCCGCATCCCTGGCTCCCTCCCCGCCCCTCCCCTCTCTCTCTCTCCCTGCCTCCACTCCCTTGGGGACCTGGCACCTCAGTTCCTCAAACTCCCTTCCCCTTGAGTCCTGCTTACTCAGTGCTGGCCCAGAACCTGCCTTCCTGTCTCTCAGTGCCCCCTTACTCTTTTCCACTGGGGGCCTGGAAATCCTTTCTCTTACTTTTTCCACTCCTCTGGCCCACTAGCTCCCCAGAATGAGGGGCATCTGGATCCCCCAAATCTCCCGTGGCACCTCCTTATCTCCTGGTTCCAACCCAATATTTGGAATCCCCCTCATCTCCCTCCTTCCTCTCATGGTCCTGGAATCCTTCTACTTTCACCCCTCATGTGGCATGAAGGGCAGAGGGAAGCGGGGGGAGGCCCAGATCCCCCATCTCTGGAACATCCCTCATGGAAGCCAGCCCTTCTCCACACCTCTTGGGACCGACAGTCCCTGATGAGCGAAGTGTCAAAGTTGGCCACACCATGAATACCAGGCAAGCTGAGTCACAGCTTGGGATGATGCCCCCACCTCTGCCAGCCCTCCAACTGTGGAGAGGATGCCAAGAGGGTGAGGCCACATCCCCCCTCCCCACTGCAGAAAGGAGCCCCAGACAGCAGTAGGGGGGATGATGAGGGAGAAACACAAGAGACACCCAAGTTGTTTCATTTCCTAGTGCTGAGACAAGAGGGGAATTCTTCCAAGAGTTGGAAGTGGGAGGTGGAGGGGTGGCCATGACAGGGCAGGAGAGGGGATGGGGAAGGAAGCTCTCTGGGTCATGAACTGTGGAGTCTACTCTCCTCTGAGACCTGCCTCACTACTTTCCAGCTTCTCTCCTTCCTGCTGCAGAGGCTCTCTCCCCCTCTCCCCCAACCTGGGGAAAGATGCAAGATCCAATGGCGGGGATGGGTACTGGACAACTCGCAAAGACCCCCAGGGGTGTGGGGCACCAAGTATCTTCTTCTTCTCCCTGGAGAAGGGCCTCCTGTTTGGTTCTCCTCACTCCAACTATGTTCTGTGACTCACACAGCTGCCCTCTGAGCTGATGAGAAATCCACTTTCTTAGGCATCACCCAATGAACGAGTGTCTAGGAAACGTGAAGAGATTGTGTGTGTGTGTGTGTGTGTGTGTGCGCCTGCAAAGACACAGGCTGATTTGGATGGATATGTGTATCTGAGTACAAGTGTGTTCATGTTTGTGTTTGTGGATGAGTGCATACTTGGGTATATTTGTATATGTCCATGTATTTGTGTGTGCACGCACCCCTTGGTTTGCATGGCCTTAGACAGAGTGACAGGATCTGAGGGTAGGTTAGAGCCCACCTTGTACCCAAGTCTACACTCCAAGTGGATGGGCTGAGATGCCCAGGGAAGGGCCGCTGTCTGCCTGCCAGGCCTCTGCCTGGGCTTCTTGGGCCTCTTAGTGCAGAAATGCTCTTTCCCTGTCGTCCAGCTTTCCTTCTCTCTTCTGGGCTGGTGGCAGGGTGTGATGGCTGGTAGCCCTGACACTCCTTTTTCCCAGACTTGGAGGAGAAGTTTCAGAGCAGCAAGCCAGGAAATGTGTGTGGGGGTGTGTGTGTAGGTGTGTGGGGGGTGGGTGTGTGTGGGGGTGTGTGTGCAGGGTGTGTGTGTGTGTGTGTGTGTGTGTGTGTGTGTTAGGCACCATCCCTTCCCTCCTCACCAGTCAGTGTTCCCACACTCACTCTGCCCTCCTCTCTCCAGCCTCTCTGGTTCCAAAGAGCCGGGCACCCGCCCACACCTCTCCTTAGCCCTTCACCCCAACTGAACCCTCCACATTCCGTTGCTCACCACAGCCCTCTATCCTGGCTCACCTTGAACACCTCTCTAACGCTGGTCTCCCTGTGCTCCCCAATCCTTGCCTCAACGAACAAACACAGCTGGGTGCCAGCACCCAGATCAAGAAACAGGATCTTCTTAGCACCTCAGAACTTCCCTGCCACGTCCCCCCCGCCGCCCCCCTGTCACTAATCCTCCAGGAGCACCACACTGCTGACTTATGACACTACAGATTAACGTTATCTCTCCTCAGACATACATAGAATTTTTTTAAAGATTTTACTTATTTATTTCAGAGAGGGAGAGAGAGAGAGAGCAAACATGGGTGGGGGAGGGGGAGAGGGAGAAGCAGGCTCTCCACTGAGCAGGGAGCCCGAAGTGGGGCTCAATCTCAGGACCCTGGGATCATGACCTGAGCCGAAGGCAGATGCTTAACCAGCTGAGCCACCCAGGTGCTCCCATATACATAGAATTTTACAGCACGTTCTCTTTTGTGTCTGGCTTCTTCTGCTCAACCCCGTATTGGTGAGATCCATCCATGTTACTACATAGAGTTGTGGTTTGTTCCCATTGCTTTATTTTATCTCACTGTATGAATAAACCACACTTTATTTAATCTATTCTACTGATGTGAGATATTTGGGTAGTTCCCAGTTTGGGGCTATGATGGTATATTCCTGGGGGTGGAATTGGTGGATCAGAGTGTTAGCATATAGCTCTGGTAGATTTTGGGGATTCTGCTCAACAGTTTTCCAAAGTGCTTGTACTGTCTGGCCCTGCCGGCGTCCACACCTGGCCTTCTCTCTAGCCCGGCTTCTGCCTGAGCTGCTGTTTCTGTCCAGCTTCTTGTCTCAGACACTGTCCGTGGTCCTAGCCCTGACCTTGGTCCTGTCCTTGGTTCCAGCCCTGATGGTAGTCCTCAGCTTAAACTGAACTTTTCATTCACTCATATGGTCAATATTTATCAAGCACCTAATATGTGCTAGATGCAAGGATACAATAGCCAAGAAAAAATCAAGTGCCGTGCCTGCCCTCATGGACCTTATCGTCTAGTGGGTAAGATTGAGTGTGGGCAAGAAAGCATTAAAATAATCCCACCAATAAGTATATAATTATAAATTGTTATACATGCAACAAGTGGGAATTACATGGCTCTTTTTTTTTAATCAGTCCTGTTACATGGCTCTTTGATATCACATGTTAGGGGGACCTGGGCAGTAAAGTTACCCTGAGGAAGCAATGTGGGGCTGAGATATAAGGGATGAGGAGGCCACGATGAAAGGGAAGAGTGTTTCACATAGAGGGAGCACCATATACAAAAGCCTAGGGTTGGGAAGGGTATGAGGGATGTAAGGTCCATGGGACTGGAGTGGAGAGAAGGAAGGAAGTGTTATGGGAGATGAGGTGGGAGAGGTCAGCAGGGACCAGATGATGCAGGGCTGTTTGTCAGTGTTTGAAGGGAATTTAGAAAGGAGACACTGGAGAGTTTTTAGGGGGAGCGGGACATCCTAGTTGCCTTTGTGAGATTGTAAGGGGCAAGAGTGGAAGCAGAGGGACCAGGTAGGAGGCAAACGCAGTTGTCAAGCAAAAGCTAGGTGATGGCTTGATCTCTAACTCAAAGAGAGAGTGAGAGAGAGAGAGAAAGAAGCAAATTAAAGAGATGTTTATGAGAAGGTAAGGGCAAATATCACAAAATATGGTGGCGTTGATGGCGGTTAGGTTTCTAGGTTGTTCTAGGTTTCTAGGTTTCTGGATGAATGGTGGGGCCGTGAGCTGCAGTGGAGAACACAAGAGAAGGGATGGGGTACAGGAAGGGTGACCATGAGTTCAGTTTCAGACATGTTGAATTTGAGGTGCCCAAGAAGAGTCGCCAAGTAGCCAGTTGGATACATTGCTTGGAGTTAAGAGGAGATGACTGGGCTAGTTTATAAACTGGGGTATAGTTTGGAAATTAAAATCCTGGGTCTGGGTGAAAGTACCTAGATGAGTGACTAGAAAAGTAGGTCTCAACTTTGGCTGCACATTACAATCACCTGGGGTGCTTTTAAAAAATACTGAGTACAATTTAGTGCTTCCGTTACTCTAGGCACATCTCAAGTGTTCAAGAGCCACATAGCTCTCCTGGCTACTGTACAGACAGCTGGATACAAAATGTTGTGAAATGGAAGATGTGGTCAACAGTGTCCAGTGATTTTTGAGACAGGTCAAGTAAGATGAAGACAAATGTCTCTCAGATTTTGTGACACTGAGATCTTTGGGCAATCTTGGGGACAGCTGTTTGATAGGTTGAAAGGGGGTGGGGCAGCCGGATGGGAGTGCACTGAGGCATTCGTGGGATGGGATATGGGGAATGGAAACAGCAAATATAGATAAATCTTTTGACAATTGAAGCCATGAAGTAGAGGAGGGAAATATGTGCTGGCTGGAGGGAGTATGAGATTGGGGAAGGTTTTGGTTGTGGTTGTTGTTGTTGTTTAGAGAGAGAACACACGTGCGCGCATGTGTGCGCAAGGGAGGGGGAGGGGGCAGAGGGAGAGAGAATCTCCAGCAGACCCGAAGCAGGGCTTGATCTCAGAACCCTGAGATCATGACCTGAACCGAAGTTAAGAGTTGGATGCCGGGGCGCCTGGGTGGCTCAGTTGGTTAAGCAACGGCCTTCGGCTCAGGTCATGATCCTGGAGTCCCGGGATCGAGTCCCGCATCGGGCTCCCTGCTCAGCAGGGAGTCTGCTTCTCCCTCTGACCCTCCCCCCTCTCATGTTCTCTCTATCTCATTCTCTCTCAAATTAAAAAAAAATAAAAATAAAAATATTTAAAAAAAAAAAAAAAAGAGTTGGATGCCTGACTGAGCCACCAGGCGCCCTGTTGTTGTTTTTTTAAGATAAAAATTTCAATTTATGAAATACACAAATCTAAAGTGTATAGCTAAGTTAATCTTTGAATATGTATACATCTGTTTAACCACCACCCAGATCAAAGTACAAAATATTTCCAGTAATCCTATGTGTCTTCTAATAGTAAAGAGTAACTCTGCCTGTTTTTGAAACTCATGTAAATAGCATCATTCACAAAGTTCTCTTTTTGTATCTGGTTTCTTTTGCTAGCATTATGTGTGTGAAATTGTCTATGTTGTTACATGCAGCAAGAGGGTGTTTTCATTGCTGTGTTTCATTGTATGATTGTGCCGCAATTTGTTTATCTGTTCTATTAATGGAACTTGTTTCATTTGGCTGATATGAAGAAAATCTCATGAACATTCTTGTACATATCTTTTGGAGAATATATGCAGTCATTTCTGTTGGATATTTACCAAGAAGTGGAATTGCTGGGTTATAGGCTCTGTGTCTTTGTAAATACTGCCCAACAGTTTTCCAAAGCGGGTGCACTAATTTATGCTCCTGCTTGCAGTCGATGAGAGTTCTAGTTGCTTCACATTCTTGTCAATATCAAGTAACAACAACCCCTTTAATTTTAGCCATTCTGATGGCTATATAATGGTATTTTGTTGTGGTTTTAATTTGCATTTCTCTGGTTACTAGTTTTGTTACACACCCATATATATGTTTGTTTTCCATCTGTTTATTGGTCCTTTGGATATATTCTTTTCTGGAGTACTGGTTTAAGACTTTTGTCAATTTAAAACACTGGGTTGCCTGTCTTGTTTTTGTTTGTTGTTTTTGTTTTGCAGGGGTTTCTTATTTTAGATTTTGATCCTCTCACTCACTCTCAATATCTCTCACTCTCTCTCCCACCCCTGCTACCTCTTGTCATTTCTCATATATTTTATCCCAGTGTATGGCTTCCCCCCCCCCCGCCCCCCAGTGTATGGCTTTTATTCTTATTCTCTAAATGGTGTCTCTGGATGACCAGAAGTGATCAATTTAATGAGTCCTAATGTATCCATCTCTTTTTTTATGGTTAAGTTTTGTGTGAAATATTTTATGGTTAAATTTTATGTGGTTAGGTGCGCCCAGGTGGCTCAGATGGGTAAGCGTCTGCCTTCGGCTCAGGTCATGACCCCAGGGCCCTAGGATCGAGTCCTGCATCGGGCTCCCTGCTAGGCGGGGAGCCTGCTTCTCCCTCTGCCTCTGCCTCTGCCTCTCTCTCTCTCTCTCTCTGACTCTCATGAATAAATAAATAAAACATTTTAAATTAAAAAAAATTTATGTTGTTAGGTTTTAAGAAATCTTTGCTCTAAGGTTGTAAAAATTTTCTCCTATTTTTCATTTATACAGTATTGTTCTGAAAGATACTGCTTTACCTTTCGTAATTAGGTCCATTAGATTCACTTCAAATTAATTTCTGTATGTGGACATAAGGGAGAGATAGATTTTTTTTCCATCTGGATCTTTCCTCATTTATCAAAAAGAGCATCCATTCTCTTTTTAATTGCAGTGCCGCCTTTATATGTGGTCATGTATCTGGACACTCTTCTGTTCTATCTATCTATCCTTGCACCTTTATCAGTTTTGTTATTTGGTAATGTAAGTACTGAGGTGGAAGGATATTCTCAAACGACAGGAGATACTTGAGCTCCTATAAAAGCTGACAGGAGGGCGCCTGGGTGGCTCAGTTGGTTAAGCGACTGCCTTCGGCTCAGGTCATGATCCTGGAGTCCCTGGATCGAGTCCCGCATCGGGCTCCCTGCTCGGCAGGGAGTCTGCTTCTCCCTCTGACCCTCCCCCCTCTTATGTGCTCTCTCTCATTCTCTCTCTCTCAAATAAATAAATAAAATCTTTAAAAAAAAAAAAGCTGACAGGAAGGATTTTGCGGAGAGTGAGGGATTGAATAAAAGGGGGGGAGAGGATAATCTTCACCTAAGAAGATAATAGGAGCTGGGTTCCAGGTGCTTGTGGAAGGATTGGCCTTGTACACTCATCCGCTAATCCATTCAACGAGAATGTGTCGGGGAGCCCCCATGTGTCAGCCACAGGCGTATAGCAGTGCCAGGACAGACGAGGTCCCTGTTCTCATGGAGTTCCCACGTTAGTAGTGGGAGACAGGTAACAGACAAGTACCCACAGGAACAGGTGATTCAGGCAGCAGTAAATGCCATGAAGAACATAGGTAGGACACTGCCTTGGAGAGCAATGGAAGCCCACTCCAACGGGGCACCAGGGAAGGTCTTGGGATGCAAGACATGTGGTAGGATTTGAACCAAGAAGGAGCCAGTCTTGAAGAGCATCCCAGACAGAAAGAATGTACAGCTAAAAGGCTCTTAGACTAATGTAAGCTTGTAGTATCTGTAGAACAAACAAAAGACCAGTGTGGGTGGACCAATAAAGAAGAAAAAGAAGGGGCAGGGAGCTGGGTAATCAAATGACATCAGAAAGCAAATAATACATTATATGTTAAAAAAAAAGAAGAAGAAGAAGAAGTAGAAGAAGATAGCAGGAGGGGTAAAATGAAGGGGGGAATCGGAGGGGGAGATGAACCATGAGAGACGATGGACTCTGAAAAACAAACTGAGGGTTCTAGAGGGGAGGGAGGTGGGAGGATGGGTTAGCCCGGTGATGGGTACTAAAGAGGGCACGTTCTGCATGGAGCACTGGGTGTTATACACAAATAATGAATCATGGAACACTACATCAAAAACTAATGATGTAATGTATGGTGATTAACATAACATAATAAAAAAAAAGAAAGAAAGAAAGGTAGAGACCAAATCGGCCCAAGGAAGCTATCCCTTAGGGTTGGGCTGAATGTGGAGTTTCCCATGCATGTGAGTTGGTAGATTAGTTGTGGGTGATGGGACTGTGGGTGTGTATATTGGGGGAGGTGGGGAGCTATCTTGTCTCCTTCTCTGTGAACCTGCTCACATGTGCCCTCTCTCCCTGCAGCCTCCTGAGTGATGCCAGCCCAATGGTTCCTAATCTCCAGACTGGCCCTCTTGGTACTGCTGGGCACAGTCAGAGCAGGCCCTTTCTCTCCACGGTCCAATGTGACACTCCCAGCCCCACGTCCCCCTCCCCAGCCGGGGGGCCACACAGTGGAGCCAATAGGGGGAAGCCCCTCTTCTCAGCTTTATGAGCACACTGTGGAAGGAGGGGAGAAGCAGGTAGTTTTTACCCACCGCATCAACCTGCCCCCTTCAGCTGGCTGTGGTTGTCCCCCGGGCACGGAGCCCCCCATTCCTGCTTCAGAGGTGCAGGCCTTGAAGGTCCGGTTAGAGATCCTGGAGGAGCTGGTGAAGGGGCTGAAGGAACAGTGCACTGGGGGATGTTGTCCTGCTGCTGCCCAGGCTGGCACAGGTGAGCAGACAGATGATCAGGAGAGGGGGCACAGAAAAAGAGGAAGGTGGGCATCACTAGTCCATAAAGGACCTTGGTCTGAATTAGAAAAAGGCATCTCTTCTTCCCCTTTGGGGGTGGTGAGTGCAGCCCAGGGCACAACTCAGAGAGAGAAGCCACCAGACTAGGTGTCAGCACTTCCCTCCCCTGTCCCCAAGTATATGCTAGGGCCTTCGCAGACCACATATATTGACTAGGAGTACCTGGAAACAAGGATGACCTTATGAAATGAGCCTGGCCCTGCTGGAGGGGCGGACGGAGGGGAGCACCCTATGGGCTTGGTATCCCTCCGCAGAGACTGAGTCCTGCCTCTCCCTCTTACTCCAGGCCAGACGGATGTTCGTAGCCTCTGCAGTCTCCATGGTGTGTTTGACCTGAGCCGCTGTGCCTGCTCCTGCGAGCCAGGCTGGGGTGGGCCCACCTGCTCAGACCCCACAGGCGCTGGGGTGCCCCCATCCTCCCCACCCTCAGCCTCCAGGGCCTGCCCAGATGACTGCAACGATCAGGGTCGCTGTGTCCGTGGGCGCTGCGTGTGCTTCCCTGGTTACAGCGGCCCCAGCTGTGGCTGGCCCTCCTGCCCCGGGGACTGCAACGGCCGTGGGCGCTGCGTGCAGGGCGTGTGCGTGTGCCGGGCGGGCTTCTCCGGCGACGACTGCAGCCAGCGCTCCTGCCCCCGGGGCTGCAGCCAGAGGGGGCGCTGCGAGGACGGGCGCTGCGTGTGCGACCCCGGCTACACGGGCGACGACTGCGGCTCGCGGAGCTGCCGGTGGGACTGTGGCGAGGGCGGGCGCTGCGTGGACGGCCGTTGCGTGTGCTGGCCCGGGTACGCGGGCGACGACTGCAGCACCCGCACGTGCCCGCGAGACTGCCGGGGCCGCGGGCGCTGCGAGGAAGGCGAGTGCATCTGCGACGCAGGCTACAGCGGGGACGATTGCGGAGTGCGCAGCTGCCCAGGCGACTGCAACCAGAGGGGCCGCTGTGAGGACGGGCGCTGCGTGTGCTGGCCCGGGTACACGGGGCCCGACTGCGGCTCGCGCGCCTGCCCCCGCGACTGTCGGGGCCGCGGGCGCTGCGAGAACGGCGTGTGCGTGTGCAACGCGGGCTACAGCGGCGAGGACTGCGGCGTGCGCAGCTGCCCCGGGGACTGTCGCGGCCGGGGCCGTTGCGAGAGTGGTCGCTGCCTGTGTTGGCCCGGGTACACAGGCCGGGACTGCGGCACGCGCGCCTGCCCTGGCGACTGTCGTGGGCGCGGGCGCTGCGTGGACGGCCGCTGCGTGTGCAACCCCGGCTTCGCGGGCGAGGACTGCGGGAGCCGTCGGTGCCCTGGGGACTGCCGCGGGCGCGGGCGCTGCGAGGATGGCGTGTGCGTGTGCAACGCGGGCTACGAGGGAGAGGACTGTGGCGCGCGCAGCTGCCCGGGAGGTTGCCACGGGCGCGGCCAATGCCGGGACGGGCGCTGCGTGTGTGACGATGGCTACTCGGGCGAGGACTGCAGCGCAAGGCGGTGCCCGCTAGACTGCAGCCAGCACGGCGTGTGCCAGGACGGCGTGTGCACCTGTTGGGAGGGCTACGCAGGCGAGGACTGCAGCCTCCGTACCTGCCCCTCCAACTGCCACCAGCGCGGCCGCTGTGAGGGTGGGCGCTGCGTGTGCGACTCAGGCTACACCGGCCCCTCCTGCGCCACCCGCACCTGCCCGGCCGACTGCCGCGGACACGGGCGCTGTGTGCACGGCGTGTGCGTGTGCCACGTGGGCTACGGCGGCGAGGACTGTGGGCGGGAAGAGCCTCCCGCCAGTGCCTGCCCTGGCGGCTGTGGGCCCCGGGAACTGTGCCGCGCGGGCCAGTGTGTATGCGTGGAGGGCTTTCGAGGACCCGACTGCGCCACTCAGACGTGCCCTGGGGACTGCCGTGGCAGGGGAGAGTGTCGTGAGGGCAGCTGCGTCTGTCAAGATGGTTATGCAGGGGAAGACTGCGGGGAAGGTGAGCACGCAGGGTCAGGGACTGGGAACCAGAGCCAGTGGGAAGGCCTGAGCCTGAGGCCTAGGAGCCCAGGGACCTGGGGGAAGAGTGAAGGAGGTCAATTATTGGGCAGGGGGATGGGGAGGGGGGGCAGTCATAGGAGCCGAGGGCCAGTGTCCACCAGAGGCAGCAGAACCACGGGGGGCATGCTTGCAGGCAGGCCCCGCTTTCAGATTTCTGATGAGCAGGTTGACGGCTCCTTTAGTTGCTTTTAGGGAGATTCTGTGTTTCTGGAGATGGGGGAGGGAAGGTGAAGGAGCCCCCAGGGCCTGTTCAGGCCTCTGCCAGTTTTGCACCACCTCCAGAGAGGAGCAGGAACTGGGATTGATCTTATGGTGTGGCTCTGAGTAGGGGGGCCTTTGATGATAGAGGTAGGGGGTGGGGGGCTGCCTCGGACTAACCACCTTCCCATATCTCATTCTCCTGGGCAGAGGTGCCAGCCATTGAGAGCATGAGGATGCACCTCTTGGAGGAGACAACGGTTCGGACAGAGTGGACCCGGGCTCCTGGCACGGTGGATGCCTATGAAATTCAGTTCATTCCCACGGTGAGAGCTAAGCTGCAGGAGGGGGCTGAGGGGGCGCGACCTGCGGGAGGGAGTGCTCACCTCAAGCAGGGAGTTCCGGGTAGTCAGTGGTTGAGTCCACACTGGCTAGGTTCCTGAAGCTGCCATAAAGGCCTTCTCATCCTACCCCACACTGGGTCCAGAAGGCCTCTGCAGCCTCAGGTCACTGCTGCTGGGACTACCTCTGGTGACAGTGAGCTCAGGACTTCCTGAGGCTGTCCAATCCATTGTTGGTCATCACCAGTAGTTCTTTCTGTTGTTGCTGAACCTAAATCTGCCCCATTCTACATCCATCCGTTTGCCCAGCGTCAGCATGTTGCCTTTGGTTTCCCCACAGCTTCCACCACAGGCTTTCAGGTATTTGGAGACATCGGCCATCACCGCACTCTTCATTCTCTCCAGGCCAAACCCCCTGGTTTCTTCACCCCTTTTCCCTAAGGCTTTGTTCTCTGAATTCTTCACTTCCTGGGATACCTCCTCTAGTGCCTCATGCTTTTTGCATTTGCCCCCAAAATGTGAAGGCAGGGAGGAGTCCTGTAGTTCTCCTGGCTAACTCTGGATAGCCCGGCAATTTTCTCAGAACTGATGTATATTAACTTGTGGTCACAAAAACTGTCAACTGTTTTGTTTGTTTTTTTTTTAAAGATTTTATTTATTTATTTGACAGAGAGAGAGACACAGCGAGAGAGGGAACACAAGCAGGGGGAGTGGGAGAGGGAGAAGCAGGCTTTGCCAAGCAGGGAGCCCAATGTGGGGCTCGATCCCAGGACCCTGGGATCATGACCTGAGCCGAAGGCAGACGCTTAACGACCCAGGCGCCCCTGTCAACTGTTTTGATCATGTTTGTTTTTATTTTTATTT